>NC_053436.1:66417023-67017023 GCF_007990345.1 Gossypium hirsutum | reverse complement strand
TCAACTTTTGCAGTTTTTACAATTTAGTCCTTTTGCCGAAATTGAGTGCCCAAACGTCGAAATTTTTGAACGAAATTTTCACGAAATCATTTTGTGAAATCGTAGACCATAAAAGATAATAAAAATGAAATTTTCCTCGTCGAATTTGTGGTCCTGAAACCACTGTTCCGACTAAGCCCAAAATCAGGATGTTACATTTCTCCCCCTTTAGGGATTTTCGTCCCCGAAAATCTTACCAGAAAAGCGGTTTTGGTTTTTCAATTGGATTCCTCAATCCTATAGTCGATGTCAAAGAACTTTCACTCAGGCTAAACTTTTACTACCTCTCTTTTTAAATTTTACAAACAAAAATCGTAAGTGGTATTCACTTTACAATACTTTTTCTGAAACTTAATCTCTACTAAAAAACTTATGTACTCAAAAGTCCGATCCATACCATCATGTTACATATACATTCGTACCAGAATCTTTTCGGATTCAAATAGCAAAACTAGTCAATTCATCTCGGCCTCATACTCTTTATAATTTCACACAGTCCAATTATTTGTCAATTCAACCCTCAGTTACTTTTTATTTCAAACCTCTTCTGGCTTTCCAAAGAAATCATGATATGAAACTCGAATCTCAATCCGATTGGTGGGGATTAAAATTCCATGATATCTAACATTCATAAAGACATTAAATCCTATAAATCTGCTGAGTAGACATTTGGGTATACCAGCATAATTTGCATATCTCATAACGTTTAACAAAACTACATATTACTTTCCTCTTTCAAGGACAGGAATGACTCAGACAAGAAAATCCATATTAACCTTTTCTATTTCCATTCTAATTCCCAGACGACAAAAATAATTCTGATGATTCTTGCTATACATCTTTAAACTTTCAACATTTCAAGAATTTGTACTCAAAGATAAACAATGATCGTTTCAACATTTTTTTTATACCTAGATTATCTTCATATTATCAATACCAGATCTTCTTATTCTCAAGTATGCACATCTCATTAAGTTCTAGACATATACTCCATACAGATTGAACAATCAAGTCGACCTTATTCATCCGTAATTGATATTTTAAGAAATTCTCTCTTCTAATCAACAGAACGATTCAACATGCATCATTCCAAATTCACTCATCATGCTACTCGAAGACCATAACAAATGCATTAGCATAAGTAATACTGATACCTCAACTGAATACATTAACTCTGATTAACTTACTTGAGAAAGGAAATTCACCATACACATTGGCACTTGAAATTTCACCACATTATCAGGGTCAATTCAGAGGTATAGTCATATTTGTTCTTTATATACATCAATCACAAGCTAAAAGTCATGCTCTAAATGCAAGCCATGATCAACAAGTTACAAGATAAAATATCCAGAAAAACCAAGATAGAGAAATCTGAAACAAAGAAGCCAAGAATAAAGAAATCCAAGATAAAGAAATCCATGATACGAAAATCTAATTTACAGCACTGCATAAAACTCATTCAACATAAATCTCAGGAGTTCCCTTATAAAACACCACTTTGGTAAGGGGGAGGGGTCGTAGGGCCTCTGACTCAACTCTCATATACAAATGTAACACAGTTTTCATCATAGCAATCATATTTCAATCATGTCATTCATTTCGAGTAACTAACATTCATATTGACTTTACACTCACTTTTTAGTTATCTCATTTAAACAAGTGTACTTATACATGTATTTTAATGTTTCCTAGATAATATTACTTATGCATTCATTAAATCAGACAAGTCAAGCACATAATATCATATAAGGGCCAAACAAACATGGATAAGTATATTACAGTCTAAACTTTTATCTTACACATCATCATATACATATCATTCAATTATATATATCAATCCAAGCAATTTAATACATTTACTTAAGTTATACAAGCTTACCAATCATAATCATCCCAACCAATATACATGAATATTCATCTTATCAATATTTTGATAAGTTACTCAAACACATGCATTTGTTCAAATAAATCGATCATATACATCATGGAATTATCTATTAATCATAAATAAACTTATTTCACCATGTACACATTTCATGAATCCTCATTCGCACCTTTCCAAGTTTCAGTTCGTCATGACTATACTTTACTCGAATATTTTAGCATCACATTCAACATGATTGGTATAGCTCAGCTAGAGAGTACCTTTGTCTAAACAAAATGCCTCTCATACGCGTCGGGAGATATCACACTATCACGGATCGGTGACATGTATAGTTGGACTTTTCCACATGCTAGATTAGTCCGAGAACCGACTAAACCATAGCTTTGATACCACTAAATGTAACACCCCCGTACCCGAGACCATCGCAGGAGTCGAGCACGAAGTATTACTAAACTTAATTCATCAATTAAACAACTTAAACAACTTAAACAACTTATTACCAACCATGCAAGACAACCAAGCATATGCACATCACCAATATCAAACATAACATAAATAACTATATTTGTGACAACCCAAATTAGACCCTGGTCGGAATGTGGTTTCGAGACCACATTACTGAGCCAAAAATTTATTTTTGTGTTTTAATTGCATAAATTTTTGTGTGACAGTGAATATATGAGAAATTAAATGCTTAATATTAGTATTAGGATTGTGAATTAATTCAAAAGGACCTAGTTGACGAAGTTAGAAAAGATGATAGATGAATTATAAGGAGTAATTAATAATAGGGTGAGGAAGCATGGCTTTGCATGTCAAATTGCCCATAAAATACATGGTGGCCGGCCAAGGAGTGATGATGCTCCACTCATTCTAATTTAATATGTTTTCTTTTGGTGAACAAATGATGGGGATAATAATAGAAAAGGGAACAAAAAAAATGGGTGTCATACTTGCCATCTCCTAGCCGAAAAACCAAGAAAAAGAAGGGGAGAAAAAAACTTGGAAAGAATTCGGCCATTGCTTGTGCCTAGGAGGAGTGTTTGATGTTGTGGCATGAAAAATGAGGGAGTTTGAATGCTTAATAAGGAGGGAAGAAGGAGTGTTCATGTTTTCTTTCTTTTGCAATTGTTCTAACTAGAGGAAGAAGAGGAAGCAAGATTCGGCCAAGGTGGTCCTTTAAGTGGATTAAGGTATGTTAATGCTCTATCATTGAAAATCTTTGTATATTTGGAGTGGCCACCAAGTATAGAAGCTAGCTCATGGCAAATGTTTTTTTTTGTAAAGTTAAGAAGATGACATTCGGCCATGGATGGTTGTATTTCTTTGATGACGTTTTTGATGCTTTAGGGTATTGAGGGTTGATTGTAGATGAGGTGAGTTTCTTGATTTAAAATTTGATGGATGTTCAGCTAGTTAGGCAACCAAAGGTTCAATATTTTTGTTATGTGGTTATATGTGCATTTCGGCCATGGTCTTTGTTTGAATTTGAGATTTGTAATGTGATTTTCCTAAATTGTCTATGAATTTTTGGTTGTTGATTTCATGGTAATGGTATATTGAATCCATGACTTGAATCCATGAAAATTTAGTAAGGTTGCATTCGGCAACTTGCTTGGAATAAAAAAATTGATGTCTAAGCTTAGGTGATTTCGATGATGATATATATATATTCATAAGTATATTGAGTTGATTCGGCTTTGGTAGTTGCATGAGGTTATTAGCCGAATATACTAACATACATATACATGTGAAATTGGATTGTAAATTTTTAACAAGGTGGTTAAACTAGTTAAATTATTGATTTAGCTCAAGGAGTTAAAGGAGGTGAATCGAGCAAAGGCAAAGAAAAGGTTATCGAGTAGCCGAGTTGGGACCGTCTTACCCAACACGAGGTAAGTCATTAAGCATGTAGTTGGTATTATTTCAAATGGTCATAATGTGTATGTATTGATGCCGAATGGAATGAGTAAATATACATATATATATATGCATGTACGTATGTGATGATGAAATTGTTGAATGAAAGAAAAGAGGTAAGATGTACTGAGTTGTTGATCTCGGCACTAAACGTGCGGGATGACCATTGATGACCATGAGATTGGCGCTAAGTGCGCGGGATTAAATTGTACAGCACTAAGTGTGCGATTCGACTATGTTGCACTAAGTGTGCGAATTGAATATGATGCACTAAGTGTGCGAATTGACCATGCGGCACTAAGTGTGCGAGTTTGACTATGTAGCACTAAGTGTGCGATTTGATTATATAGCACTGAGTGTGCGGGCTCAATATACATTCGTGAATCATTATGGACACTATGTGTGCGACACTATTGAGTCGACCGCGGACAGCGGATCGGGTAAGTGTCTTGAGTACATGGCTAATAGGTGCTATGCTTATACTTGGTGTTGAGCTCGGTAAGTTTGAACCTATGTGACAACTATACTTGAAGTCACGTACATAAAATTTATCGTAGGATGGGTGAAAGGCCGTTTAGTCGTTTGATTGTAACGAAAATAAATTGATTTATGAAAATGCTTCAATGTCCTATTGATGAGTATATGGAATGTGAATGCATGAATTGATATGAAATTGAATCGATAGGTTGGAGGAACTATGGTATGGTTCAGAATGGATGGAGTAATTAGCCTCGTTCCATTTTGTTTTCTCTTGTGATAATGTTATTGATGGATGGTAGTGCATAGCTTATGACTTACTGAGTTATAAACTCACTCGGTGTTTCCTTGTCACCTATTCTAGGTTTCTTGAACACATCTCTTTTTGCGTGATCGGGCCGTCATCGAAGTCATCACACCGGATAGCAAGTTTTGGTACTTTCTTCTTAGTTGGCTTAGAAGAACATTTTGGCATGTATAAGCTATTACGTTGTGTTTGAACTTTGGCATGTAAACTTTAAGCCATGCGAAAATGGCACGAATGTTCGATTGAGTTGGATCAAGGGTAGGCATGAAATGGACCTAGTTACTTTCGTAACAGATGCTGGCAGCAGCAGTGTCATGAGATTGAAAAATCACTAAAAATAGTAGGAGTGGAATTAATTGATGAATAAATTATGTAATCGAAGCTCGATGAGTCTGTTTTCATGAGGAAGTAACGAAAAGATCATATGGGCAGTATATTAAGAGATAATCAGATTTTTGTGGGACAGGGCCAGAACGGTTTCTGGATTCCCTGCTCCGACTTTGGAAATTCATTATAAATTAACCAGAGATAATTATGGGTCATACCATATATGTATAGATTCCTCTCTGAGTCTAGTTTTCATAGAAACAAACGGCATCAGTATTGAAGCCCCGTGCAGGGAGATATCCAAGTCGTAATGGGCAAAGGTCAGTGTAGTCGACCCCTGCAACTTGGGAGACTTTGACTAATAAACTGTACTAATTGGCCTGACCAAAAATTCTAGAAAAAAAGACATAGATGGGCACATGAGTCTAGTTTCTGGGAAAAATTATGGAACTGATTTTCGAGTTACGAAACTCAAGATATGATTTTTAAAACAACTAGTACACAGATTGGGCAGTGTCTGGAAAATAAATTTTATAAGGGGTTAAAGTCAGTTAACACCTCGTGTTCGACTCCGGTGTCGGTTTCGAGTTCGGGGTGTTACATTTGATTGGTATCAGAGCTATGGTTTAGTCGGTTCTAGGACTACCATAGCACGTATGAGTCTAGCTATACATGCCTTAATGTTAATGTTTAAAAGGGTGATGACTTCTAACGGTTGAAATGTTTTTGTTTTGATTAATAAATGGATCCCGGTGTAGAAAGAACCCTAGCGGATGACGTTGAGAGCGTAGCGGCTGCTCCTGCACAAGGGACGCCGCCTGTTGAACCTCAGTCATCTGCGAATAATCAAGGTGAGGGGGCTAAACAAGCCTTCTTTACCATGATGAATGAGTGGGTCGCGCAATATGCCCGAACCAACCCGGCTGTCCAACAATTCCCAAATTTGAATAATCCACCCCAAGAGCCTGTAATGCCATCAGTCGCTGATCCTGTGAGGCTGAGTAAGCCACCTGTAGACTTGATTAGGAAGCGTGGGGCCGAGGAGTTCAAGGCCATAGTAACTGATGATGCCGAAAGGGCCGAGTTCTGGCTTGATAACACCATTCGGGTGTTCGATGAATTGTCATGCACACCTGACGAATGTCTAAAATGTGCTGTATCTTTGTTGCGAGACTCAGCCTACTATTGGTGGAGGACCTTGATTTCCATAGTCCCGAACGAGCGAGTAACTTGGGACTTCTTTCAAACGGAATTCCGAAAGAAATTTATTAGCCAACGGTTCATTGATCAGAAGCGTAAGGAGTTCTTGGAACTCAAGCAAGGCCGTATGACTGTATCTGAATACGAACATGAATTCGTAAGACTCAGTAGGTATGCCCGGGAGTGTGTAGCTGATGAGGTTGCTATGTGCAAAAGATTCGAGGAAGGATTGAATGAAGATTTAAAGCTACTAATGGGTATTTTGGAAATAAAAGAATTCGTAACACTAGTCGAACGAGCCTGCAAGGCGGAAGAACTTGGAAAGGAGAAGAGGAAGGCCGAATTTGAAGCTAGAGATTATCGTAAAAGATCGACGGGTAAAGCTCCGTTCTCAGCTGTAAAGAAGTTCAGGGAGGACATTAATAAGTCGAGGGCGACTGCGGGAATTTCCATCAGGGCAAGACCATCGATGGGCTCCCGAGCTACTTCGGTAGCTAGTGTGGGAAATAATCGTCACGAGAAACCTGAATGTCCCCAATGTGGAAGACGACACCTAGGTGAATGTTGGGGCAAGTCTACTAACAGGGCCTGTTACGGATGCGGTTCGAAGGACCACTTCATTAGAGATTGCACGGAGCTGGATGAGAAGAATAAGATTCAAGGTGCAAGACCTAGTGGAGTGACATCTAGAGGTAGACCACCGAGAATTTTAGGAGGCAGGGGTGGTAGTCAGAGGGGGGCCTCTGATACGGCCGATCGCGCCGAGAACCGTACTCCTGCTAGAGCATATGCCATTCGCGCACGAGAGGAGGCATCCTCCCCCGACGTCATCACTGGTACCTTCACTCTCTTTGATACTAATGTGATTGCATTGATTGACCCTGGCTCTACTCATTCATATGTATGCGAAACCTTAGCATCCAGTAAGACTCTACCTGTTGAGTCTACTGAGCTAGTAATTCGAGTGTCAAACCCTTTGGGTCAATGCGTACTTGTTGATAAAGTGTGTAAGAGATGCCCTCTAATAATCCGAGAATCCTGTTTTCCAGCCGATTTGATGCTTTTGCCGTTCGACGAGTTTGATGTTATTCTTGGTTTGGATTGGTTAACCGCGCATGATGCGGTTGTGAATTGCAAAAGCAAGACTATCGATTTGAGGTGCGCGAATAACGAAATAATCCGAGTTGAGTCTGCGGACTTAAGGGGGTTGCCAGCTGTAATATCAGTAATGTTGGCCCAGAAATATGTAAGGAAAGGGTGCGAAGCATACCTCGCGTATGTACTTGATGACAAGGAGTTAGAAAAGAAACCCGAATCGGTGCCGGTGGTTTGTGAATACCCGGATGTTTTTCCTGAAGAGTTACCGGGTTTGCCACCTGTTCGGGAGGTAGAGTTTGGTATTGAGCTTGTACCTGGAACTACGCCAATTTTGATCGCTCCGTATCGTATGGCACTAATCGAGTTAAAAGAGTTGAAAGCTCAGTTGTAAGAATTGACGGATAGAGGTTTCGCTCGACCGAGTTTCTCACCTTGGGGTGCACCAGTATTGTTCGTGAAAAAGAAGGACGGAACCATGAGGTTGTGCATTGACTATCGTCAACTGAATAAAGTGACGATAAAGAATAAGTATCCGTTACCGCGTATTGATGATCTGTTCGATCAATTAAAGGGAGCATCGGTGTTTTCAAAGATAGATTTGAGATCGGGTTATTATCAGTTGCGGATTCGAGATTCGGACGTACCCAAAACTGCTTTCAGAACGAGGTACGGTCACTACGAGTTCTTAGTGATGCCGTTTGGGCTCACTAATGCCCCTGCGGTGTTTATGGATTTGATGAATCGGATCTTCAGGCCATATTTGGATCGGTTCGTAGTTGTGTTTATTGATGACATCTTGGTCTATTCAAGAGATGAGACCGAACATGCTGAGCATCTGAGGCTAGTGTTGCAAATTTTGCGGGATAAGCAGTTATATGCTAAGTTCAGTAAGTGTGAGTTCTGGTTAAGAGAGGTTAGATTCTTGGGTCATGTGGTATCCGCATCGGGTATTCGGGTTGACCCGAGCAAAATTTCAGCCATACTTAACTGGAAGCCTCCGAGAAATGTCACCGAAGTCCGGAGCTTTCTAGGGCTCGCCGGTTATTACCGACGATTTGTCAAAGGTTTCTCGATGATAGCCACACCAATGATGAAGTTGCTTCAAAAGGATGTTAAGTTCGAATGGACGGAGAAATGTCAGAAAAGCTTTGATCAACTGAAAACTCATTTGACTGAAGCTCCAATTTTGGTGCAACCCGAATCGGGTAAAGAGTTTGTCGTTTATAGTGACGCATCCCTACTTGGGTTGGGTTGCGTATTGATGCAAGAAGGTCGAGTTGTGGCCTATGCGTCGAGACAATTGAAGCCACACGAGAGAAATTATCCGACCCATGATCTCGAACTAGCCGCCATTGTGTTTGCATTGAAAATATGGCGACATTATTTGTTTGGTGAGAAGTGCCATGTGTTTTCGGATCACAAAAGTCTCAAATATTTGATGACTCAACGAGACTTGAATCTGCGACAAAGACGTTGGCTTGAGTTGTTGAAAGATTACGAGCTTGTCATTGATTACCACCCGGGAAAGGCTAATGTGGTTGCGGACGCCTTAAGCCGGAAATCACTGTTTGCTTTGCGAGCGATGAATGTACACTTGTCTGTTCTACCTGACAATGTGTTAGTAGCTGAATTAAAAGCCAAACCATTATTGACTCGTCAAATTCGTGAAGCTCAGAAAGTCAATGATGAATTGGTTGTAAAACGAGCTGAGTGTGTTCCGAACAAGGAATCGGAGTTTCAGATTGATGATGATGCTTGTTTGAGGTTTAGAAGTCGTTTGTGCGTTCCAAGGAATTCGGAACTCATTCTGATGATCCTGAACGAAGCCCATTGTAGCCGAATGTCAATTCACCCGGGGAGCACGAAAATGTACAACGACTTGAAACGTCGGTTTTGGTGGCATGGTATGAAGCGAGACATCTCCGACTTTGTTTCGAGATGTTTAATATGTCAACAAGTGAAAGCGGAACATCAAGTGCCTTCAGGGTTACTTCAGCTGATCATGATACCCGAGTGGAAATGGGACCGAGTCACAATGAACTTTGTGTCTGGACTGCCATTGTCCGCAAGTAAGAAGGATACGATTTGGGTTGTTGTTGATAGGCTGACTAAGTCGGCACACTTTATCCCCGTGCGTACGGATTTTTCATTGGATAAACTAGCCGAATTGTATGTTTCTCAGATTGTGAGATTACATGGAGTACCTATTTCTATCGTGTCGGATAGAGATCCGAGATTCACCTCGCGATTTTGGAAGAAATTGCAAGAAGCTTTGGGTACCCAGCTGCATTTTAGCACCGCTTTTCATCCCCAAACCGATGGTCAATCCGAGCGGATAATTCAGATACTCGAGGATATGCTGAGATGCTGCATCCTTGAGTTTAGTGGTTCATGGGAACGGTATGTACCTTTGATCGAATTCGCTTACAACAATAGTTTCCAATCAAGTATTAAGATGGCACCTTACGAGGCTTTGTACGGTCGTAAATGCCGTACACCATTGTTTTGGACCGAGCTCGGTGAAAGTAAAATTTTTGGAGTTGATTTGATTAAAGATGCCGAACAGAAAGTAAAGGTAATCCGTGAAAGTCTGAAGGTAGCCACAGATCGTCAGAAATCGTATGCGGATTTGAAAAGAAAAGACATTGAATATCAGGTTGGAGACAAAGTATTTCTTAAAGTTTCACCCTGGAAGAAGGTGCTTAGATTTGGTCGTAAGGGCAAATTGAGTCTGAGGTTCATCGGTCCGTACGAAGTATCCGAACGAGTTGGACCCGTTGCATACCGATTAATTTTGCCCCCTGAGCTCGAAAAGATTCACAACGTTTTTCATGTCTCGATGCTTCGACGATATAGGTCCGATCCATCGCACGTAATTCCTCCATCGGAGATCGAGATTCAATCTAATTTAAGTTACGAAGAAGAACCAGTTCGTATTTTAGCACATGAAGTAAAAGAACTACGAAACAGGAAAATCTCATTAGTGAAAGTACTGTGGCATAAACACGGAATTGAAGAAGCCACTTGGGAACTTGAGGACTCTATGAAGGATCGATATCCAAATTTATTTACCGGTAAGATTTTCGGGGACGAAAATTTCTTATGTGGGGGAGAGTTGTGACAACCCAAATTAGACCCTGGTCGGAATGTGGTTTCGAGACCACATTACCGAGCCAAAAATTTATTTTTGTGTTTTAATTGCATAAATTTTTGTGTGACAGTGAATATATGAGAAATTAAATGCTTAATATTAGCATTAGGATTGTGAATTAATTCAAAAAGGACCTAGTTGACGAAGTTAGAAAAGATGATAGATGAATTATAAGGAGTAATTAATAATAGGGTGAGGAAGCATGGCTTTGCATGTCAAATTGCCCATAAAATACATGGTGGCCGGCCAAGGAGTGATGATGCTCCACTCATTCTAATTTAATATGTTTTCTTTTGGTGAACAAATGATGGGGATAATAATAGAAAAGGGAACAAAAAAATGGGTGTCATACTTGCCATCTCCTAGCCGAAAAACCAAGAAAAAGAAGGGGAGAAAAAAACTTGGAAAGAATTCGGCCATTGCTTGTGCCTAGGAGGAGTGTTTGATGTTGTGGCATGAAAAATGAGGGAGTTTGAATGCTTAATAAGGAGGGAAGAAGGAGTGTTCATGTTTTCTTTCTTTTGCAATTGTTCTAACTAGAGGAAGAAGAGGAAGCAAGATTCGGCCAAGGTGGTCCTTTAAGTGGATTAAGGTATGTTAATGCTCTATCATTGAAAATCTTTGTATATTTGGAGTGGCCACCAAGTATAGAAGCTAGCTCATGGCAAATGTTTTTTTTTTGTAAAGTTAAGAAGATGACATTTGGCCATGGATGGTTGTATTTCTTTGATGACGTTTTTGATGCTTTAGGGTATTGAGGGTTGATTGTAGATGAGGTGAGTTTCTTGATTTAAAATTTGATGGCTGTTAAGCTAGTTAGGCAACCAAAGGTTCAATATTTTTGTTATGTGGTTATATGTGCATTTCGGCCATGGTCTTTGTTTGAATTTGAGATTTGTAATGTGATTTTCCTAAATTGTCTATGAATTTTTGGTTGTTGATTTCATGGTAATGGTATATTGAATCCATGACTTGAATCCATGAAAATTTAGTAAGGTTGCATTCGGCAACTTGCTTGGAATAAAAAAATTGATGTCTAAGCTTAGGTGATTTCGATGATGATATATATATATTCATAAGTATATTGAGTTGATTCGGCTTTGGTAGTTGCATGAGGTTATTAGCCGAATATACTAACATACATATACATGTGAAATTGGATTGTAAATTTTTAACAAGGTGGTTAAACTAGTTAAATTATTGATTTAGCTCAAGGAGTTAAAGGAGGTGAATCGAGCAAAGGCAAAGAAAAGGTTATCGAGTAGCCGAGTTGGGACCGTCTTACCCAACACGAGGTAAGTCATTAAGCATGTAGTTGGTATTATTTCAAATGGTCATAATGTGTATGTATTGATGCCGAATGGAATGAGTAAATATACATATATATATGCATGTACGTATGTGATGATGAAATTGTTGAATGAAAGAAAAGAGGTAAGATGTACTGAGTTGTTGATCTCGGCACTAAACGTGCGGGATGACCATTGATGACCATGAGATTGGCGCTAAGTGCGCGGGATTAAATTGTACAGCACTAAGTGTGCGATTCGACTATGTTGCACTAAGTGTGCGAATTGAATATGATGCACTAAGTGTGCGAATTGACCATGCGGCACTAAGTGTGCGAGTTTGACTATGTAGCACTAAGTGTACGATTTGATTATATAGCACTGAGTGTGCGGGCTCAATATACATTCGTGAATCATTATGGACACTATGTGTGCGACACTATTGAGTCGATCGCGGACAGCGGATCGGGTAAGTGTCTTGAGTACATGGCTAATAGGTGCTATGCTTATACTTGGTGTTGAGCTCGGTAAGTTTGAACCTATGTGACAACTATACTTGAAGTCACGTACATAAAATTTATCGTAGGATGGGTGAAAGGCCGTTTAGTCGTTTGATTGTAACGAAAATAAATTGATTTATGAAAATGCTTCAATGTCCTATTGATGAGTATATGGAATGTGAATGCATGAATTGATATGAAATTGAATCGATAGGTTGGAGGAACTATGGTATGGTTCGGAATGGATGGAGTAATTAGCCTCGTTCCATTTTGTTTTCTCTTGTGATAATGTTATTGATGGATGGTAGTGCATAGCTTATGACTTACTGAGTTATAAACTCACTCGGTGTTTCCTTGTCACCTATTCTAGGTTTCTTGGACACATCTCTTTTTGCGTGATCGGGCCGTCATCGAAGTCATCACACCGGATAGCAAGTTTTGGTACTTTCTTCTTAGTTGGCTTAGAAGAACATTTTGGCATGTATAAGCTATTACGTTGTGTTTGAACTTTGGCATGTAAACTTTAAGCCATGCGAAAATGGCACGAATGTTCGATTGAGTTGGATCAAGGGTAGGCATGAAATGGACCTAGTTACTTTCGTAACAGATGCTGGCAGCAGCAGTGTCATGAGATTGAAAAATCACTAAAAATAGTAGGAGTGGAATTAATTGATGAATAAATTATGTAATCGAAGCTCGATGAGTCTGTTTTCATGAGGAAGTAACGAAAAGATCATATGGGCAGTATATTAAGAGATAATCAGATTTTTGTGGGACAGGGCCAGAACGGTTTCTGGATTCCCTGCTCCGACTTTGGAAATTCATTATAAATTAACCAGAGATAATTAGGGGTCATACCATATATGTATAGATTCCTCTCTGAGTCTAGTTTTCATAGAAACAAACGGCATCAGTATTGAAGCCCCGTTCAGGGAGATATCCAAGTCGTAATGGGCAAAGGTCAGTGTAGTCGACCCCTGCAACTTGGGATATTTTGACTAATAAAATGTACTAATTGGCCCGACCAAAAATTCTAGAAAAAAATACATAGATGGGAACATGAGTCTAGTTTCTGGGAAAAATTACGGAACTGATTTTCGAGTTACGAAACTCACGATATGATTTTTAAAGCAACTAGTACACAGATTGGGCAGTGTCTGGAAAATAAATTTTATAAGGGGTTAAAGTCAGTTAACACCTCGTGTTCGACTCCGGTGTCGGTTTCGAGTTCGGGGTGTTACAATATTTATAAGTCAGAATCATTAGCTCACTAAAGACCAATATATTTCTTCAAGTTATAATAACACATGTTATAAAATTAGGTCCCTATACATGCCACTCACTTGATAATTCTAGCATATGTGTTTATACTGTCAAGGTGTTGGCTTGATAGTGTGATGCTGCCTCCGACGGTCTCTAACCCTGAGCTAACCTGACAGCACTAAAAGAAATGGAAAGGAGGGGGTAAGCTTTATGCTTAGTAAGCTCACAGGAAATAATAATAAGCAATTTACTAACATGCTTCCCACAATAAAACTAACTCATCTGTACATTTACCCATGTTCTGGTTAAGCTATTTTTTTGAGTAATAGTCACTAAATCATTTATATTTAGAGCTACGGAACTCCAAATTAAGATCCGTAAATTTTCACAAAAACTAGACTCATATATCTTTCCACCATAAAATTTTCAGAATTTTTGGTCCATCCAATAAGTACATTTTATTATTCAAAGTATCCCCTGTTTCGCTGTTTAACAGCTTCAACCTTTCTTCACTAAAATTTATTTATCTCATAGTACAAAACTCAGATGATGTTATCGTTTGTTTTTATTAAAATTAGACTCATCCAAGATTCTATGCAAATAAATTATACCCCAAAATTATTTTTATATAATTTTTAAAAATTTTTCCAAGTCAGAATAGGGGATCTCGAATTCATTTAGACACTGTCTCACAAGAATTCAAATATCACATAATATGGAATTCTTTTGCTTCCCCTTCTTCTTTTATGTGAAAATAGACTCAATAAAATTTAATTACATATTTTATTTGAAATTTAATTCAACTTCCACAATTTTTAGTAAATTTTCAAATTCATGCACTGCTGCTGTCCAACACTGTTTTACTACTAAAGTTCACTTTTGCACAATTTCACTTAATCCATTCCATTTTACCGAGGTTCGCTCAAATATCGAGCATATTGCTCATAAATTTAAATAAACATATACTTGCACTTGTTCATCACATAATCACTTTCACATTTATTTTCACTTAATCGATTTCCCGTTGAACTCATCGGAATAATAACAGATACACAATTGCCTGCACATTTTCTCATTTCCACACTTGTAGCCGAAGCTATCTGGTATGCATAGTAGCCTGCACTTAGTACTACACACGTGATCAAAGTTATCAGGTACGCATACTAGCCTGCACTTAGTACTACACATGCGACCAACAATCTGGTACACATAGTAGCCTACACTTAGTACTACACACGTGACCTCACAATAGCTTATTTGTATCGTTTATATTCCGAAGGTTCAATCGGGGAATTCCTCACTTTTCAACATTTTATTAAATTGTCCGTAATCAATTTAAATTCATAATTTACATCGAATAACCATTTGATAGGCAGCCACATTTCATATGATATCAAAATATATTAACATAAAAAGAATCGATAGATTATTTATATACGAACTTACTTGAAGTGTTGATCTCACTATCCATAGTACCAATTGTCCATTCATAGTATAATAAGACACAACTCAAATAGCAAATCAGCTTTTAAGAATTTACATAACATATATCACATATTTCATATATCACTTGCCATGTATCATCATTTTCTTGCATTCAATGTAACATTCTTTCATGTCATATTTCCACATCATAAACACCATTCCATCAACTTTTCCAATATATTAAATCATACAATATATGCAATAATAGTAAGAAATATAATTCAAACATAACATTGCATTATTATTATCATACGAACTTACCTCGATACAAAATATTAGCAATCGAGCCTATTCCTTGTAAACTTTGTTTTTCCCTCGATCACAACTTAAATCTCGTTTCTCTTGATCTATAATACTAAATTAATTTATTTAATACATACATTCATCAAAATAGCCTTTAATACGAAGTTTGGAAAAATTACCATTTTACCCCTAAACTTTTGCATAATTACACTTTTGCCCCTAGGCTCGAGAATTAAACTTCATCCCTTATTCTTATATTTTATGACATGCTGATCATTTTTCCCTTCTATGACAACATCAAATTCTCACTCTAATATGCACTTATGACTATTAGGTATTTTTACCGATTAAGCCCTTTTACTCGTTTTCACTTAAAACCGAGTAGCACAAGTTGTCTAACATAATTTAAAATCTCATATTCTATCATAAAACACCAAAATACACAAAATTCACCTATGGGTATTTTTCCAAATACGAACCCTAGGTTGAATTATTGCTAGCATAAGCTTAATCAAGTTACCGGGATTCCAAAAACGTAAAGAACTTGAAAAACGGGGCTAGAATGGACTTACTATTGAGCTTGGAAAGCTTGAAAACCCTAGCCATGGCTTCCCCCATGCTAATTTCGGCCTCCATATGGAGAAGATGACCATTTTGTGTTATTTTTCCCATTTTATTTCATTTAATATACAAATGACCAAAATGCCCTTACTACTAAACTTTCAAAAAAATTCCATCCATGTCCAATTTTTGTCCACAAACTTCAAAATGGTCTAATTACCATTTAAGGACCTTTGATTTAAAAAATCATAACAATTAAACACTTCTAACATGTAAAACTCAACTTTTGCACTTTTTACAATTTAGTCCTTTTGCCGAAATTGAGTGCCCAAACGTCGAAATTTTTGAACGAAATTTTCACGAAATCATTCCGTGAAATCGTAGACCATAAAAAATAATAAAAATGAAATTTTCCTCGTCGAATTTGTGGTCCCGAAACCACTGTTCCGACTAAGCCCAAAATCAGGATGTTACAAATGCATGACCTTCTGTTTTAGATATTTAGAAGATGCTGAAACATGATTGAATAGACCTAGTAGAAATGCTGGGCTCAATGATCATAACTTGGCCGAAACTTATTTATTCCAAAGTTATGGAGAACCAATCAGCAAAGTTGAAATTGCAGAATTAGATGATATATCGTGGATACAAGCACATCGATATGTACTTTTTCACCACAATTCAATTGAACCGTTACGCAAGTAAGTTCTAAAATTTCCTCACATATTCGTCGTTTTGATTTGTTTATCTTCTAACCAATTAAACTTGTTTTTAACATAGTGAGTACAAACAAATTTTGAGATCTCGTGCACGCTCTCGAAGATTACAACATCGAGAGATTAATAAGTTATTCACAGAATCTTTTCATGAATGGTTAAGTCAAACGGTATGTAATGAAGTTAATAAGTTACATATAACCGCAAAATTTAGTTAATCAAATAAGAATGTTTTTACATAATACATTTATAATTACTCAATTTACTTTCGATTCAATAGGTTTGGAGTGGGAAGGACGTCAATGACGAAGTTAAATGGCTTTCACAAGGTCCGAACAGAGTAATAAAAAGATATAGTGCCTTCCTCATCAATGGATATAGATTTCATACAAAATATCGCGAGAGAATGAGGAGAACTAAAAATTGTGGAATTGTTGTTAATTCTTCAATTACGAGTTATGCTAGTGCTAGAGACAGTAATTCGATTGAGGGTAATATGGAGTATTACAGACTTCTTACCGACATTATTGAGTTGGATTACTATGGCAGATGTAAAGTTGTCTTATTTCGGTGTGATTGGGCTGATGTTAATACTGCTCGCGGAATTAAAAAAGATCAATTTGGTTTTACAATGGTTGATTTCTCTCGCTTGATTCCCACTGGACAACAATTGATGGACGAGCTATATGTATTTTCCTCTCAAGTGAAACAAATTTTTTATTCAAAAGATCCAACTGATGAGGGTTGGTATGTTGTACTCCGAAACACCCCTAGAGACTTGTTTGACATGGGTAATGGAAGTAGAGATGACATCGTCGAAAGATCAGAAACATTACCTTTTCTAGAAAAAAACTTAGATGAAAATATCCCTAGTACTAGTACACAACATCAATGGGTTCGACATGATGTGGACGAAGATATTTACGAATAATGATGTAGTAAGATTTTATGATTTTTTAATTATATGTAATATTATAATTTTAATCTTGGTCATGTTATATATTTTAACTATTTTACATGTACTATTATTGTTGTAATTTGTTACTAAAATTTCAATCATTTTATGTGTATTGCAGGAAAAATGCGTAGAAGAAGATTATGAGATTTAAGTATTGTCCAGAATACTCCAAATTCGGAAGAAGCAAACAGTGAACAACAGATAGTTGTTGGATCTTCGAATGTGCCGGAGACACTTAACGAGTATGCAAAAATTAAAAGTAAT
The DNA here is from genome assembly GCF_007990345.1 of Gossypium hirsutum. Lineage (NCBI taxonomy): Eukaryota > Viridiplantae > Streptophyta > Magnoliopsida > Malvales > Malvaceae > Gossypium > Gossypium hirsutum. Next base: position 66,999,337 of record NC_053436.1, on the reverse strand, counting down.
GTTAAGTTTATTTTACATGTGTGTTGACTTTTATTATTGATTTATTTTTCAATTTTAATATAATAATATATCGTTTTTCAGCTGAAAGTGGTGGGACGTGCAGAGGTCGAGGACGTACACTACTTAAAGATTTATACGAATTAAATCCTGTCGAGCGAGTCAAAGTAAGTAGAAACAGTCATGGTCAACCTGTTGGATCTGAAGCTCGACTTTTAGCAGGCTATTTGGGCATTATAGCACGAAATGCTAATATGTTGCCCATCAACTACGAATCATGGCATCACATGCCTAATAGCAACAAAAATCAGGCTCTCGATAATATTAAGGTAACAAAACGTTAAAGTAATTTATAATACTTCGGTTTAACTTTCATTTATATTTACATTCTAAACTTGTGTTTTTTTTTGGAGAGATTTGCGTTAGAGGTCTCCGATGACTATATTAAGAAGGCATTGGGTAAAAAATGGAGAGACCATAAAAGCCCTTTGAAAAAACTATATTTTAAGAAAGACATAAGCCTCGAGGAAAAATTGAGAAATGTCCCGCCGGGAATGCTGAAGTACTAACGGGAAGATGCGGTTAGATTTTGGAATTCAAAGAAAGGAGAGGTATTATTCATTTCCAAACTCTTATATATAGTGTTTACTATATACGTAATAATAATTTCATTATGTAGGACTGTGAGCGAGTTGGAACAAGTAGCAGGCAAAAACAAAAATTCACGTACACGGCATTGCTTCTGTAGCTGAGGCCGAGGTATTATGAATTTATTAATTCTATCAAATATTACTGATTCCACTATTAAATAATATTTTTACTACTATATTGTAGGAAGTCTCGTCAGGTCAAAAAGTTGGTCGCCTTCAGCTTTTTAAAATTACGCATAAGAAGAAAGATGGATCTCCTATGACATCCGAAGCTAGAGAAAATTATGGTATATTTACTTAATAAAATTTGATTTATTATAAATATTTATAATGTTTAATTATAATGGTTTAATTCGTCGTTAGTAGTTTTAAATAATGTTGAGTTATGTTGCATTCTTTTTTATTATATATTTTGTTTCTAACTCTTTAATTAATTTATTAGGAGAAACTAAAGGAGAAGAAGGCGGAGTACGAAGCGATTGCTTCGACTAATAGTTCTGTTAATCTTGAGAACATTGATAACAGAATTATCACTGAAGTTTTGGGTCCTAAAAGGTACGGTCGAGTTCGATTTCAAGGATCTGGTGTTACCCCGACCCAATATTTTAGATCTGGCTCCCAGCAATACATGCCTTCCGGGAGTCAAGCTCAAGCTGAAGTTCAGAGGTTAAGAGACCAGATAGCTCAGATGCAAGCGAGCACAGTTGAGCAAATTGTCGAGGTTCAAAGAAAATATGAAGAACTCCAGCAACAACTTAGAGCAGAGGCAGCAGCAGCAGCGAGGAAGGCAGCGGCAGTAGCAAGAGAGGCAGAGGCAGCAGCGATGGCAGTAGAGCAGAGCAGAAAGTACGATGAGCTCCAGCTCCAGCTTCAGCAAATGATGCAGATGTTTTAGTAGTTGCAAAAGCTGCCATCTTAGACATTAGTTTTCTCCTTGTAAGAACGTTTTTAACATTGTCACATTTAACATTATTGTAAGAATGTTTTGAGTTATACTTAATTTATTAATTTACATCATAGATCTTTCATTAAACTTGAAGTATCATTTAGATTTAATGTTTTTTATTGTATATTTTATGCGACATTTGCTGTTTTTGGTTGGATTTCATGCTATATTTTCTATTTTTGGTTCGACTTAATGCAGGAAGGGTTGGATATTGGATAAAAATGAACATTTCAAATCTGCCAAAATTAGCGGCGTTTGTGGGAAAAGCACCGCTAAAGTCGTGTTAGCGGCGTTTGTGAAAAAACACCGCTAAAAGCCACGACTTTTAGCGGTGCTTTTCCCACAAACGCTGCTAAAAATCTTGGTCTTTTGTGGCGTTTTTTAGAAAAACGCCGCTAAATTTTGCGGCATTACCTTTAGAGGCATTTTTGGCGACGCTTAGGAAAACGCCACTAAAGGCTAAAAAAAACGCCGCTAAAAGTCTGTTTTCTTGTAGTGTAGGGATGATGCAATTGTGACAATAAAGAATTTGGTCACATATAGTATGGTGAATTTTGTATTTGACACGGATAAAATAAGTAATTTGATTAATTAATATTTTATTATTATTATGACAAACTTATATCATAAGTAAATCATCACTATAAGCGTATGATTGTTACCAAATACATTCGTTAGTATCAATTTGTTACAAATGAAATGTTAAAAATTGATGCCAAGGTTTCTTTTTCCCAAAAAATGATGTAATTGTGACAATATATCTAGTAGTGACTATTATTAATCATTATATCGTCACTATACAATTTACTTTTTATAATGATGTAATTGTGATGGTTTAAATTACATCACAAATAAATCGTTGTTGGAAGTGTATAATTGATACCAAATCCACTAGTTACCACCAATTATTAGTAATGAAAAACTAAAAATTGGCATCAAATTATTTTTTCTAGGAAATGATGTAATAGTGAAAACATATCTAATAGTCATTGTTATCAACTTATTCATGATGAATTTTGAATGTGACACTAGTGAAATATGTAATTGTGATCGATTAGTGTTTGGTTGCTATTAAGATAATAGTTATGACAATATTTTTAATTTTAAAATTTTAAAATAATTTGAAATTTAATATTTTAAAAGTTATATATTCTTTTAATTTCATTTTTGAATTTTGAATTTTTTTAAAAAATTGACTGTTCTTTTATTTATATAGTTTTTGAAATTTTAGAATTTTAATCAATGTGGATGCCATGTCATCCCTAGACAAAAGTGTCATGTGGTGCATTCTGATAGGCTCCACAAGGACTCCTGATATTCTTTTTAATGTCGTTAATTCTAAGGACTAAATCAATGAATAAAATGAAACTTTAAAAACCAAAGTGAGCAAAAAATATTTTAGGTACCAAAGTGAGAAAAATAATATAGTTCAAGAGTCAAATTGTGAATAAACCTTTTTTTATTGCAATATAATATTTTGTAAAGATTTTATTAATAAATTAAAATATCAATTGTTGTCAAATATGGAAGTTCCGAATGGTGATATCCCATGTTTTTAGTGGTGACACTTAGAAACTTGAGATGAAAAGGTAGTCTTTTTATTTTTTATTTAAAAGAGACTCATTCAGAAAAAAAAAAAGTCTCTCCCCTACTATTCTCTTTTGAAAGATGATTTCATTGTCTGGCCAAAATTAATATTATTTTCCATTGCATTGTTAATGATTCTTAACAATATGAAACAACTGCGATAATCATATTTTGTTTGAATCAAGTAAAAAATCAAAGTCAAATTGCATAATTGAAGATTTTAGGACAATTAATCCATGTCATTAATTTTATTATTTGCTATAATTATAATAATTTTCTATATCTCACATATAAGATTTTGTAACATACACAAATGCCAACAATTTTTTTTAATTATAAATAAACAAAACATTTTAAAGTGAAAAAGATGGAGTGACATTAGGGAAAGTGATAAGTTATATATGTGGTTAAGTGTTAAAGGTACAGTACAATCTAACATGTAATGATTCAGTTTTCAGTGATATCGAGAATTGCAGTTTCGGGACCTCGTTTTTATAAATTGAGTTCGTAAATATTAAATAAGGATATGTACAAAGTTAATATATAGATTAATTGAAATTTGGATTGTCAATTTGGTCAAAATTGTGGTTACAAGGACGAAATTGTAAAGTCCAATCATTATAGATTTTTAATTAGGAAATGACTTGAGGGCTTAAATTGAAATTATCTAAAGGACCAAAATTATTAATAAACCATTTTTAAACATGTGTTAGTGGACAATAATGATGTTTGTGGATTAATTTAAGTAATTAAAGATTTATTTAACTAAAACATAGTTAATTAAGTAAATTAAGATTAATTTACAAATTAACCCTAATATAAAATCTAAAAGTTAGTGGAGAGAATAGTATCATCTCCTTCATTTCGTTCATTCACCATCCAATAAGAAAGAAAAACCTAAAAAAAAAGCTTTCAAAACCATAGGTATTTGACCATTAAATTGTTAAGTGCAATCAAGTCCTTTTCTTGTAATTTTTATAGATTTGAGATCATAGGAGCTTGATTTAACTAGTTCATGTACTAATTTGTGAAACTGTTAAAGTTATAAAAAGTTGCCATTGGTGATTTCTTGAAGAATTAGGTGGGAAATTGATATAAATTAAGCTTAGTTTAAGAAAAGGACTAAATTGTAAAACTTAAATGTTAGTTTTGTACATTAGAGATCAAATTTAATAAAATGTAATTCTATCATTAAATTTCAATAGGAATAGAAAATAGGAAGTTCCTAATGAGTAATTGTGTAACGCCCTAAATTTCCTTAGCTTTGTTTTTTGTGAATTTTAACACAAAATGTGTATCTACTTTAATGGTTAAGTCTTCTAAATGTGTATATGAGGTCATAGGTTCAAGTCCTACTCTCTGGAAAATTCTGGTATTTTTTATCCTAGCCTTATCCCTTTTTCTCTCTTCTCCCCAAATTTTCCTGACTTTTTTTCCCTTTCCCTTCTCTGCACCATTTTTCATTTTTTTCCCTTTCAATTTTCGTTTGCACTCTTTTTTTCTCCTTGTTACATTCTAGAATTTCGTTATTCACCGTACGATTCGGGTAAGTGGGGTTTCACTTGGTGGTAGGTTTCAGCTTCTATAAGCTATTGGGTTAATCCTTTTTGTATTAATGTAATAATGTAGTTAGGGGATTTGATCTCTGCGAAATATCATGCAGGAGAAGGCTGTGAAGCAGGGGGTGTTGCTTCAACGGCCCAAACGGGGTTAGCGAAGGTTTTCATCGGCGGTAATTCGAGTTCATGGTCGAAGAATTTTTGTTGACTAATTCATTAATTATACTGTTAAAACGGTGCTCGGTATTCTGTTTTTATGTTTTGGAGGTCTCGAGATTGCTTTTGCATGAAAACAAACCAGGTGTGTAATGAAAATAAGAGAAATTGAAGTTTGGCGAAAGCTAAAAAGGGGGCCTATCGACACTACACGAGCGTGTACGACACACGGTCGTGTGACAGGCGAGTGTGGGGTCGTGTGGGCCACACGGGCAAGGCCAATTTGGGCGTGTGGGCCCATACGGGTAGGCCACATGGGCATGTGGGCTCAAAGTTTTAAAATTTTCCTTAGGGTTGCATGAGTTGCTCCAATTGACTGTGGGCCTTCCGTAGGGTAGGTAAAAACTAACCAAACCCTAATGCCTGTGATCTATTATCCTGATAGACTAAACTGAATAGGAAAAACTAATATGTATGTCTGATTATTCTGTATAAACATGTATGATATCTACAGATGAACATGCGATACATGTTATTTATGTATATCTGTTATTTGATATCTGTATTTGTATATGGGGTAGGATTTGTAGTATCCCGAATTAAGGCCTAATCGGAATAGTGATTTTGTGACCACAAATCCGAGATAGAAATAATTATTTTATAATTATTTTGATGTTTATGATATGATTGCATGATTGTGTGAAAATTTCGTGATGAAATCCTATGCCTAAAGTGCTTAAATTGAAATTAGGGACTAAATCGAATAATTTGCAAAACTTGCATTCTAGGAGTTTTTAGTATGAAATTGCTTTGGAATATTAATGAGGAGGTCTTAAATAGAAATTTGACCAATTTCTAAGTCTATGGACAAAATTTGGACATGGATGGAATTTTTGGAAAGTTTAGTAGCAAAGGCATTTTGGTCATTTAGTTATTAAAATGAATTAAAAACAAAATTACAAGCCAATTTTTGTCCATCTTCTTCATTAGGCCGAAATTTCAAGGGTTCTCCATAGCTACGGTTTATTTCAAGCTTTCAAGCTCTATAGTAAGTGATTCCAAGCCCCATTTTTAATGTTCTTTACGTTTTTGGAATCCCGATAGCTCGATTAAGCTTATGCTAGCAATAATTCAACCTAAGGTTCATATTTGGAAAAATACCCATAGGTGAAATTTGTGTATTTTGGTGTTTTATGATAGAATATGAGGTTTTAAATTATGTTAGACAACTTGAACTACTCGGTTTTAAGCGAAAACGAGTAAAAGGGCTTAATCGGTAAAAATACCTAATAGTCATAAGTACATGTTAGAGTGTGAATTTGATGTTGCCATAGAAGGGAAAAATGATCAGCATGTCATAAAACATAAGAATAAGGGATGAAGTTTAATTCCCGTTCCTAGGGGCAAAAGTGTAATTATGCAAAAGTTTAGGGGCAAAAATATAATTTTTCCAAATTTCGTATTAAAGACTGTTTTGATGAATGTATATATTAAATAAGATTAATTTAGTATTATAGATCAAGAGAAACGAGATTCAAGTCGCGATCGAGGGAAAAACAAAGTTTACGAAGAATAGGCTCGATTGCTAATATTTTGTGTCGAGGTAAGTTCATGTGTAAATGTAGTAACATAATTGTCATTTTGAGCAATTTAATGTTGTTTATATGAAATTATGCTTATTATTATCATGAATTGTTATGTTTTGTGGTTATTGTTGAATAATATGTAATTATGTGAATTACTTGATGAGTATGAACTATCACCGAAGTATCGATTTCGATATTCCATGGAAGACGGCAAAGATGTGTGATCGAGGAAAACGCCCGTTTGAACCTTAGGAATAGATTAGAATACAAGTGACATGTCACTAGGATACTTGAGTTCCAAACTCGTTGAGTTGAGTCCGAGTTCGTGAGATGTAACTAGGCATCCAAACTCGTTGAGTTGAGTCCGAGTTCACTTATGGATGCGAACGCCCGAGCTCGTTGAGTTGAGTCCGAGTTCACTTATGGGCGGGTTACATGGTAGCTTGGCTACATAAGTTCCGCAGGCTATTGAGTTTGTCAAGCTGCGGGTATGGCACTTACGTTCATGAAATCCGCGTATTCGAATTATATTCTGATGTGTTCAACGGGTGAATCTTAAGTAAATGAGAAGAATGCCTAAAACGAAGGTGACATATTGGTAAGTGTGATGAATGAGAAAATTTGACAGGTATGTGCTTAAATCTTCGGGTTGAGAACTTGGTATGATGAAATCGTAGAAAGATATTAAATGCAAATGAAAATGAATGTCTTGGTGTTGTTTATGCAAATGATGTTTTATGTGGAATTTCATGATTATGTTACTTGCTATTTGCATGTGAACTTACTAAGCATTTATGCTTACCCCCTTATTTTCATTCATTTTAGTTGTCGACAAGCCGGCTTGAGAATCGGGATAGGTCGAAGACTCGTTCACACTATCCGAAGGCCTAAATTGGTAAAATGGCTTGTGTGTTTTGAATGTGGCATGTATGGCAAAATACTCACTTTGTGTAAATGATCATATGATATGGCTATGGTTTGGTAAGAAAAGGGTTTATAAATGATTAGCCATTGGAATGGGCAATCTAAGTCATAGTTGATGTTATGTATGTTTAAAATGCTATTTAGTCCATGAAAATCTATAGTAAAGTAAAATTTTCCATAAAACAGAATTTGACAGCAGCAGTGATGTAAATTTGAAAAATCACTAAAAATAGTATAAATAGAATTAAATGATGAGTAAGTTATGAAATTGAATCTTGATGAGTCTATTTTCATATGGATGGAATAAAACAGGTATATGAGTTATATTTTGTGAGATATATAAGTTTTGGTGGAACAGGGTCAGAGTGATCTCTGTATCCCCTGTTCTGACTTTAAAAATTCACTATAAATTGTACAATAACAATTAGGAGTTTTATCTTACATTTATCAAATAATTATTGAATCTAGTTTTATAATAAACAAACTTCATAGTCATTGAAACTCTGTACAGGGAGATATCTGATTCGTAATACACAGGGGTCAGAGTAGTCGAACCCTGAAACAGGGGAGATTTTAACTAATAAACTGTACTAATTTGCTCAACCAAAAATTCTAGAAAAAAATTAGTAAATAGATATATGAGTATAATTTCAGGGAAAATTTAAGGAATTGGATTTTGAGTTTCGAAACTCAAGATATGAATTTTTAAGTGACTGTGACGCAGATTGCTAGCTTGACTGGAAATTTTAAAAATAAATTGTTTGAGCTGTTTAAGTAATGAATTAAGTCTGTTAACACCTCGTGTTCGACTCCGGTGACGGTCTCGGGTATGAGGCATTACATTTGGTGGTATCAGAGTAGGTTTAGTCGGTTCTCGGACTAATGTGTTGTATGTACGGGTTTTGCTAGACATGCCATATATATATTGTGATAGTGTGACTACTTCTGACCTTTTAAATAAATTTTTTTATATAATAAATGGATCCCTATCCAGTTACGGCTGATGATGTAGAGAGTAATGCACCAGCTCCGGCTGAAAGGGCGGTGCCAATTGAAAATCCACCTCCTACTGTTGGTCAAGGAGGAGAAGGGGCTCGGGAAACCTTTCTCCAGATGATGAGTGCCTGGTATACTGATTTCGTTCGTACGAACCCGAATGCACAACCTCCCTACCTCCCCCAATTCCTCAACCTGTACCCCCGATGCCACAAGGTGTAGATCTGATGAAATTTCATAGAACTCTAGTTGACAGAATCCATAAACAAGGGGCCGAAGAATTCAGGGCAAATATTGATGATGATGCCGAGAAAGCAGAGTTTTGGCTCGAGAATTCTATTCGAGTATTTGATAATTGTCTTGTACACCTGAGGAATGCTTGAAATGTGCTATATCATTGTTGAGGGATTCAGCTTATCATTGGTGGAAGACATTGACTTCAGTAGTACCGAAAGAGAAAGTAACTTGGGAGTTCTTTCAAGAAGAATTTCGGAAGAAATATATCAGTGAAAGATTTATTGCTCAAAAGCGTAAAGAGTTTCTTGAATTAAAGCAGGGGAACATAACAGTTATTGAATACGAAAGGAAGTTTGTCAGGTTGAGTAAGTATGCTAGAGAATATATTCCTACAGAAGCTAAAATGTGTAGACGATTTGAAAACGGACTCAATGAAGACATCAAAGTATTTGTTGGGATTCTTGAATTAAAAGAAATGGTAGTACTGGTTGATCGAGCTTGCAAGGCTGAAGAACTACTTAAAGAGAAGAAAAAAAGTAGAGGCTGAGACTTGAAATTGGAAGAAAAGACCGATGAGCAGTTCATTCTCACAGTAATCTAGAAAATCTAGAAATATGAATCCTCGTTCACAGATTTCGACTGGACGATCATATGGAAATTTTAAGAAGCAAAATATGGGTCCTAAATCTCAGACTACTTCTGCGGCTAGTGTGGGAAATATGAGATTTGTTAAGCCCGAGTGCTAGCGGTGTGGCAGAAATCATTTTGGCCCATGTAGAGCGAATGAACGTTTTCTGTGTGGTTCTCCGGATCATTTTATTAGAGACTGCCCAGAGAGAGTTGAGAAAGAAAAATTTCAGAGTGTAAAAGTTAGTGGTGTAGTGTAACGCCCCCACGCCCGAGACCATCACCGGAGTCGAGCTTGAGGGGTTACTGAACATAATTTATCAATTTAAGAACTTCAAATCATTTGTTTCTACATTCACAGCTTTCTAGCTACTCGCGTCACAGTTACAAGAAAAATCATATCTCGAGTTATGAAACTCAAAATCAAGATCCGTAAATTTTCCCTAAATCTAGACTCATATATCTATTTACTAATTTGTTTCTAGAATTTTTTGTTAGACCAATTAGTACATTTTATTAGTTAAAGTCTCCCCTGTTTCAAGGTTCGACTGCTCTGACATATGTGTATTACGAATCAGATATCTCTCTATACAGAATTTAAATGACTACAAGGTTTGTTTCAATTAAAACTAGACTCAATAAGGAATCTGTACATATAAATAAAAACTTCTAATTATTTTGTTAAAGTTTATTATGAATTTTGAAAGTCAGAACAGGGGATCCAAAAATCACTCTGGCCCTGTTTCACAAAAGTTTAAATATCTCTTAAAATATAATTTATATGCATGTTTTGTTTAATCCATATGAAAATACACTCATTAAGCTTCAATTTCATAACTTACTCATTATTTAGTTCCATTTATACTATTTTTAGTGATTTTTGAAATTCATGCCATTGCTGCAGCAATATTCTGTTTTAAGGCAAGTTTCATCTTTCCATGAATTTTTATGAACTAGATAACCTGTTAAACTTCCATGATATCAAACATGATCTAAATTAGCCATCACCATGACTTATCAATATCAAACATTTTCTCAACCAAACATGGCCATATCATAAAATTATTTACACAAAATAGGTATATTGCTATACATGCCATACTTAAGTAGTTGTACAAGCCATTTATCAAGATAAAAGTCCTTTGGATAGTGTGATCGAACTTTCGACCTGTCCCGATTTGTTCAAAACTACAGTGAATGAAAAGGAAGGAGTAAGAATAAATGCTTAGTAAGTTCATATGTAAATAACAAGTAACATAACAATACAAATATACCAAACAACTTTAGCATGGTATCACCAAAACATATATCACATTTCTAAACATCATTCATCATCTTACCACCTTATCGTTGTTGTATCTATTTTCAACCCGAGGGTTAAGAACATACCTATCCAAAGTGTCCATTTCACAACACTTACCAAAACGTCGCTTGCATCTTAAGTGTTCTTCCATTTCACTAGAAATTTCACCCGTTGAACACATCGGAATACAACTCGGATACACGGATAATTTGCACATAAGTGCCTCATATGTAATCAAGCTACCATGTAACCCGCCCATAAGTGAACTCGGACTCAACTCAACGAGCTCGGGCGTGCGCATCCATAAGTGAACTCGGACTCAACTCAACGAGTTCGGATGCCTAGTTACATTTCACGAACTCGGACTCAACTCAACGAGTTCGGACATTCACATCCATAAGTGAACTCGGACTCAACTCAACGAGTTCGGATGCTCAACCATCCTAGTGACATGTCACTTGTATCCTAATCTATTCCTAAGGTTCAAACGGGCTTTTTCCCTCGATCTCATATTTGTCGTCTTCCATGGAATATCGGAACCGATACTTGGTAGCAATTCATATTTATCAAGTAGTAAACATAATTTGCATATTACTCAACATTAACCACAAAGCATAATATTTCACGATTAAAAATTAGCGTATCATATAATTAACATCAATAACTTAAAAATAACAATTATGCTACATTATTTACACATGAACTTACCTTGGTACCAAAATATAAAGATTTTGCAATTTAGTCCACAATCTTTTCTTTCCCTCGATCGCGACTTGAATCTCGTTTCTCTTGATCTATAATGCCAAATTAATCTTATTTAATACATACATTCATCAAAACAGCATTTAATACGAACTTTGGAAAATTACACTTTTGCCCCTAGGCTCGGGAATTAAACTTTATTCCTTATTCTTATGTTTTATAACATGCTGATCACTTTTCCCTTCTATGGCAACATCAAATTCTCTCTCTAACATATACTTGTGACTATTAGGTATTTTTGTCGATAAGCCCTTTTACTCGTTTTCACTCAAAACCGAGTAGCACAAGTTGTCTAACATAATTTAAAACCTCATATTCTATCATAAAACATCAAAATACACAAATTTCACCTATGGGTATTTTTCCAAATATAAACCCTAGGTTGAATTATTGCTAACATAAGCTTAATCGAGCTACCGGGATTCCAAAAACGTAAAGAACATTAAAAACGGGGCTTGGAATCACTTACTATGGAGCTTGGAAGCTTGAAACAAACCCTAGCTATGGAGAACCCTTGAAATTTTGGCCTAATGAAGAAGATGGACAAAAATTGGCTTTTAATTTTGTTTTTAATTCATTTTAATAACTAAATGACCAAAATACCCTTACTACTAAACTTTCCAAAAATTCCTTCCATGTCCTAATTTTGTCCATGAACTTAAAATTGGTCAAATTGCTATTTAAGACCTCCTCATTAATATTCCAAAACAAATTTCATACTAAAAACTTCTAGAATGCAAGTTTTGCAACTTATTCGATTTAGTCCCTACTTTCAATTTAAGCACTTTAGGCATAGAATTTCATCACGAAATTTTCACACAATCATGCAATCATATCATAATCATCAAAATAATTATAAAATAATTATTTCTATCTCGGATTTGTGGTCACAAAACAACTATTCCAATTAAGCCCTAATTCAGGATATTACATGTAGACTCGAGGGGAAGATATTCGAGAAAAGCTGGAAATGAAGTAAGCAGCAAGAATGTAGCCAGAGATTCAGTAGCTAAATCTGAAGCAAGGGCTCCAACTAGAACATATGCTATAAAGGCACGTGAAGATGCTTCATCACCCGATGTGATTACTAGTATATTTTCTCTTTATGATGTTAATGTTATTGCGTTGATTGATCCCGGTTCTACTCATTCATATGTATACATGAAACTGTTGTCTAGTATGAATATACCTGTTAAGAACACATAATTTATGATTAGAGTGTCGAATCCGTTAGGTAAATGTGTGATAGTTGATAAAGTATGCAAGAAATGGCCTTTAATGATTTGGGGTCATTACTTTCTAGCCGACTTGATGTTGTTGCCGTTTGATGAATTTGATGTTATTTTGGGTATGGATTGGTTGACATTGCATGATGCTATAGTAAATTGCAAAGAAAAGGTTATAGAATTAAAGTGTGAAGTGGTGAAATTCTGCGGGTTGAACCAGAGAAATCAGAGGCATTATCTAGTATGATTTCTTCGATGTCGACTCAAAGATATTTGAAAAAGGGTTATGAAGCTTTTTGGAGTATGTAATTAATACAAAAGAAGTTGAAAAGAAAGTTGAACAGTGCCGGTTGTGTGTGAATTTGCGGACGTATTTCCAGAAGAGTTGCCGGGTTTGCCTCCAGTCAGGGAAGTAGAATTTGGTATTGATTTGATACCGGGAACAGCTCCGATCTTGATTGCTCCGTATAGAATGGCACCATCAAAGTTGAAAGAATTAAAGTCGCAGTTGCAAGAGTTGACTGATAAAGGCTTTGTGAGACCGAGTTTTTCACCTTGGGGTGCTCCCGTGTTATTTGTGAAAAAGAAGGGTGGTTCTGTGAGATTGTGTGTTGACTGTCGGCAGTTAAACAAGGTGACAATCAAAAACAAGTATCCGTTGCCAAGAATTGATGATTTGTTTGATCAGCTAAAAGGAGCGACATGGTTTTCAAAGATTGACTTGAGATCTGGGTACTACCAGCTGCGAGTAAAGGAGTCGGATGTGCCTAAAACTGCTTTTAGAACAAAGTACGGTCATTATGAATTTTTAGTTATGCCAATCGGGTTGACAAATGCTCCTGCTGTGTTTATGGATTTAATGAATCTCATATTTCGGCCATACTTGGACAAATTTGTTGTGGTGTTTATAGATGATATTTTAATTTATTCAAAAGATGAGATAGAACATGCTGAGCACTTGAGGATAGTTTTGCAAATTTTGAGAGATAAGCAGTTGTATACTAAGTTTAGTAAAAGTGAATTTTGGCTCCGGGAAGTTAGATTTTTGGGTCATATTGTTTCGGGTGATGGTATACGGGTTGATCCTAGTAAGATTTCAGCCATTGTTGATTGGAAACCACCGAAAAATGTAACCGAGGTTAGAATTTTCTTGGGGCTAGCTGGGTATTATCGGCAGTTTGTAAATGGATTTTCTATAATTGCTGCTCCTATGACTAGACTACTCTGAAAGAATGTTAAATTTGAATGGATGGAAGAATGTCAACAGAGTTTTGAAGAATTGAGAAAGTTATTAACTGAAGCACCAGTGTTGGTACAACCCGAATCAAGTAAAGAATTTGTGGTGTATAGTGATGCTTCTCGAAATGGCTTAGGATGTGTACTTATGCAAGAAGGAAAAGTGGTGGCTTATGCTTCGAGGCAGTTAAAATCTCATGAAAGGAATTATCCGACTCATGATTTGGAATTGGTTGCTATAGTGTTTGCTTTGAAGATTTGGCGACATTATTTGTATGGTGAAAAGTGCCGAGTATATACCGACCACAAAAGTCTTAAGTACTTGATGTCACAAAAAGACTTGAATTTGAGACAGCGAAGATGGTTGGAGTTATTGAAAGATTACGAGCTTGTTATTGATTACCATCCGGGAAAAGCGAATGTGGTTGCCGATGCTTTAAGCAGAAAATTGCTATTTGCTTTGAGAACTATGAACACTCGGTTAAAGATATCAAATGATGGTTCGGTTCTAGTAGAGTTAAGAGCAAGACTGATGTTTTTACAAGAGATTTGTGAAGCTCAGAAAAATGATCAAGATTTGCAAGCCAAGAGAAAGCAATGTGAAGCTGATACGGGATCAGATTTCAGAATTGGATCTGATGGTTGCTTGATGTTTAAAAATCAAATTTGTGTACCGAAAAATGATGAGTTGAGTCAAAAGATTTTGCATGAAGCACATAATGGTTGTTTGGCGGTTCATCCAGGCAGTACGAAAATGTATAATGACTTGAAGAAAATGTACTGGTGGAGTGGAATGAAAAGAGATATTTCCGAGTTTGTATCAAAGTGCTTAGTTTGTCAACAAGTGAAAGCTGAACACCAAGTACCTTCGGGATTACTCCAGCCTATCATGGTTCTTGAATGGAAATGGGATCGAATTACTATGGATTTTATATCAGGGTTGCCGTTAACTCCGGGGAAGAAAAATGCCATATGGGTAATAGTTGACAGACTGACTAAATCGGCTCATTTTATTCCGGTACGTACGGATTATTCTCTTAATAAGTTGGCTGAATTGTGTATCCTTGAGATTGTTAGACTTCATGGAATACCTTTGTCAATCATTTCGGATAGAGATCCGAGATTTACTTCACGGTTTTGGCAAAAGTTGCAAGAGACATTAGGTACAAAGTTAAATTTCAGCACTGCCTTTCATCCACAAACTGATGGACAATCAGAGAGAGTAATTCAGATTCTTGAAGACATGCTCAGATGTTGCGTATTGGAATTTCAAGGTAGTTGGGAAAGATACTTACCGTTGGTAGAATTTGTTTATAATAATAGTTGTCAGACGAGTTTGAAGATGGCACCTTATGAAGCATTGTATGGTTGTAAATGTCGGACGCCATTGTATTGGACTGAACTCAAGGAAAATCAAATTTATGGAGTTGATCTAATAAAAGAAACCGAAGAAAAGGTGAAAGTGATTCGAGATTGTTTGAAAGCTGCTTTAGATAGACAAAAATCTTATGCGGATTTGAAACGTAGGGAAATCGAGTTTCAAGTTGGTGATAAGGTATTTTTAAAAGTGTCTGCATGGAAGAAAGTCCTTAGATTTGGACGGAAGGGCAAGTTAATTCCGCGTTTTATTGGACCATATGAAATAATTGAAAAAGTTGGACCGGTAGCATATCGGCTAGCATTACCACCTGGGTTAGAGAAGATTCATGATGTGTTCCACGTATCTATGTTACATCAGTATCGTTCGTGTAACACCCCATACCCGAGACCGTTGCCGGAGTCGAACACGAGGTGCTAACCGACTTAATTCATTTACTTTTACAGTCCATTTTAAAAATTTCCAGGCAGTTGGCTAACTGTGTCACTGTCACCTTAAAAATCATATATTGAGTTCTAAAACTCGAAAATCAGTTTCGTAATTTTTCCCTGAAATTAGACTCATATGTCCATCTACATATTTTTTTATAGAATTTTTGGTTGGGCCAATTAGTACAGTTTATTAGTTAAATTCTCCCCTGTTACAGGGTGCGACTACACTGAGCTTCATGCATTACGATTTGGATATCTCCCTGTACAGGGCTTCAATACTGATGCCGTTTGTTTCTATAGAAACTAGACTCAAAGAGGAATCTATAAATATATGAAATGACTTCTAAATGTCTCTGGTTAATTTATAATGAATTTCCAAATTCAGATCAGGGGATCCAGAAACCGTTCTGACCCTGTCTCACGAAAACTTTAGCATCTCATAATATACTGTTCATATGAACGTTTCGTTACTTTCCTATGAAAATAGATTCATCAAGGTTAGATTACATAATTTATTCACTATTTAATTCCATTCTTACTATTTTTAGTGATTTTTCACATCCACATCACTGCTGCTGCCAGCATCTATTTTTAAGGTAAACTTTACCTATTTCATGATCCTTCATGGATCAACTAGAGTTTGTCATACATATATCAAAAGTGATCATGAATAACCATTCCCATGGCTAACCATTGCCAACATTTCCATACCTCTCGACGGACAACATACAAAACGACTATAATGCTATGATCAAAGTATATTTAAGCCATTTTCGCATGGCTATCCAAATTTACACAATACCGAAGGGTTCATGACCAACAACAAAAGGGTGGTCCTATACATGCCATTTCAAAGTTCAACCAAAAGTATACCAAAAGGAGCTTTGATAGTGTGGGCGACTTCGACTTCAAAATCCCGAGTCCGATAGCTAAAGAACCAAAATCTATAAAACAGAGAATCAAAGAAACGGAGTAAGCATTAAATGCTTAGTAAGTTTTGAGCAAAGAATTTAGACACAACCAAAGTATATCATTCATGTAGCTAAACAGATAATTTCATATGCACAAATTTTCAATATCATACTTACTTCACATTACCAACCCTTATATTCATACACAAAGATCAACTTAGCCAAAGGCCGGTAGCTCATTTACCAACTGAGCGAATACTTATTTGTAAGGGCTCAACTAATTCAAAGCACATACGAAACATACCTCAATGTTGGGATGTTACAAGCGTATTAACTGAAATTTTTACAGCAAGATCGTTCATTCCCGAATCACGTACCTTCGGAATTTAACCGGATATAGCTACTCGTTCAAATGCCTTCGGGACATAGCCCGGTTATAGTAACTCGCACAAATGCCTTCGGGACTTAACCCGAAATTAGTAACTCGCACCAATGCCTTCGGGCTTAGCCCGGAATTAGTAACTCGCACAAATGCCTTCGGATCTTAGTCCGGATATGGTCACTTAGCACAAAGCCTTCGGGACTTAGCCCGGACATCATTCAAAAAACCATGCACATTTAACAATAAATCATGACACATTCGTATTTCATTTTCATTAGCAAAACTCAAACACAAGACACTTATCACTCTTGCAATTTCGGCTCAATAGCCACACACAAATAGCATGATTTTGATTTGCTTAAAACATGATCTAATCATATCATAATTTAAGCTCTATTACTCAAGAACTTACCTCGGATGTTGTCGAACGATTTCGATGGCTATTCGACCACTTTTTCCTTCCCTTTATCGGATTTAGATCCCCTTTGCTCTTGAGCTTAATTAAACAAATAAATTGATTTAATCATTTAAGCATCGAAAAGAGGAACACAAGGCACTTAGCCCATATTTATACATTAGACATTAAAGTCACATACATGTGAAATCATGCATCAACTCAACATATTAACCCACACTCCCTTTAGCCGATTGTCCTAACCAAGATAAAGGCATCAATATGCTTGCCTCTAACCGAATGCATGCAACACTAATCTTCTCATGTGGCCGAGTATGCATGTATATGTTGAGGCCAATTATATGCTTAATACTTCCCACAAGTATGGTTACTTGTATTGGTTATATACCGTTTCGTTTCAAATTCAAAACTCGGCTAATACGCATTTATACACTAGTAATCAAATACTAACATTTTGCATTTTATCTTACTACCATTTCACATCTACTTTCTACCATGGCCGAATGCATCAAGACACCATTTACCCTTGCAAGGCATAAATTTCATCATCAAAACTAACAAGCTTATAATCCCATGACCGAAACCTCTAACAACACCAATTAAAATACTTCATGGGTTTGAGGTAAAACCAAGAAAGAAACTCATGAATATCGAGATATAAGCACTAACATTGTTCATCTAGATTTAGCATGACACAACATCCATCACCCTTATATTTACCATAGCCGAAAACCTTACTCATTCCAAAAATTCAAATCTCAACTTGGTCACAAAAATAACTTGATATCTCACCAACACAACATCAACACCAAGCAAGAATGATGCATCCATGGCCGAGTGTCATTTCCATCACATAGCACGATTTAGACCATGGGCTAGGTAGAACTCAAGCTAACAACTAAAACATGCATGCATCTCATGGAACATCATCAAACATACCTTAGCCTAGTTACATGCATGGCAGAACCTCTTCAACCTTTCTTCTTCCTTCCTCCTTAAAATTTTCGGCCAAGGATGAACCAAAGGATGAACACTTTTATTTTTTTTTTGTTTTTCTTTCCTTCAACTCACGGCAATGGGGGGGGGACAATCACACACATCCTTTCTTTTTTTTTGTTTCTCATCCTACTAACACTAATATTTTATTGCCCATGCTCTTTATTTTATTAATCCTTACATAATGCATTACCCCAACATGTTTATGACATGTTTTAGCCATAACATCTTGTCCACCCATGCTCATGGCCGGCCACTACATATTAGGGGGGAAAATTGACATGCAAGTCCTCCCTTTTGATTACATGCACTATTAGGTCCTTGTAGATTAGCCTATCACATTTCAAAAATGTCACCCATAAGTCCTTTTGACTAAATTCACATGCAATTTACTAAATCGAAGCCTAAAACTTTCACACCTTCATAATCACATATTTTAGACAATAAATATCACATTCAAATAATTTGGTGACTCGGTTTAGCGGTCCCGAAACAGCTTTCTGACTAGGGTCACTTTAGGGCTGTCACAGTTCAGATCCTTCACATATAATTTCACCGACAGAAATTGAACTACGATCGGATATGACTTACGAAGAAGAACCGATTAAGATTTTAGCTCGAGAAGTCAAACAATTAAGAAATAAAAGTGTCGCTCTCATGAAAGTATTGTGGCAAAAGCACAGGGTAGAAGAGACTACATGGGAACCTGAAGAAACTATGAGAAACCAATACCCACACCTGTTTATCGGTAAGATTTTCGAGGACGAAAATCCTTAAAGGGGAGGGGAGAGTTGTAATATCCCGAATTAGGGCCTAATCAGAATAGTGGTTTCGTGACCACAAATCTGAGATAGAAATAATTGTTTTATAATTATTTTGATGTTTATGATATTATTGCATGATTGTGTGAAAATTTCGTGATGAAATCCTATGCCTAAAGTGCTTAAATTGAAATTAGGGACTAAATCGAATAATTTGCAAAACTTGCATTCTAGGAGTTTTTAGTATGAAATTGCTTTGGAATATTAATGAGGAGGTCTTAAATAGAAATTTGACCAATTTCTAAGTCTATGGACAAAAATTGGACATGGATGGAATTTTTGGAAAGTTTAGTAGTAAGGGCATTTTGGTCATTTAGTTATTAAAATGAATTAAAAACAAAATTAAAAGCCAATTTTTGTCCATCTTCTTCATTAGGCCTAAATTTCAAGGGTTCTCCATAGCTAGGGTTTGTTTCAAGCTTCCAAGCTCCATAGTAAGTGATTCCAAGCCCCGTTTTTAATGATTTTTACGTTTTTGAGATCCCGGTAGCTCGATTAAGCTTATGCTAACAATAATTCAACTTAGAGTTCGTATTTGGAAAAATACCCATAGGTGAAATTTGTGTATTTTGGTGTTTTATGATAGAATATGAGGTTTTAAATTATGTTAGACAACTTGTACTACTCGGTTTTAAGCGAAAACGAGTAAAAGGGCTTAATCGGTAAAAATATCTAATAGTCATAAGTACATGTTAGAGTGTGAATTTGATGTTTCCATAGAAGGGAAAAATAATCAGCATGTCATAAAACATAAGAATAAGGGATGAAGTTTAATTCCCGAGCCTAGGGGCAAAGTGTAATTATGCAAAAGTTTAGGGGCAAAAATGTAATTTTTCCAAAGTTCATATTAAAGACTATTTTGATGAATGTATGTATTAAACAAGATTAATTTGGTATTATAGATCAAGAGAAACGAGATTCAAGTCGCGATCGAGGGAAAAACAAAGTTTACGAAGAATAGGCTCGATTGCTAATATTTTGTATCGAGGTAAGTTCATGTGTAAATGTAGTAACATAATTGTCATTTTGAGCAATTTAATGTTGTTTATATGATATGATGCTTATTATTATCATGAATTGTTATGTTTTGTGGTTATTGTTGAATAATATGTAATTATGTGAATTATTTGATGAGTATGAACTATCACCGAAGTATCGATTTCGATATTCCGTGGAAGACGGCAAAGATGTGTGATCAAGGAAAACGGCCATTTGAACCTTAGGAATAGATTAGAATACAAGTGACATGTCACTAGGATACTTGAGTTCCAAACTCGTTGAGTTGAGTCCGAGTTCGTGAGATGTAACTAGGCATCCGAACTCGTTGAGTTGAGTCCGAGTTCACTTATGGATGCGAACGCCCGAGCTCGTTGAGTTGAGTCCGAGTTCACTTATGGGTGGGTTACATGGTAGCTTGGCTACATAAGTTTCGCAGGCTATTGAGTTTGTCTAGCTGCGGGTATGGCATTTACGTTCATGAAATCCGCGTATTCGAATTATATTTCGATGTGTTCAACGGGTGAATCTTAAGTAAATGAGAAGAATGCCTAAAACGAAGGTGACATATTGGTAAGTGTGATGAATGAGAAAATTTGACAGGTATGTGCTTAAATCCTCGGGTTGAGAACTTGGTATGATGAAATCGTAGAAAGATATTAAATGCAAATGAAAATGAATGTCTTGGTGTTGTTTATGCAAATGATGTTTTATGTGGAATTTCATGATTATGTTACTTGCTATTTGCATGTGAACTTACTAAGCATTTATGCTTACCCCCTTATTTTCATTCATTTTAGTTGTTGACAAGCCAGCTTGAGAATCAGGATAGGTCGAAGACTCGTTCACACTATCCGAAGGCCTAAATTGGTAAAATGGCTTGTGTGTTTTGAATATGGCATGTATGGCAAAATACCCACTTTGTGTAAATGATCATATGATATGGCTATGGTTTGGTAAGAAAAGGGTTTATAAATGATTAGCCATTGGAATGGCCAATCTAAGTCATATTTGATGTTATGTATGTTTAAAATGCTATTTAGTCCATGAAAATCTATAGTAAAGTAAAATTTGCCATAAAACAAAATTTGACAGCAGCAGTGATGTAAATTTGAAAAATCACTAAAAATAGTATAAATGGAATTAAATGATGAGTAAGTTATGAAATTTAATCTTGATGAGTCTATTTTCATATGGATGGAATAAAACAGGTATATGAGTTATATTTTGTAGATATATAAGTTTTGGTGGAACAGGGTCAGAGTGATCTCTGTATCCCCTGTTCTGACTTTAAAAATTAATTATAAATTGTACAAAAACAATTAGGAGTTTTATCTAACATGTATGAAATCCTTATTTAATCTAGTTTTATAAGAAACAAACGTCATAGTCATTGAAACTCTGTACAGGGAGATATCTAATTCGTAATACACAGGGGTCAGAGTAGTCCAACACTAAAACATGGGAGATTTTAACTAATAAAATTTACTAATTTGCTAAACCAAAAATTCTATAAAAAAATTAGTAAATAGATATATGAGTATAGTTTCAGGGAAAATTTAAGGACTTGGATTTTGAGTTTCGAAACTCAAGATATGAATTTTTAAGCGACTGTGACGCAGATTGCTAGCTTGACTGGAAATTTTAAAAATAAATTGATTGAGTTGTTTAAGTAATGAATTAAGTCTGTTAACATCTCGTGTTCGACTCTGGCAATGGTCTCGGGTACGGGGCGTTACAGGATTCATACATTTGGAGGAAGTGTTTTGTACGGCAACCTTTCACCTATTTTTTTGGCAGCTTGGCTACATACTATTCTGTTATATGTCGTAAGGACACTATATGGTGTGTAGGGATGAGTGGATGTTTTATACCCTACATGGTGTGATGGGATGGTCAAAGATAGTGTATAAAGGATGGGGGTAGGATTCTGTATATTTGTTCTTATTATTTGATTCTGACATCTATTTATGTTAAGGACTTAAGTTTGTATTTGTATTTGTTCTGCATATGAGTTTCTATGTATATTTGCATGACTATCTCTATTGGGTTACACATTAAGTTTCCAAAAACTCACATCTTTTTATCTGTTCTGTTCAGGTAATCCTCAAGCATAGATGGATCGGTGCGACGGAGTCTTAGCGGTGACCACTAGTTCACGAATTGGTTTATTTAAAAGTTTTATTTTAATTCTGGATTATTTTAAGAGTTTGTAATTTTTAGGACTCTTTGGACTGTTTGGTTTTAAATTTGGTTTTGATTGTGTTTAGACTTGAATACTGCAAAGTTTGACAACATCACGGTTTTACGCAAACAAATGATTTTCTAAAAACACAAACTCAGTTTTCCACTCTGATAATATCAAACTTCCGTTGCAAAATAAGTTTTCTAAAAGAGTAAATTAAAAACGTTTTCATAACGAGAATAATAATATGTTTGATAAAATGTGAATTCTTCTTAGCAACAATTAAATACAAGGAATTTGACATAACAAGATTGATTTCAAAACCTTTTCTTCGTAACACTCCCAAATTAGGCCATAATGTCTAGGCTGGGTTTGGGGTGTTACAGATTTTGAAATTAGATTTCAATATGAAGCTTTAGATCGAAAGTTATGTTTGTGTAACACCCCTTAATTCGTTAGTAAGACTTGGTGTACATTATTCAACCAAACATACCACCCAAAGGATTGGAGTGTTATTGATGGATTCAAAATTCATTGGTTTCACTTAAATTTTTGAGCAAATAGTTATGAAGAGTCCCCCCTTTTAGTTACAAACCATTATTCTTTTCTCCAAATCAATAATGCATCTTTAAAGGAGAAAACAATAGGGGTTATAATATATAGTCTATTAACCATCCGCTGCCATTAATGGAGAATACATATAAAGGAGTTCATAAACTGCAAATCAAGGAAGCTTGGTGTACACTTTTATAATAAAGGGTAAATTCTCTTTTTAAGGCAAAACAATACAACTACAAGATAAAAGAAAAAGTTAATTACAAAACGTATGTATAAGCCATCCACCAAATAGCCATGCATGACAGAAAAATAGACAAGTAGCTCACTCGCAAACGTAGCTCTAGCATAGTCCCCTTCTACTAATCTAACGCTTGAGAAATAAAAGTAACGAAGTAAGTTCAATTGAACTTAGTGAGTTCCAAATAATCACAAAATGATTATTAAGTTACTCATAGTCAACCTAAAAATAAAGAAATTTTTGAGACTCAGGCTTATAGACACCTTATGTTAAGTTGCTAGTACGATTCTTTGGCAACCATACTTCACCAATATAACACATAGTATCCCCAGTGCACACATACCAGCAAATCATACATACTTGTCTCAATCATGTACCTTTACCTATGATCGAACCTTGTGCCAGCCTCAGACCCATATTTTAGAGATCAAAATCGCACATCAGCCATAATCATATTTATATCCATGTTCCTTGTTAAATTGAACACATGTTCTCTTTCAAGGTCGAGTCGTGATCTGCATGTCTGGTTTGAAATAAAGCTTCCTTACCGGAGGCATAAAAAATAAAGCTTCTTTCCACATTTTCACATGTCACAAATAATTTGGTACTGGACTTGCACACAAGATGGGTATTTTCACCTTGACCATAGCCATGCTCATACATACAACACTGATTTATTACACATACATCATTTTACAACACATCAACCCATCTTTAGTAGAGACAACTTACCTTACACAACTTACATATTATAAAATTTTTAATAACTCAAAGGAAATAAGAAGGAACTCACCAGAAAACTTTAGAATAAAATTTACTTTACTGGTTCTTTGCCTCAGTCGCTCGGAGCTTCACTAGCTTCTTGAGATAATTAAGAAAAAATTATAATGGTCAGACCATTCCTACTAAAATTTAATCATGCATGCACTAATGCAAGAACGTAAATCCCCTCAACAACAACTTAAGGGCTTTCCAAAAATTTCCAGTAAGTTGGTATGTATCAAAGACATTTACTAGCTACGGATACCTTCCTCGTCTTCTCTAGCGAAGATAACTTAAAAATTTCCATAGACTTCGAGAAGAAATCAGAGAAAAGAAAAGGTGAAACATGTCAGTTATCAGTATCCTTATATAGCACGAACAACAGGGACAAAGCTTAGTGGAAGGGTCAGAAAATCCCACTATAGCCTAGTAACTTGAGAATAAGCTTGACTAATCATCTACCAAACATAACCACTACCACTAATCATTTTAGTGAGTAGTAAATGAAACACCCCAAACTTTATATTTTTGGTTCTATTAAAATTTAGCACAAGTGTGTATCTGCTTTAGTGGTTATGTGTTATGGGAGTGTCTGAGAAGTCTTGGGTTCAAGCCTTGGCTTGGGCAATTTTTTTTGCTTTTAAATGAATAAACCCCTATCTTTAGTCAGTAGGATTTTAAATAAATGTTAATTAGGTTTATCAGAATGGACCTGCTGGTCTAGTGGTTAAGTGGAGTGTTATGCGCCTAGAGGTTCCGAGTTCGAATCCCTATGTGAATAAGGGATTTGTTTTGCTGCTTGTGTCATGTGAGTTTTTGAGTAGAATGGGATTCTAAGTAGTGGCATGAGTGGGGAGTCAGGTGAAGCGTTTTTAGGAGTAAATTGAGGGAATGGGGTAGTTATCGTGATTTGATTGTATTTTTTCCCATTACCAAAATTCTATTTCTTTTTCTCCAAAAAGGTCTTTCTTGATTTTCTCCTCTTGTTCTTCCTTGCTACCGTTTTCACCTTTCTTTTGTTGTCGAAATTCTTATTTTTCTCCTTAACAGTCCGATTTTGGGCCTAGTCAGAACATTGGTTTTGGAACCACTATTCTGAGGCCAGAGAAATTATTTTTAATGTTATTTTATGTGTTATAGCATGATTATATGAGTACATGAAAATTTTGGTGAAATAATTTTAGTGATTGCTTGCTTAATTTTGAAAAAGGACCAAATCGCATAAAGTGCGAAAGTTTTGTTCTACTAGCTAAATGTGTCAAATAGCTATAGAACATTAAATTAGGGGTATTTATTGAGTAAATAGACCATAAATATGTTAGTGGCTGATCAATGAGACAAAAATATTGTAAAGTCAAAGTTAGGTGAAATGTTGGTAACTAATTTGACTAGTAATATAATAAAATAAAATAAAAAAGGTATCATCTTTCATCTTCCTTCTTCCACACTAAAAATACCAGTAAAGAGGGGTTTTGAAAGTTCAAAAATATTAGCAACTTATATCCCTTACAAGCAAGTGATTTTGATGGCCTTTCTTGATAATTTTTGTACTTTTGGGACCTTTGTAGCATAATCTAGTTAATGAGGGGACTATTTTGCAAAAGGGTTGAAAGTATATGATTTTTCCATGAGAGTATTCATGTTGTTTGCTGAATTTTTATGGAAGAAAATGAATCTTGGTTGTTAAATAAGCAACTTTTGTGAAAGGATTTTCATTAAAACACCTAATATGGACCATTTTGTAAAGTTTGTTAAATGGATGGGAATTGTGTGAAATAATTGGAATTTTGAGTTGCTACAAGAGTAATAAAGCTTGGTCTAGGCTTGGCTAATGAGGAAATTTGATAAAAATCATTTTACGAGCCTAGAGGCAAAATCGTAATTTTTGTGAAAGTCTAAGGGTAAAATGGTCATTTTGTCAAAGTATGAATTGTGGAATGCTTAATTTAATGTGATGATTAAATGAGTAAATTTTATTATTTTAGATCAAGAAAATCGAGAAAGTACGTGGTTTAGGACAAAAAAGGAATAATTAGCCGTTTTTGTATTCGAGGTAAGTGACTAAATAAGCCTATTATCCATGTTATTGTTAATATACTTGATGTAACAACCCGAATTTGGGCCTAGTCAGAATAGTGGTTTTGGAACCACTAACCCGAGGTCGGAGAAATTATTTTTAATATTATTTTATGTGTTATAGCATGATTATATGAGTGCATGAAAATTTTGGTGAAATAATTTTAGCGATTGCATGCTCAATTGCGAAAAAAGACTAAATCGCATAAGGGACAAAAGTTTAATTTCATTAGCTAAAGGTGTCAAATAGCTAAAAAATCAAAATTAAGGGTTTTTAAAGAGCAAATAGGCCTTTATTAATGGCATGGCCAACTATAGGGACAAGAAAATCAAAAAGGTCAAAATTAGGTGAAATTTGGTGACCAATTTGACTGGTATAAAATAAAATAAAGAAAAGCTATCATCTTTTTTCTCTTCTTCTCTTCTCCACCAAAAGTTTCAACAAGGAAGGGGTCTTGAAAGCTTGAAATTTTCAGCTATTAAGTTTTCTCATAAGTAAGTGATTTTGATGACTTTTATTGATAATTTTTGTACTTTTGGGACCCTTGTAGCATAAGCTAACTAAAGAGGGGACTATTTTGCAAAATGGTTGGGAGTCTAGGGTTTTTCCATGAGAGTATTCATGTTGATTTCTGAATTTTTATGGAAGAAAATGAATCTTGGTTGTTAAACAAACAACTTTTGTGAAGTAGTTTTCATGGAAACCCTAACTAAGGACCATTTTGCATAAGTTATAAATTATGTGGTAAATGTGTGAAATAATGAGAATTTTGAGTTGCTTCTAGTATAAAAAGAATTCAACTAGTCTTGGGTAGTGAGAAAATTCAATAAAAATTGATTTACGAGCTTATGGGTAAAATAGTAATTTTGTGAAACTCTAGGGGCAAAATGGTCATTTTTTCCAAATTATGAATTATGAAATGCATTGATTAATATGATATTTAAATTAGTGAATTTTTATCATTCTAGATCAAGAAATACGAAATCTGAACATAGACCAGGGAAAGGCCAAGCAAGTAGGCTAAATCCAAATAGTCGTCCACTTTTTGTATATCGAGGTAAGTTGTATGTAAGTAAGGTAAATTTATCATTATTATGTGTTGAATGATTTATTTTGCATAATATGATTGAATATGATTATGAATAAGGCATGATGAAATTAATGCGGTAAATTTCCGATTGAACCTAGGAATAGATTGGAATCCATGCCATGACATTTGGGTAATATGTGTGCTAGTGTAAGACCATGTCTGGGACATGGCATTGACCATGATATGAGAGCCAGTGTAAGACCATGTTTGGAACATGGCATTGGCTATGTTGTGAGAGCCAGTGTAAGACCATGTCTAGGACATGGCATCGACGTTGATATGTGTGCTAGTGTAAGGCCATGTCTGGGACATGGCATCGGCCACATCATGAGAGCCAGTGTAAGACTGTGTCTGGGACGTGGCATCAGCAATGAGACGAGAGCTAGTGTAAGACCATGTCTAGGACATGGCATCGGCCTCGACATGTGAGCCAGTGTAAGACCATGTTTGGAACATGGCATCGACAATTCACCCTCTTGTGTAAAGCTTGTCAGATATCTTTTAGTATTCCAAATGGTTTCATGGGTTATTTTAAAAGCTTATGACAATGATATGGAATGATATAATCATGTTGTGAGTGGTACAGGTTCTTATTCGAAACTCATAAGATATGAATCTAGTTATGTTGACTTGATGTAAGAATGACATGAGTAAGTTCTAGCTATGAAAATGATCTTGGGATGATATTGAAATCTTTGGTTTATACTTGTGATATATATATAAGCATGTAGTGATATTTACCCATGTTCACTCGAGAATGTTATGTGGATTTATAATATGCATGGTTAATGTAGTTACTTATTTATATGCAACTTATTAAGCTTTATGCTTACTCTCTCTCCTTTCCATTTTCTTATAGTGCCACCAAGCTAGTATTGGGGATTAAGGGACGTTGGAGGCATCGATCGCACTATCACCTAAAGCTTTGGTATATCTAGTTTAACATTTGATTTTGGATAGTGTGATGACTCCTAACAGATTTAAATTGTGTTTTCATATAGTAAATATATCCTGAGAGAGCTATGGTGGATGATGTGGAAACTAATGCGTCGACTCTCGCTGAAGGGACCGCGCCAGTCGAAAGTGGGCTCGTGACATTGAGTTAGGATGGAGGGGCTAGAGAAGCCTACCTCCATATGATGGATGCTTGGTACTCGGAGTTCGTTATTGAAAATTCAAACACTCCACCTCCCCCACCTTCTCCAATTCCTCAGCGTGGCCATATGGCTCCTTAAGGAGTAGATATGGTTAGGAGAGAAAAACCTTCGGTAGATAAAATTCATAAGCACAGGGTCGAGAAATTTTAGGCTAAAATTGATGATGACCTAGAGAGAGTAGAGTTCTGGTTGGAAAATACCATTAGGGTATTCGATGAATTGTCATGCACCTCTGAAGAGTGCATGAAGTGTGTTGTATCGCTCCTGCGAGACTCGACCTGCGAATGGTGGAACACCCTTGTGTCAGTTGCACCAAGGGAAAGGATTACATGTGAATTTTTCCAGAAGGAATTCTGAAAGAAGTGTATTAGCCAAAGGTTTATAGACCAGAAGAGGAAAAAATTTCTAGAATTAAAGTAAGGCCGAATGACGGTGATAGAGTATGAGCGTAAGTTCGTGAGACTCAGCAAATACGCTAGGGAGTGCATATCTACCGAAGCCACTATGTGCAAGAGGTTTGAAGATGGTTTGAACGAAGACATCAGATTGTTGGTTAGCATTTTCGAGTTAAAATAATTTGTAGTACTTGTTGAGAGAGCATGTAAGGCCAAAGAATTGGCCAAAGAGAAGAGGAGAGTTGACTTTGAGTCATGTGACTCAAAGAAAAGACAAATGGAAAGACCATTTCAGACCTCATCCAAGAAATCGAGGGAGTTTCCTACTCAAACAAATGTGTCAACAGGATTCTCAAGCAGAAACAAGAATAAGCAGTATGCGGCGTTTAAAGCTCAAACCACTTCCATTGCGAGCATTGGTAGTGCTTTACTGAATAGACCGAAGTGTTCGCAGTGTGGTAGACGACACTTTGGTGAGTGCCAAGGTAATGATAAGGGTTGCTTCAAGTGTGGTTCACTAGACCACTTTATTCGAAACTATCTTGAAAAGGAGGAGAAGGACAAAAAGGAAGATGTGAGAGCGAGTAATGTTCCTTCGAGGGGAAGACCACTGAAGAACCCTAGGAGTGGAGTTGGCAGTAGAGGTACGCCTAGAGATTCAACTGTGAGGTCCAAGGGCAGTGTGTCTGCAAGGACATACGCCATTCGCGCCCGCGAAGATGCTGCGTCTCCCGATGTGATTATGGGTACTTTTTCTATCTATGATATATCTGTTATTTCTTTGATCGACCCGGGGTCTACCCACTCTTATATTTGCATGAAATTGGTATCTAGTATGAATATACTAGTCGGGTCTCCTGAATTTGTGGTAAAAGTGTCCAACCCGTTAGGCAAACATGTAGTAGTTGACAAAGTGTGTAGAAACTGTCCTTTAATGATTAAGGGGCACTGTTTTCCGGCTAACTCATGCTATTACCGTTTGATGAATTTGACCTAATTCTTGGCATGGATTGGTTGAATGTTCATAACGTGTTAGTAAACTATGGTAGTAAGTTTATTGAATTGAGATGTGAAAATAAGGATATTTTTCGGGTTGAATCAGGTGAATCGGACAGCTTACCAGTACTGATTTCTTCTATGACTGCTGAGAAATACATGAGAAAAGGGTATGAGTCCTATCATGCATTTGTGTTGAATGCCCAAGAGTTAGGAGTAAAGATTGAGCCAATGCCAGTGGTATGTGAGTACCCGGATGTGTTTCAGGAAGAATTGCCCAAATTACCTCCAACTAGGGAAGTTGAGTTTGGTATCGAGTTAATCCCTAGTACGGTACCTATCTCGATTGCTCCTATAGGATGGCTTCGATGGAGTTAAAGGAGTTAAAAGTACAGTTACAAGAATTAACAGACAAGGGTTTTGCTAGACCAAGCTTTTCCTCGTGGGGTGCTTCGGTACTTTTTGTGAAAAAGAAAGATGGGTCGATGAGATTATGTATAGACTACAGACAGCTCGACAATGTGATAGTGAAGAACAAGTATCCCTTACCGAGGATCGACAATTTGTTTAATCAATTAAAGGGAGCCACGGTGTTTTCTAAGATAGGCTTGAGATCCTGCTATTACCAGGTAAGAGTTAAGGAGCAACATATGCCAAAAACTGTGTTTCGGATGAGATACGGGCACTATGAGTTCCTTGTCATGCCCTTTGGCTTAACAAATGCTCCCGCCGTGTTTATGGACTTGATGAATCGTATTTTTTGGTCGTACTTGGATAAGTTTGTGGTTTTTTTTATCGATGATATATTAATTTATTCTCGTGATTAATGTGAGCACGTAGAGCATTTAAGTACCATTTTGAAGACATTACGAGAGAAGCAATTATATGCCAAGTTTAGTAAAAGTGAGTTTTGGCTCTGAGAGGTTGGATTCTTGGGACACATCATGTCGAGTGATGGGATTAGAGTTGACTCGAGTAAGATCTCAGCTATTGTTGAGTGGAAACCGCTGAGATATATATCAGAGATTAGAAGCTTTCTAGGCTTAGTGGGTTACTATAGAAGATTCGTGAAAGGATTCTTCATGATTGCTACTCCGATGACGAGGTTTCTACAGAAGGATGTCAAGTTTGAGTGGACAGAAAAATGCTAACAGAGTTTTGAGAAACTTAAGGCGTTGTTGACTGAAGCCCCAATTTTAGTGCAACCAGAACTGGGAAAAGAATTCATAGTGTATAGCGATGCATCCTTGAATGGATTAGGATGCATGCTCATGCAAGAAGGCAAGGTGATAGCATATGCCTCGAGACAACTGAAGGCGCATGAGAAAAATTATTTGACTCACGACTTAGAGTTAGTAGCCATAGTGTTCGTACTGAAGATTTGGAGACACCACTTGTATGGTGAGAAATGTCGGGTATTCATTGACTATAAAAGCTTAAAATATTTGACGACTCAAAAAGACTTGAATCTACGATAATAAAGGTGGTTGTAGTTGATTAAAGATTACGAGTTAGTAATTGACTATCACCAGGGAAAGGCGAACGTGGTCGCTGATGCATTAAGTAAGAAGTCATTTTTTGCCTTGAGAGCTATGAATACTCAGTTGTCTGTAATCGAAGATGGTTCGATTCTAGTAGAGTTGAGTCCTAGACCTATGTTTCTCCAAGAAATTTGTAATACTCAGAAGAGTGATAAAGATTTGCAAGCCAAGATGACTTAGTGTGAGACATTTGACAGATCTGATGTTCAGATTAGTACCGACAGTTGTTTGATGTTTCAAGATAGGGTCTGTGTACCAAGAGATGATGAGCTTATTGGGAAAATTCTTCTCGAGGCACATAATAGCTGTATGTCAATCCATCTGGGTAGTACTAAGATGTATAATGACCTGAAGAGATTGTATTGATGGCCGGGCATGAAAAGAGACATCTCAGAGTTTGTGTCGAAATGTTTAATTTGTCAGCAAGTGAAAGCCGAGCACCAAGGACCTTTGGGTTTACTTTAGCCTGTGAGGGTTCCTGAATGGAAATGGGATTGAATTACCATGGATTTTGTGATAGGATTGCCATTGTCACCGAGAAAGAAAGATGTGGTTTGGGTTGTAGTCGACCTATTAACGAAGTCGGCTCATTTTGTCTTGGTACGTACCGACTACTCTCTTGATAAACTAATCGAGTTATATGTTTCCAAAATTATGAGACTTCACGGAGTGCCGTTGTTGATTATTTTGAATAGGGATCCGAGGTTTACTTCACGGTTTTAGAAAAAGTTACAAGAAACTTTGGGGACAAAGTTAAATTTTAGCACAGCTTTCCATCTACAAACCGACGACCAGTCGGAGAGAGTAATTTAGATTCTTGAGGACATGTTGCGGTGTTGTGTTCTTGAATTCTAAGGTAGTTGGGAAAAGTATTTATCGTTGGTAGAGTTTGCCTACAACAATAGCTATCAGTCAAGTTTGAAAATGGTGCCTTATGAGGCTTTATATGGGCGTAAGTGCCGAAGGCCCTTGTTTTAGACTGAACTCAAAGAATGTCAGATTCACAGGGTCGATTTAGTTAAAGAGACCGAAAAGAAAGTTATGGTAATTAATTGATTTTTTGAAGGCCGCTTCGGATAGACAGAAATCTGAAGCAAATTTGAAACGAAAGGAAATTGAGTTTCAAGTCGGTGATAAGGTGTTTTTAAAAGTATCCCCGTGGAAGAAAGTCCTCAGATTTGGTAAGAAAGGAAAATTAAGTCCATGTTTTATTGGACCCTATGAGGTGACAGAGAAAGTTGGACCGGTAGTTTATCGACTAGCATTGCCATCCGAGTTAGAAAAGATCCACGATGTTTTCCATGTGTCGATGTTGCGCCGTTACCATTCTGGCGCTTCGCACGTTCTTTCGCCAACAGAGGTTGAGATTCAATCAGACATGACTTATGGCAAAGAACCGGTTAAGATCTTAGCCCGAGAGGTCAAGCAATTGAGAAATAAAAGTATAGCACTCGTGAAAGTACTGTGGCATCGACATGGGGTTGAAGAGGCCACATGGGAACCCGAGCATACTATGAGAGATCAATACCCTAACCTTTTCACCGGTAAAATTTTCAGGGACGAAAATCTTTAAGGAGGAGAAATGTAACAACCCGATTTTGGGCCTAGTCGGAATAGTGGTTTTGAAACCACTAGCTCGAGGTTAGAGAAATTATTTTAAATATTATTTTATGTATTGTAGCATGATTATATGAGTGCATAAAAATTTTGGTGAAATAATTTTAACGATTGCATGCTCAATTGCGAAAAAGGACCAACTCGCATAAGGGACAAAAATTTTATTTCATTAGCTAAAGGTGTCAAATAGCTAAAGAACCAAAATTAAGGGTCTTTAAAGAGAAAATAAGCCTTTATTAATAGCATGGTCGGCCATAGGGACAAGAAAATAAAAAAGGTCAAAATTAGGTGAAATTTGGTGACCAATTTGGCTAGAATAAAATAAAATAAAATAAAGCTATCATCTTTTTTCCCTTCTTCTCTTCTCCACCGAAATTTTTAGCAAGGAAGGGGTCTTGAAAGCTTGAAATTTTTAGCCATTAAGTTCTCTCATAAGTAAGTGATTTTGATGACTTTTCTTGATAATTTTTGTACTTTTGGGACCCTTGTAGCATAAGCTAACTAAAGAGGGGACTATTTTGCAAAATGGTTGAGAGTCTAGGGTTTTTCCATGAGAGTATTCATATTGGTTTTTGAATTTTTATGGAAGAAAATGAATATTAGTTTTCATGGAAACTCTAACTAAGGACCATTTTGCATAAGTTATAAATTATGTGGTAAATGTGTGAAATAATGAGAATTGTGGGCTTCTTCTAGTATAAAAAGAATTCAGCTACGCTTGGGTAGTGAGAAAATTTGATAAAAATGGATTTACGAGCCTAGGGGTAAAATAGTAATTTTGTGAAAGTCTAGGAGCAAAAAGGTCATTTTGCCAAAATATGAATTTTGAAATGCTTTGATTAATATGATGATTAAATTAGTAAATTTTTAGATGTAGTGATATTTACCCATGTTCACTCAAAAATGTTGTGTGGATTTATAATATGCATGGTTGATGTAGCTACTTATTTATATGCAACTTACTAAGCTTTATGCTTACTCCCTTTCCTTTCTATTTGCTTATAGTGCCACCAAGCTAGTATCGGGGATCAAGGGACGTTGGAGCCATCGATCACACTATCACCTGAAGCTTTAGTGTAGCTAGTTTAATATTTGATTTTGGCATGTATAGGGACTTGAATCTTTTGTTTAGTGTCTTGTTAGTTTAGCCACAAGGGTTGGCTCATATGATAGATGAGATATTCATTTTTTATAGGCCATTAATGTTGACTAATATTGATTATTATTAAATGCATTTGATGCAAATTGCTCATGGTTGTGGTTGATTTGGTTATATGTGTTATGCTTGGATTGGTTTTGGTTGATATTGTGTAGGTTAGTGCAAGTAAGGGTGGCAAAAAAGCTTGGCAAATAGCCTTATTTTTGTCCACACGGGCAAACACATGGGCGAGTGTCTAGGCCGTGTGTGACACATGGTCCACCCCACGGGCGTGTAGTCCGGCCGTGTATCCCCTGCACCTTAATTTTATAAGTCAGTATGCATGGTAGTAAACACACGGGTAGAGACACGACTGTGTGTCTCAGCTGTGTGGAGGACGCGGCATAACACACGGGCATGTACCTTGGCTGTGTGCCCTTAATTTGTTGATGATGTTAGAAACAGAATGTTAAGGTTTTTTGTACACGGGCTGAGACACGAGCGTGTCATTGCTGTGTGATGGACACGGGCCATGGACACGAGCGTGTGCTAGGCCGTGTGAAAACCTCTGTAGGTTTGAATTGAAAAATAAATTCACACAGGCTACGGACACGGGCGTGTCCTAATATGTTCAGGCTGTGTGAGTCATACGGGCCTTCAACATGGCCATGTTAAGAAGACACACGGGCGTGTTGCCTTTCCACATGGGAGTGTCGCCATTCCACATGGGTGTGTGCCCCTGTAGCTTGAAATTTTACAAAGTTTTCTAGAGTGCACAGATTAGTCCCGGTTCAATTCCAAAGTGTGTTTGAGGCCTCGTAAGCCTATAGTAGAGACATTAAGGTATTATGAAAAGTTTTAATTTGGAGCGAAATTTCATATCTAGGAAATGTATGTTTGCATGTGTTCAAGTCCGGTAACACCTCGTATCCTGTTCTGGTGTCGAACTCGGGTAAGGGATGTTACACTTGAAATCTATCTTGCTATGATATTGAGTAAGAGAAAGTGATGCCAAATGTTAAGAACATTTATGTGATGATTGGATACATTGGAAATTTGATGGAATATGATATTCCATTGAAACGAGAAAGATGTACGTAAATATTATAACTTTATCGTTATTATGCATTTAATGATTGATTTTGCATAAAATGTTTGAATGTGGCTATGAGTAATGTATGATGAGATTAATACGGGAAATTCCTGGTTGAACCGTAGGAATAGATCAGATATTCATGTCATGATGCTAGGGAGATATGAGATCGGCCTCGAGATATGAGAGTTAGCGTAAGACCATGTCTGGGACATGGCATCGGCCTCAAGATATGAGAGCTAGTGTAAGACCATGTCTGGGACATGACATCATCTTGATCTGTGTCAGTGTAAGACCATGTCTGGGACATGGCATCGGCCTCGATATACGAGTGTCAGTGTAAGACCTTGTTTGGGACATGACATCAACTTTGATGTGTGAGCCAGTGTAAGACCATGTCAGGGACATGGCGTCGGCACCTTACCCTATGCTTGAGGCTTATTGGATATCGTATAGTATTACAAATGGTTCAACGGGAAATTTACAGTTTATGTCGGAATAAGAGAGGTTATGACCATGATGTGAGTGATACAGGTACTTACATGAAATTCATGAAATGCGTGCTCAATGTATGTTGTATGATTAGTAAGGAATGAAAATAAGTAAGCTATGTTTATGATCATATTGAAAGGGTAAAGGTATGTACTAAAAATTCATGAGTGATAAGCTCGATGTATATTGGACTTTCGGTAAGAATGTAAATGAGTAAGTCGAACCAATGAGAATGACTTTGTGATGACTTTGTAAATATTAGGTCGATACCTATGGTGTATAATTATGTGGTAAATTTGATGGATGATTATGTGTGAGGCTTTTAGGTCGAATTAAATTGGGACATGATATGTTTATCCCTTCACCTTGTGGCCTAAAGAATATGAAAAGAGAAATTGATTGGCATCAAAGCCTATTTAAAGATAATTATGAAAGGGTAAAATTAGCAATGAAACAGTTTTGGACAGCAGCAGTAGTCCGAATTTGAAAATTGACCAAAAATTTTGGAAATCGAATTATAGGCTAAATAAAATATAAAATTAAATCTTATTGAGTCTAGTTTCATATAGAAGAAACAGTGTAAGAAAAAGAAGTTCATATTATGAGATATTTGAATTGTTGTGAGATAGAGTCAAAATGATTTTGAAATCCTCTATTCCGATTTGGGAAAATCATTAAAAATTGTAAAAAAATAATTATGGGTTTTAATTTATATTTCTAGAATCCTTAATAAGTCTTTTCAAATGAAACAAAAGGGAACATCATCTGAATCCCGTATGAGGAGATAATTAATTTTTAGTGAAGAGGTATTGGAACTGTCGGACAACAAAACAAGGGTAAGTTTAAATAATAAACTGTACTTATTGGTTGGACCAAAAATTATAAAAAAAAATTATGGTAGGAAGATATGAGAGTTTAGTTTCAGGAAAAATTAGCAGATCTTAATTTGGAGTTCCGTAGCTCTAGATATAAATAATTTAGTGACAGCAACTTGAGAAAATAACTTGACTTGAACATAAGCAAAAGTGCAAATATTGTGGTATTACCTTGAGAAGTAAGTTGATAAATTGCTTATTAATTTCATACGGTCTTACTATGCTATAAAGCTTACTCCCTTCCTTTCCTTTTCTTTAGTGTTGACATGTTAGCTCGGGGTTGGAGGTCATCGGAGGCAGCACCACACTATCAAACCGTCACCTTTGGAATATTGATATATATATATGCTAAGAGCCTTCAAGTAAGTGGCATGTATAGGGACTTGGTTTTTTTTTATGATATGTGTTAACATGACTAGCCAAATGTATTGGCCTATATTGAGTTATTTGTATATGGCCATGAATGGTGGCTCATATTGACTATGGTTTGTGAACCTATCTATCTATGCTATGTTCTAATGCTTGTGATGTGATTATGCTTGTTGGCCATATATGGTTGGTGTTATGAAATATTTGCATGATGAATGTTTTATGACCAATCTAAATGGTCCTGGCCATGAATTAAATGTGTAATATGGAAATAAAGATGTGAAGGATTAAGGGTAACTTAAAGGCTTAGAAAATAGCCTATGTATTGGCCACACGGGCTGAGACATGGCCATGTGTCTCAATCGTGTAGAGGACATAGCCTTAGCACACGGGCGTGTGGCTTGGCTGTATGGTCCAAATTATTCACTGATGTCATAGTCAGAGAGTTACACGGCCTGAGGACACGGGCATGTCGAAGGCACACAAGGGCGTGTGACCTTATGGCATGGAAAAATTTTCTAAGTTTTCCTAAAACTTTCTAAGGTTCTCGGTTTAGTCCTTAACTACTTTCAATGCATGCTTAGGGCTTCGTAGGCCCGTGTATGGGACATTATGCATATGTATGAAAAGTTTTGATACGAATAAAATTTTGTAGCTCAATTTTTGCATGTTTGTGAACGATTAAGTCTGGTAATGCCTTGTACCCTGTTCCAGCATCAGACATGGGTAAGGGGTGTTACATTCTCCCATCTCTTCTTTCCAAATTCTTTCCCACTCAGTTTCGTGTCGTTCCTCCTTTGGCTGCGATCGTTTGGTAAGTGTTAGTTAAGAAAATTTGTTCTCTGGTTAACTGTTATTAACTGTTTATTGACAAGTGTCATTGTTTATGCCATTTAGGAGAGGGTTTAAGGGCTCGTAATTACTCAGCGAAGTGTTAGTTTTTATGGAAACTACTATTCTTTAACCGAAGGTAAGGATTGGTTGCTTTTTGGATAAAAACCTTAGTTCGAGTTCGATTTTAGATCGCTATATAATCGATTAAATTAGTGTTATTTATTCAACTATAGGTTTTGGAGTGCTCGGGGGATGTTTTAGCATCAAATGATACCATATGTGTACCCGAAACAGCAAAAACGGGGATCGAGGAAAAGCTAAAAAAGCATTCTATTGATGCCGAATGGGCGTGTGGTCGCCCATGTGGTAGGCCATGTGACGGAACACGGGCGTGTGATCGATGGGCCAGGCCGTGCGCGCAAGACACGGCCTTGTGATGGCCAGGTGGGCTGTGTGTGACACACGGGTTTGACCAATTTAGGCAGTGTGAGCCAATGAACGTGTGGGCCCACACAAGTGCACCACACAAACATGTGGGCCCACAGGGGTGTGCCACACGAGTGTGTGGGATTTTGAGCAGGCCGTGTGATCCACACGGCCAAGGCCAATTTGGGCCGTGTGCACCACACGACATAGGCGTGAAAGCCCAATTTACTGATTTAATTACTAAGGTTGCACGGGTCGCCCGAGACGACTGTGAACCTACTGTGGGGTCTATAAGCAATGCTTTAATTCCCTAATTGACTGAATGATATATGTATGACTGTTTACTGAGAATGATTTGTAACAACCCTTACCCGTGTCCGACACCGAAACAGGGTATGAGGCATTACCAGACTTAATCGTTCACAAACATGCAGAAAACGGCTACAAAATTTCAATCGTATCAAAACTTTTCATACACATGCATGATGTCGCATACACGGGCCTACGAAGCCCTAAACATGTATTGAAAGTAGTTAGGGACAAAACCAAGAACCTTAGAAAGTTTTGGGAAAACTTAGAAAATTTTTTTCCATGACACAAAGTCACACGCCCAGGGACACGCCTGTGTGCTTTCGACACGCTCGTGTCCTTAGGCCGTGTAACTCTCTGATTATGATGTCAGTGAATAAATTAAACCACACGGCCAAGCCACACGCCCGTGTGCTAAGGCCGTGTCCCCCACACGGTTGAGACACACGGTCGTGTCTCAGCCCATGTGGCCAACACTTAGGCTATTTTCCAAGATTTTAAGTTATCCTTAATCCTTCACATCTTTATTTCCATATTACACACTTAATTCATGGCCATGACCACTTAGATTGGTCATAAAACATTCATCATGCACAATTTCATAACACCAACCATATATGGCCAACAAGCATAATCACATCATCTCATCACAAGCATTAGAACATTGCATTAGAACAGAGCATAGATAGATCGGTTCAGAAACCATAATCAATATGAGACACACCTCTTGGCTATATACTGATAACTCAATATAGACCAATACATTATGTAATATCCTGAATTAGGGCCTAATCGGAATAGTGGTTTTGTGACCACAAATCTGAGATAGAAAAAATTATTTTATGATTATTTTGAGGTCTATGATATGATTGCATGATTGTGTGAAAATTTCGTGCAGAAATTCTATGCATAAAGTGCTTAATTTGAAGTTAGGGACTAAATTAAATAAGTTGTAAAACTTGCATTCTAGAAGTTTCTAGTATGAAATTGCTTTGAAATATTAATTAGGAGGTCTTAAATAGGAATTTGACCAATTTCAAAGTTTATGGACAAATATTGGACATGAATGGAATTTTTGGAAAGTTTAGTAGTAAGGGCATTTTGGTCATTTAGGGGTAAAAATCATTAAAAACGAGGCTAGCACGGACTTACAATCGAGCTTGGAAGCTTGGAAACTCTATCCATGGAGTCTCCCTTGGTATACACGTCCATGGTGAAGAAGATGAGCAAAATTGGCTTTTAATTTTGTATTTTAATTCATTTTAGCCCTAAATGACCAAAATGCCCTTACTACTAAACTTTCCAAAAATTCCATTCATGTCCAATATTTGTCCATAAACTTTGAAATTGGTAAATTCCTATTTAAGACCTCCTAATTAATATTTCAAAGCAATTTCATACTAGAACCTTGTAGAATGCAAGTTTTGCAACTTATTCAATTTAGTCCCTAACTTCAAATTAAGCACTTTATGCATAGAATTTCTTCACGAAATTTTCACACAATCATGCAATCATATCATAGACCTCAAAATAATCATAAAATAATTATTTCTATCTTGGATTTATGGTCACGAAACCACTATTCCAATTAGACCCTAATTCAGGATATTACACATTAGGCTAATCATAATAACACATATCATAAAAACCTAGTCCCTATACATGCCGCTCACTTGAACACACATAACATATATCTATATTCCAAAGGTGATGACTTAGTAGTGTGATGCTGCCTCCGACAATCTCCAATTCTGAGCTTGTAACACCCCGTACCCGAGACCGTTGCCGGAGTCGAACGCGAGGTGCTAACAGACTTAATTACTTTGTTTTCACAGTCCATAAAAAAATTCCAGACAAGCTGGCTAACCGCGTCACTGTCGGCTTAAAAATCATATCTCGAGTTCAAAAACTCGAAAACTGATTCCGTAAATTTTCCCCGAAATTAGACTCATATATCCATCTGTGGATTTATTTCTAGAATTTTTGGTCAGGCAAATTTGTACAGTTTATTAGTTAAAGTCTCCCCTGATTCTGGGTTCGACTACTCTGACCTTCATGTATTCTAACTTGGATATCTCCCTGTACAGAGCTTCAATACTCATACCGTTTGTTTCTAATGAAACTAGACTCAAAGGGGAATCCATAAATATAAGGTATGACTTCTAATTATCTCTGGATAATTTATGGTGAATTATCAAATTCGAAACAGGAGATCCAGAAACCGTTCTGGCCCTGTTTCACGAGAACTTTAATATCTCTTAATATACTGTTCATATGATTGTTTCGTTACTTTCATATGAAAATAGATTCATCAAGGTTAGATTACATAATTTATTCACTATTTAATTCCATTCCTACAAATTTTTGTGATTTTTCAAGTCCACACCACTGCTGCTGTCAGCATCTGTTTTCAAGGTAAACTTTACCTATTTCGTGGTTACCATAGACCAACTAGGGTTTTGTCATACATAGGTCCACATATGATCATATTTAGCCATTCCAATGGCTGATCATTTGCCCAACACTTCCATTCCAAACCATAGTCACATCATGAAACCATATATACATACATAAACACAAATGGTCTAATGCCATACTCCACTTCTACAAGCCATTTTCGCATGGCTGTACACACGTACATCACAAAAAGTGCTTAAAACAACAAGGGGTAGTCCTATACATGCCATATCCAGAGTTCAACTAAAAGAGTACCAAAAGAGCTTTGATAGTGTGGATGACTTCGACTTCGATGATCCCGAATCCGATAGCTAACGAACAAAATCTATAAAACAGAGAGCCAAAGCAACGGGGTAAGCATTTTAAAGCTTAGTAAGTTTCAAGTAATGAAATCGGCTTTGACTAAAGTATTACATTCACATAGCTAAATGAATCACTTTATTAATTCACATTCTCATAATCATACTTACTTCACACTTCATCAACATATACACACACAAGGTATCAACCTATCTAAAAGCCGAAAGTTCGTTAGTCGATTGAACGAATACTATTTAAAACGAATCGACTTTTCCGAAGCACATGCAAACATACCTTATCGTTTGGGTTTGTCGAGCGTATTAATTGAATTTATTACAGCACAAAACGCTCACATTCAAACCCAAGTTTCTTCGGAATTTAGCCGGATATAACCACAAGCACAATTGCCTTCGGGTCTTAACCCGGGTATAGCAACTCGCACGAATGCCTTCGGGTCTTAGCCCGGATATATAAACTTGCACAATTGCCTTCGGGTCTTAGCCCGGATATATCAACTCGCACAAATGCCTTCGGGTCTTAGCCCGGATATATGTCAACTCGCACAAATGCCTTCGGGTCTTAGCCCGGATATATCAACTTGCACAAATGCCTTCGGGTCTTAGCCCGGATATATGTCAACTCGCACAAATGCCTTCGGGTCTTAGCCCGGATATATCAACTTGCACAAATGCCTTCGGGTCTTAGCCCGGATATATCAACTTGCAGAAATGCCTTCGGGTCTTAGCCCGGATGTATTCAAATGCTCATGCACACATATATCAATAATCATAACACATCCATATCTTATTTTCGTTACTAAGGATCAAACACAAAACATTTATTAAACCTTTCCAATTTCGGCTCAATAGCCACACACAAAGAGCATGATTTCGATTGGCTTTATAACATAGTCTCTATGCACATTCGACTATCCGTCATAGTATGACTAATCATTTCAATATAATTCAAGTAGGGTCATTACTCGAAGACTTACCTCGGATGTTGTCGAACGACTTCAATGGCTATTCAATTACTTTTTCCTTCCCTTTATCGGATTTAGTTCCCCTTTGCTCTTGAGCTTAAGTTCAACAAATTTTAAAATAGTCATTAATCGACTATTCAAGTATTACTTTCAGAATAATATATATATTGGTTCGACTTTCACACACATAGATTATAGTAAGCTTTATAAAAATCAATAAATAATTCATTAGCAAATTTTCATTAATGTTTACAACAAAATCACATATTCACTACGAGCTGTTTTCCTAAGCAGTAGTCACTAAATTATTTATAACTGGAGCTAAAAAACTCCAAATCACTTGACGTTAATTTTCCCTGAATATAGACTCGTATATCTTCCATCCATAAAATTTTCAGAATTTTAGGCTTGGCCAATCAATACCAGATTTTTCTTAAAGTTTCCCCTGTTTCACTGTTTGACTAATCTGACCACTCTTCACTACGAATCAAATTTCTCATTTTACAGAATTCAAAATGTGTTGTATTTGATTTCATTTGAAACTAGACTCATTAAGGAGTTTAATCATATAAATTTTATCTTATAATCATTTTTGTACAATTTATAATGATTTTCTAAAAACAGAACAGGGAATCTAGTAGTCATTTTGACTCAGCCCCACAATACTTCAAATATCTCAAGATCGGTAACTCTTTTGTTTTTATAGTTTCTTTTGTAAGAAAATAGACTCTTCAAGCTTTAATGACATAATTTACTCAGCTTCTAATTCAACTCCTACAAATTATGGCGATTTTCCAAAATCACCTTACTGCTGCTGTCCCCAAGCAGATTATTACCAAATCATATGCTAACATTTGCATTTCACCTTAGTAGCTAGCTTAGCAAACCTTAATTTAACATATAATTGTTCATAACACAATTAAAGCATCCTCTCCATTCCATCAATTCAAAACACATACATTGCCCAATAGTATCCAAAATCATATTCGGCCTTAGTACACATCTTGTTAGCCGATTTTTCTCCATTTAGCAACTAATGCACATATGTGCTCATTTGTTAGACTCTACTTCACCTAACTACCATTTTCTTTTTCATCCAAATAACATGAACAACAACCATTTCTTGAACATTTTCTCTTCAACAATTCTTCATAAAACATAAAGACTATAACCCAATCTCATCCTTTAATAACTAAAACCGAATGCTCAAGACACCACACCATTTCAAATTTTGGTCATGGGTTAAGCAAGGAACTTGATGACTAACAAAAAAAAATGCTAAAAATCCAAGAATCATCCTTGAACTTACCTTGATTTAGCTAACCACCATAGCTGAATTTTTCAAAGTTTTTCTCTTCTAGGTACGGCAATGAGGAGCAAGGATGGAGAAACTTTGGTTTCTCCTCCTATTAACTAGTATTTTATTAACCTTATTCCTTATTTTA
This sequence comes from Gossypium hirsutum, assembly GCF_007990345.1. Taxonomy (NCBI): domain Eukaryota; kingdom Viridiplantae; phylum Streptophyta; class Magnoliopsida; order Malvales; family Malvaceae; genus Gossypium; species Gossypium hirsutum. The sequence goes on along the minus strand of NC_053436.1, from coordinate 66,955,879 downwards.
TTTTTTTCTAACATACCTCACTAAGCCAACATGTTCCCAACATGTTTCCACCCATAGCATGGCCAACCACTAGCTCAAATTTTGGGTAATTTGACATGCAAACCCATCATTTTCATAACATGCATTAATAGACCATTTTAAATTAGCCTATCATATTTTCACCATGTCTCATATCGATCCCTATTTAATAATTTCTCATGCAATTGGCAAAATTGGAGAATGAAACTTCCACATACTCATGTACACACATAATAAGCATAGAATATGGAAATTAATTATTTTTATGACTCAGTTTTGTGGTCCCGAAACCACTTCCCGACTAGGGTCAATTTTGGGCTGTCACAGAGCTAACCTGACAAAACTAAAGAAATGGAAAGGAAAGGGAGTAAGCTTTATAGCTTAGTAAGACCGCATGAAAAATAATAAGCAATTACCAACTTGTTCCTCAAGGTAATACAACCATATTTGCACTTTTACTTATGTTCAGACCAAGTTGTTTCCTCGAGTCATAGTCAATAAATTATTTATATCTGGAGGTACGAAACTCCAAATTAAGATCTGCTAATTTTTCCAGATACTAGACTCACATATATTCTTACTATAAAATTTTCAGAATTTTTGATTCAGCGAATTAGTACAGTTTATTACTTAAAGTTACCCCTTTTTTGCTATCCTACAATTCTGACCCCTGTTCACTAAAAATTAATCATCTCATAATATAGGACTTGGATGATGTTTTCGTCTATTTATCTTGAAAATAGACTCATTAATAATTCTAAGCATAAAAATTATAACCCATAACTATTTTTTTAAAATTTTAAATGATTTCCTCAAATCAGAACAGGGGATTTCAAAATTGTTTTGACTCTATTTCACACAAATTCAAATATCTCATAATATGAAATTTCTTTGCTTATATTGTTTCCTTTATAAGAAACTAGACTCGATTAGCTTTAATTCCATATTTAATTCAATCTTTAACCCTCTTTCCACCTTTTTTGGTGTATTTTCCAAATTGGACTACTGTAGTTGTCCCAAAACTGTTTAGTGTAAAATAATGGTAACTAAGCTTATAACACCTTTACAAACCATTTTAAACATCATGGTAAAAATACATATCAGTACATCATAAGCATAGAACCATAATCATAAGATCATCAATATTTCATTCTCAAAGGCATAGCTTACTTATTTGTATCCTTACCAAAGATGCATCATTTCATGATCGTAATAATATTTGAGCTTCGAGTACATACCTGTACCTTTCAACATGCTCAAATACTTACCTTCTCGCTTTCATCATAAGCTTTGAACTACTCATTGAACCACTTGGAATACTATAGGATATTCAATAGGCCTCAAACATAGGGTAAGATGCCAATGCCATGTCCTGGACATGGTCTTACACTGACTCACACATCAAAGTCGATACCATGTCCTAGACATGGTCTTACACAGACTCTCATATATTGAGGCCGATGCCATGTTCCAGACATGGTCTTACACTATCTTTCATATCTCGAGGCCGATGCCATGTCCCGGACATGGTCTTACACTAGCTATCGTCTCAATGCCGATGCCATGTCCTAGACATGGTCTTACACTGGCCCTCATAATATGGTCGATGCATGTCCCAAACATGTCTAACACTAGCACACATGTCACCCAAATGTCATGGCATGAATATCCAGTCTATTCTCAAAGTTCAGCCGAGAGTTTATCACGTTAAGTCTCATTATACATTTCTCATAGCCACATTCAAACATTTCATGCAAAATTAACCATTTTGTACATAATAATGATAAAGTTGTAATATTTATGCACAACTTACTCATTTCAATGGAATATAATATTCCATCAAATTTCCAAGCATTCAATCATCACATAAATGTTATTAACATTTGGCATCACTTTCTCACGTACAATATCATCAACATAAAATTCAATACAATCATAGCAAGATAGATTTAAAGTATATTAACAATAACATGGATATCATGCTTATTTAAACACACAGACTTACCTTGAATGCAATTTCGACTAATTACTCCATTTTAGTCCATAACCTCGTACTTTTCGATTTAAGCCCGAATCTCGGTTCCTTGATCTAAAATGATAAAATTCACTACTTGAATCATCACATTAACCAATACATTCCATAATTTATACTTTGGAAAAACAACCATGTTGCCCCTAGACTTTCACAAAAATTACGATTTTATCCCTAGGCTCGTAAATCTATTTTTATCAAATTTCTTCATTAATCAAGCCTAGCCGAATTTATTTTAGGCCTATAGCATCCCACAATTTCATTCATTTCACACACTTATCACATTTTTATCAACCTTTACAAAAAGGTCTATTTAGGTGTTTTTCATGAAAATCCTTTTACAAAAGTTGTTTATTACACAACCATGACTTATTTTCTTCCATAAAAATTTAGAAAAAAACATAAATTTTCACATGGAAAAACCCTAGACTTTCAACTATTTTGAAAAATAATCCCCTCATTAGCTAGATTAAGCTATAAGGGTTCCAAAAATACAAAAAATAATAAAAAATGACCATCAAAATAACTTACTTGCAGGAGAACTAAGTGGCTGAAAATTTAAGCTCTCAAAACCCCCATGTTTGCTTCCATTTTCGGTGGAAGAAGAAGAAGAAATGAAAAAGATGACAACTTTTTCTTTATTTTATTTTTTTTACCAAAACAAGTCACCTAATGCCACCAAATGTTGACTTTTCAAATTTTCTTGTCCCTATGGTCAGCCATCACTCCCCAAATGGCCTAGTTGCACTTTAAAGATCTCCAATTTTGGTTCTCTAGCTATTTAACATTTGGGTAGTAAAACAAAACGTTTTTCCGTTATGCGATTTAGTCCTTTTTTGCAATTAAGTTCACAAACACTAAAATTAATTCACTAAAATTTTTATGCAGTCATATAATCATGCTATAACACAGAAAATAATATTAAAATAATTTTTTTGACCTTGAATTTGTGGTTTCAAAACCACCGTTCCGACTAAGCCCTATTTCGAGATGTTACATGATTAGAATACTGTATTGATTATATGCATGACACTATGCGATAGCATGCCATGACTGTATGTTGCATTGCATGGGGATGGGATGATATATGTGGAGGAAGTGTACTGAAAGGCTTTAAGCCTAATATAGTGGTAGCTCAGCTGCAAATTACTGTCTAGTGCCACTTTCGATACTATTTTGGAGTGTAGGGATGGGTGGGTTGATTATATTCCCACATAGATTGTAGGGTTGGACGGAGATGGTGTGTAGAGGCTGGCTGGGTAGGACTTGTTTACTACATAATCTGTTAATGTATTGGTTATTGATATTGTAATGAGCCAAGGCCCAAATTCATGACTGCTTTTGTATTGAGATGGGCTAAAGCCCTAACTGATACTGTCATTAATACTGAATGTATACTGTCTGTTTGTTTGCATGGGGAATTACACACTAAGTTTATATAAACTCACCCCTTCTCCTTAATCTGTGCAGGTAATCCCCAGACTTGACGAATTGGTGCAGTGGAGGACTTGGCGGTGACCACACGAACCTAAACTTTTTCTTCAACTTTGGGTATTTAATTTTTAATTATATTCTGGAGTAATTTTGATGTAAATTGCGGAATTTCTGGGACTTTTACTTAATTTGGGTTATTAATTATTTTCATGGATTTATAACTGCTAAGACGTTTAAAAACTCAGTTTTCAAAAAGGCAAAGTTTTCTCTAAACACGCGAATTACTCAAAATGGCTTTTAAAAGCTTCCGCAATGAAATGTGTAAAAACGTACGACTAGATAAGTAACGATTTTGGGGTTAACAAGTGTAAATAAATGGAAATTATTTCATCGTAACAACCTAGTTTCAACGCTATCACGTGGCATCGCCAGATTCGGCCATAACGTCTAGGCCGGGTTTGGGGTGTTACATTTGGTGGTATCAGAGTCAGGTTGCAAAACTCGGCTGTGCATTTGGGTTTTAAAAAGAAAAACTTATTTTTAACTAATTTGTAAATACTAGAATATTTCTACTGAACGTGTGGTACACTGTGTCTCTGACGCCGATTCTATAAGTTCTCTATAACTGTTATATTTTTTGTCAAAACCATTTTTATATTTTGAAAAATGGGGATCAACTTTAAAATATAGAGTCGCCACCAATCTTTTTTGTTAAGCTGTGATCGGATCACCTATAAAACATTCCATTTTATTAAAGTATTGATTTTGGCCTACGAAATCCAAGAAAATGGGTTTGGGAATCGGTTATGTGCAAGGAAGCATTAGCACCCTTGCAACGCCCAAAATTGGTACCGTATTGACTAATTTATCCTAATGTCAAAAATTTGAAAGGTTTTTTAAGATACAATCCCTTTTGAAAAATGTTTGAATAATTCGAGTTGAAATTTAAGATTCTCTTGTTTCAAAGGAATAAAATATCACATCCAATACGTTAGGATACACCATTTTTAAACTCTCGAAACCAAGATCATCTCATGATTTCCAAAACCCATGCATTAGAATTTTAAAAGGATATTTGGCTATTTAGTCAAACGAAAAATCGAAACCCAACACGTTAGAGCATGTTTTCTCGAATTTCCAAAAGCAAAATATTGCCTTGTTTTGGGAAAATTTCAAATAAGAGCGATTATAAAAACCAACTTAAAATACATTCATTTGGTTTGTTTAAAGTAAAAAAAATGACCAATTTTGGACAAATAAGTTGGAAATCTCAATTACAATGCAATACCCGGAAATGAAAAGCAAAGTTACAAACATGGACAATAATATGGATGAAATAATATATACAAATGAATGGCAATAATAATAAAGATATAAATCTATAAAATACACTCAATGTCAACAATCTCACAACATGCTCTATTTAAATACTAACATTTATAATTTAAGATTAATGAAAAATGACCTAAAAATAAAACAAAAATAAAAAATATATCAAGCTTTCAAATGAATATGAGTAATGTTAAAAAATGTAGAAGAAAAAGAATTTGAAGTTGACAATATAAAAAAAAAACATTTAAAGAAAAATTATATGTATAAAAATTTTAAAAGTAATTAATACATATAAAAATTTGAAATAAATCATAAAAATAAGAATAACAATAAATCATATGTAAAATAATAATATATATTAATTTTTAAAATAAGCATTATGCAAGCAAAGAATTAATATATCTAAATAAATAATATACATAAATTATAAAAATAGTTTAATATAAATAATATATATAAAAATAATAATGTATAAGAGTATTTACAACTAAACATCATATAAATCTTTAGAAAAAAGTAATATAAAAGAGAAATTCAAAATAAATAAAACACATAATAAAGCAATTAAAATATATACAAATGAAAGTATGAAAATAACGAACTAAGCTAATGTAAAAACCAATGAAATAGTTCAAAATAATATGTTAAAATAAATTTTTTTAAATGAGTAATAAATAAATTAAAAAGAATAAAAGAATTACATAAACTAAAATAAAAAACTCAATTGAAACAAAAATAAAATCAAGAGGATAATTTATAAATAAATCAAATTATTAAAACAGAGTCAAGGACCAAAATAAAATGCGCACAAATGAACGAGGATTAAGAATGCAAATGTCCCAAATCCCAAAACGTGGCATTTAGGCGCGAACTAAGTTGAAATGGAGCGCAAATTCCAGGGAAAAATTAAAAAACCAAAGAAACTATAAATAGGGCCTAATCAAATGTCGGCGCAAAAGGGAGGGACTAATCGTGCAAATATCCCCTTCAAAGACCAAAACACGGGGATCTGGCTGTGTCTGGGTCGGGTCATCGGGTTGCCCTATGTGACGCCGTTTTGGAACCACTGAAATAGACTCTCAACGGCATCGTTTCCCGTCCTTTATAAAAGCCAAATAAAAGCTTAAAAAGCATGGACATTCTTTTAAGATAACAAAACCCTACCACTTTTAAAACAAATTTAAAAAAAAAACCAAAATATCTTTTCACCCCCCATTCGGCCGGACAAAAGAACTCCTTCGTCTGATCACTATTTCATGACTGTAATTGGCGGAAAGTGTCAAACGACGGTCTCTTATGCCTTATTTGAAAGCATATTTGAAAGCCTCGCCATTCTCAAACTTCATAATCCCCATATCAACTTCAATTACAACAGAGAAATAGAGATTCGAAGCGTCGCTATAAAGGTAAGCCCTTTCCTTTTATTTGTTTATTTTCACATACAAAGGAATAATCAAAGAGCAAGGAATGGAGAAAAAGAAAAATCAAAAGAAAAAGACTAATTTAAGCATCACCTTCGAAAAACTTTGATTTTTGATTGCTTTCTATTTTTCCAATATGCGTGCGTAAAGCCTTCACAGTGTTTTTCATTTGGCTTTTATAGCCAAATCTAATAAATATCAAAGAAATAAAAAAAATCAAATATATTTTAATTTCCAGCTATACTGCTACTGGATTCTGTTATTGCTACTTCATTCCTTCTCGCAGGTTTTAACGCCGTATGGAGCAGTGAGGAGGCCGTTACTGAGGCTACAGCGTAAGGATTTCCAAAATCTTCACCCTGCTTGGGCCATGTGAGGGATTTGGGTTTAGTTAGGCCCAAAATGAATTTGGTATTTTGAAGCACTGTTGTAAAGGGACTTTAGACTCTTTTAAATAATTTGGTTTATTATTTGTTTGGTTTTATTTTGTGGTTTTATTTTTGTATGGGCCCAGGCGAAATGGGCCTTCTACAGCTGCCCCTCTTTGCTCATTGTCGTGTAACCGGAATGGAGCAAAAATTTTAAAATGGCTGATTTTGCCCAGTCTTGACGAATCTTGACCTCTTGGGTTCATCTTCTTCAAATAACCTTGTTCCTTATCCACTACATCTTCAGGGGTATAGAAATTAGTGCTTCTACCCTCTTCATTGCAATTTTAGGGGGAATAGATTTGTATCTTCGATCAACTCCGTTGGAATTTCAAGGAGAATAGAATTGGTAATTTCAACCTGCTCCACTGCAACTTCAGGGAGATAAGGCTTGTGACTTCAGTCTGCTCCACTGCAACTTCAGGGAGATATGACTTGTAACTTCAACCTATTCTACGCTTCAATGTAGTTTCCAAGAGAAGAGATTTGTAGTTTCGATGTACTTCACTGGAACTCCAAGGAGATAAGAACTAGTAATTTCAACCCGCTCCATTGTAACTTTATGGAGATAAGGTTGGTAGCTTAAATCTGCTCCACTACAACTTCAGGGATATAAGATTCGCCATAATTTGTAGCTTTATTCTGTTCTATTGTAATGTTAGGGAAATAAGATTCGCTATCTTTGGTCTACTCCGCTGCGACTTCAGGGAGATAAGATTGGTGGCTTTGATCTGCTTCACTGCTATCTTAGGGAGATAAGACTTTCAATTTTTAGTCTGTTCTATTGCTACCTCAGTATGATAAGATTACAATCTTCAATTTGCTCCCTCGCTACCTCAGGGAAATAAGGCTGGTGGCTAAAATCTGCTCCCCTGCTACCTCGGGAAGATAAGATTCACCGTCTTCGATCTACGCCACTGCTATCTGAAGGAGATAAGATCTACAATCTTCAGTCTACTTCCTTGCTACCTCAGGAAGATAAGACTACAATCTTTCGCCTGCTCCCTTGCTACATCAAGGAGATAAGGCTGGTGGCTAAAATTTGCTCCTCTGCTACCTCGGGAAGATAAGATTCGCCATCTTCGATCTACTCCACTGCTATCTCAGGGAGATAAGATCTGAATTTACCAATGTTGATACACCATCTTCTGGGGTAAATGTCCTGTTGGCTCGGTTTTATATGCCTATGTTTATGCCAAATGATTAGGATGCTATGATCAGAATGAATCAAATGTTCCTAACTAAATGCATTATGAATTATATGCGAATGCAGAAATGCCATGAAAATGATCCCTTTTTAAATGTTTAGGGTGTCATTACTCGTTTTCTCATCAGGGCTTTATCACTGATGTATTACACTGCCATCTTGTTCGGCTAGTATTTTCTGATAGAAAACCTCGAAGAAACAATCACATTTTGCTCAATTGGTTTGCCCTACTATATCTTTAGAGTCCATTCTACTGTACCTTTGAGACCTGAGATTTGCACCATCTTCAAACCCTTCAATTGCAACTTTAGGATCTAAATTTTTTTTCCATCAATTTGGTCTAATACACCATTCCCTGGGTGTCATGACCAGACGTGTATGCCTGATATTTGCATAAATACAAAATATCATTTTTCTTTTCTCAAGAATAACCCTCCTTTATACTCTTAGGTTAACACTGATCATTTTTCATCAAGATTATATTATCGATGCAATATCTTGTCCTTTTGTTCAATCACTATTTTCGACAAAAATCCGAAGAATTTAAAGCCTTCCTACTCAGATGTTTCCTTAAGCTTGGTAAGTTCTAAACAATAGTCCTATTTTAGGTTCTTGTATTATTTAGAAGCTTCTAGAGTAATATGCAAAACTTTTGTTGTGAAAGTATTATTAATCCATTAATCATTATTTCAATGCAACATGCTTGTAACAAATCATAACAGTGGATAAGAATAGAATTGAATTGGAGCATAACTCGAAGTGAATAAAGAAAACTAAAAATGGAAATTGATTGGGGATGCATATGTTGAAAAGGAAAAATATTTCAAAGATAATCAATTTAATATGAACAAGATGAAGACAAGGTACCCCCGATATTGCAACCTGAGTTTCTCTGTATGAACTTCTTGAAGACCAATGGTAACTGGTAACTTCTCATGCCAATCTTTATAAGTCTCAGCCATTTTCCCCACTATCTTCTTAATGTTTTTATTGGTTGTCTCCACTGCCCTATTCATTTTCGAGCGATACAGTGATGAGTTGTGGTGTCTGATCTTGAATTGATTGCAGACCTCTGCTATTGTGCTATTGTTCAAATTTAATGTATTGCCAGATATGATCCTCTCAGGCATTCCATATCGACATATAATTTCCTTCTTTAAAAATTTGCTAACTGCCGACTTAGTCACATTGGCATATGAAGCAGTCTCTACCCACTTGGTGAAATAGTTGATGACTACAAAGATGAACCGATGCCTATTCGAAGCTTTTGGCGAGATTGGCCCTATGAAAATCATGCCCCACATGGAGAAAGGCTATGGGGAAGTCATAACATGCAAAGGCGAAGAAGGTACATGGATTTTGTCACCATAAATTTGACATTTGTGACATCTCTTGGCATAATTGATGCATTCTTCCTCCATGGTAGACCAGTAATATCCAAATCTCATAATTTGTCTTGCCATTGTGAAACCGTTAGTAGGTGTTCAACAAACAGCCTCGTGAACTTCTTCCAATATTTTCTTAGCCTCAACAGCGTCCACACATCTCAATAGTACCTGATCCTTTCTTCTTTTGTATAGGATCTCTCCATCTAAGACATTATCACAGGCTAGTCTTCTCAATGTCTTTTTATCATTTTCCGTCCCTTGGTCAGGATACTTACGATTTCTCACATAGCACAATATATCTTGATACCAAGAGTGGTCATCTCTCTCTTCTTCCTCCATGTTGTAACAATGAGATTGGGCTTTGTAAATACTCATCTGAATAGGTTTTATATTCTCTTGTTTGCTCACTTTGATCGTGGAAGCCAAAGTAGCCAAAGCATCTGCCATCTGGTTTTCGTATCGCAGGAGATAATTGAAGGTAATATCATCAAACTCCTCAATTAACCCCAAAACTAACCTTCGATAATTGATCAATTTGGAGTCTCTTGTCTCCCATTCGCCTTTAAGTTGGTAAATCACTAGCACAAAATCTCCATATACTTCCAGGTCTCTGATCTTGCGTTTTATGGCTATACGGAATCCCATGATACATGCCTCATATTCTGTCATATTATTTGTGCAATCAAAATTCAATTTACATGTGAATGGATAATAATCTCCATTTGGGGATACCAGGACTGCCCCAATTCCATTACCCACAACATTTAAGGCTCCATCAAAGTTCAATTTCCAAATATGATCTTTTGTAACGTCCTCTTCAGTAGCTGCCACATACATTAGCTCTTCATTGGGGAAATCAAAATTCAAGGGCTCAAAATCTTCTAGAGCTCTGCTGGCCAGAAAATCTGCTATTGCGCTTCTTTTCATAGCTTTTTGGCTAACATAGATTATGTCAAATTCAGAGAGCAGAATTTTCCATCTAGCCATACTTCCATTCAAAGCATTTGACTCCATCATATATTTTAAAGGGTCCAACTTTGAGATTAGCCAAGTCGTATGGTACTGCATATATTGCCTCAACCTCTGAGTTGTCCAAATTAAAGCGCAACATAGTTTCTCAATCGGTGAATATCTCAATTCACACTTAGTAATTTCTTACTAAGATAATATATCGCCTTTTCCTTTCTTCCTGACTCATCATGTTGACCAAGCACACATCCCATAGAGTTATTAAACACGGTTAAATACAGTATTAACGACCTATCTAGGCCTAGAGGTGACAGTACTGGGGGACTTGACAAGTATTTTTTAACCTTATCAAAAGCTTTCTCGCATTCATCATCCCATACTCCTGGGTTGTGTTCTTTAAGAAGACGAAATATGGGGTCACATTTCTCAGTTAATTGTGAAATGAACCTAGCAATGTAATAGCCTTCCAAGGAATCCTCGAACTTCGTTTTGAGTATGCGGTGGAGGTAATTCTTGTATAGATCAAACTTTGTCTGAGTCAATCTCAATTCCCCTCCCATTGACTACAAAACCCAACAGTTTTCTCGATCTAGCTCCAAAAGTACATATTGTTGGATTAAGCTTCAGTTGAAATTTTCTCAATCTCAAGAACAATTTTCTTAAAACTTGGATGTGTTCCTCTTCGGTTCAGGATTTGGCGATCATATTGTCAACATAAACTTCGATCTCTTTGTGCATCATATCATGGAACAAGGTCACCATAGCCCTTTGATACGTTCCTCCTGCATTCTTCAGCCCAAACGACATCACCTTATAACAGAATGTACCCCATAAGGTTATGAAGGTAGTCTTTCCCATGTATTTAGGATGCATCTTTATCTGATTATATCTTGAGAAGCCATCCATAAAGGACAACAATGAGTAGCCTGTCGTATTATCTACTAGAGTATCAATGTGAGGCAAGGGGAAGTTGTCCTTTGGGCTAGCCTTATTTAAGCCTTTATAATCCACACACATTCATACCTTTCCATCTTTCTTAGGAACAGGCACAATGTTGGCTACCCATTCCGAGTATTTGATCACTTGCAGGAATCCGACATCAAATTACTTTTTGACTTCCTCCTTTATTTTTAGCACAATGTCTGGCCTCATCCTCTGAAGTTTCTACTGAACTGGCTTGCAATCTTCCTTTATGGGAAGGCTATGTACTACAATATCGGTGCTTAACCCATGCATATCTTGGTATGACCACACAAAGACATCTTTGAATTCTTTAAGTAACTTAACAAGGTCTTGTTTCATTTCTTCGGTTATGCACGTTCCTATTTTTACTACCTTTCTTTCCTCTAAAGTTACAGTCTCCATTGTCTCCTCATGAGGTAGAATTTGTTTCTCTGCTTGCTCTACCATCCTCAACAAGTCTAGGGATAAGTCATAGTCTATGTCATCTTCAATGTCCTGGGATCCGTCTAAACACCAGTCTTGCTCAAATTGAGATTCTGAGTCAGTATCAGTGTCACCCATGTCATTGATATCCAGGAACTTGTTGTAAGGACAAAAGATTATACAAAGAATAGAATGAATTTAAGAATAATTATTTGTATGGTATGATTATGAATGAAATGGAAGAATGATTTAAAAGAATCTGAAATAATTGCTTTCATGGAGGAATCTACAATAATTATTTGTATGGAAAGAATGAAAGAATATTCATTCAAATTGATAGCAAAGATGTACTTCATTAAAATAATGATGCTTGAACATGAGCTTATTTCACAAAGAAAACCTTATTGCCTCTAGGCTTAAAGCAACAAGTGTGTTTTGAACATTACTCTCAGTAAGCTTTAAAAACTATAGGAATTTCTTCTGTTGTCCAATTGCTCAGAACACTCCCAAGTTCATAAGGGCAGATATCTGGCAAGGTCCCTCCTTCAGTTGTCTCTTCAAATATGGCATTGATATGTATATTCCTTAACATTTCTTCAATGTTTTCTTCTTTTGGCCTCCTTTGTTTAGGATGAATAATCCCTCCCGATACGAAAGTCTTGGATATGTGAAGAATTATCATGGGTTCTCACTTGATTTCTTTACCACTCAAACGTGCCTTTCTTCTTTCCTTCCTTTTTTCCAACTTCTTCTTTCTTTGTCTCGCATCTGGTTTGAACCCTAAACCGAAGTGGTCATGTTTGTCCTTCAGCATTGGAACCTCAACATTTCCCTGGAGATGTCTCCCAAGTCCCTTTCCTGGTAAATCTCCCCTTCCTACCATCAACTATAGACCCATCCTTGTAGTTTTGGATATTTTCGATGCTAGAATCTTACTCCATTCAGTGATGAATATTGTATTTACAAACTCTAAATACTGAAAAGACATTTGATTGCTTTATCCTCTGTCTCCAAATATGGCGCATCACTAGTTACAGCTGCAATAATATCTTCTTTAGCGTTTATCGTCACCAGCCGACCTTCTGATACTAGCTTTAACTTTTGATGTAGCAACGAAGGCACTGCCCCTACCGAATGTATCCAAGGTCTCCCTAACAAGCAGTTGTAGGAGGGTTTAATATCCATCACTAAGAAGTCCACCTCATATGTTGTTGGGCCAATCAATAAAGGTATTTCTATTCTCCCCATGACCCTTCTTTCTGTGCTATTGAATGCCCGCACTATATTCTAACATCCCTTCATGTGTGAGCTATCTACAGGTAATCTATTAAATGTAGACAAGGGTAATACATTCAGTGTCGACCCATTGTCTATCAAGACTCCTGGCAATGTGTATCCTTTGCATCTGGTGGTTATATGTAAGGCTTTAGTGGATCCCGTACCTCTTGGTGGTATTTCATCATCATTAAAGAAGCTGAAGTTATCAACATTTATGTTATTAACTAGCCGATCCAATTTATTGATAGAGATATCATTGGTCACGTACTGCATTCATCAATGCACTTTGGTGTACCCCTGAACTCAAGAGTAAAGCTAGTATAGATATGCGAGTTGGCTGTTTATGCAACTGTTCCACAGCACTCTCACTGTGCTTTAGAAATTTCAGGAACTTCTTAGCTTCCTCTTCTTTTACCGGCTCATTAACAGGAAACTCAAGTTCGACTATTTTTCCCTTCTTTTGTTCCACCATCAGGGCTTTTCCTTTTACAGGTTCTGTTCTGGCATTTTTCAAATCATAGAGTCTTCCACTACGTGTGTGAGAACCTATATCTTGATCCTCCTTTAAAGTGCTGGTTGAACTCTCCTTTCCTTAGATTTTCACATTACAATCATAATTCCAGGGGACCCTTTTACTATCCTTATAAGAGAAGACTGCTGGTTTCTGGATTATGATCTTTGGTGTCATCTCTATCCTAACTTCATTATTTTTAGGACGCGAAATAATGACCACAGGATAATTAAATTTTGGGATCTTCGTTGTTGATTATGACGTACATATGCTTCCTTCTTCTTTAACTTCTTCACAGAACACTATCTCTTTATTATCTATTAGACATTGCACCCAAGCTCTGAATTCTACACATTCTTAGATTTCATGCCCCTCTTCATGATGAAACTCGCAGTAGTTTCTTATCTCTTCGCAACTCCCTTCTGGATTCGAAATAACTAACCTCCTCTTTACCATCTCCTTCCAGACCCATCTCAAAGGAGTTTTTACTTCTGTAATATCTACTTTGATCCTTCTCCCCATATTTTCACTTATCGTTTTTACCCCTTTATCAGTATGATTGGGTAATAGGTTTTCTGTCCTAGGTGCATCATCAAACTTCACAATACCCATTTGAATAAATCTTTCAACTAACTTCTTAAAGGTAGTGCAGTTTTCTATCGAATACCCTATGATCCCTGCAAGATACTCACATTGAGCATTTGCATTGTACCATTTGGGGTATGGGGGCTGTAATGGCTTTAACTAAAAAGGGGCCACCACTTGCTCATCAAATAAACTTTGATATAACTCCATCTATGTCATTGAGATTGGCGTAAATTGGAGTTTCTCAACATTTTACTTCGCACTAGATTCCATTCTTGATGAGCCCTGACCAGCAGCCATCGCTTTTGGTTGGCTTACAGTAATTGATTTTGAGTAACCCTTGTTATATGAGCTTGTGTTATTCACCTCATTTTCCTTTTTCCTCAAGGCTAACCTTTTGGTACTCTCTCCTCCCTCTCTCCTTCCACTTCTTATGGCATTCTCGATCATTTCACCATTCATCACTATATCTGAAAAAAATTTTGTGGTACTTCCCAACATGTGGGTGATGAACGGGGCCTTTAGAGTGTTAATAAATAGCATTGTGGTTTGTTTCTCCAAGAACGGTGGCTGAACCTGGATGGCCACTTCCGTCCATCTCTGTGCATATTGTCTGAAACTCTCATTCAGTTTTTTCTCCATGTTCTGTAGAGTCCTATTAGGAGTCATATCCGTCACATAACTGTACTGCTTCATGAATATTTGTGCTAGATCACTCCATGAACCAATTCTGGTGCGACTCAATTGGTTGTACCATTTGGATGCTGCCCCCACTAGACTATTCTAAAAGTAATGTTTTAGCAGTTGATTATTGTTAACATATCCAGTCATCCGTCTACAAAACATAGTGATGTGAGCTTCGGGACAGCTGGTCCCATTATACTTTTCAAATTCTGGCATTTTGAACTTGTTAGGAAGTATTAAGTCTGGGACCAAGATCAGATCTTTAGCACCAATTCCATGATGACTATCAATGCTTTCCATTTCCTAAACTTTTCCTCGAGCCATTTACATCGGTCCTCTAACTGCTTTTGCGATTCTGTTCTTGCCTTTTCCCCTTCCACAACTTTATCCAAATCAGGAACAACTAGATTAGTTGGGTTATCTCTTGGGTTAGAGCCTGAGCCAGCCTGGAAGTTCATTAGTATCGAAGCTCGGTCTGAAACTGTTGAGGCCTGATCGTAACAGATGGTTTTCGTGGGATTTCTTCTAGTGGTGCTTGAGCATGTGTTGGGATAAAACCTGGAGGATAAGGAGATTCCTCAATACTCTCTTCAGCATTGATCGTAGGGCTCTTTCCTTTTTCCTACCCCCCAGCCAGCAATTGGGATATCTGATTCATCATATTCCTTTTAGACTCTAGTATTTGGTCCTTCATGTCCTGCTAGATCTTAGCCATTTGCTCTTGCATCTGTACTTGCATTTGTTCTTGCATCTCCTTTTGCACTTGTTCCAACCTTTCTAGTCTTTTATCCATTGCTTTAGTTTTTCTTCGTGTACCTTAAGGATGCATACTTGGTAGATTTTTGTCAGTTTCCAGGTTATTGAAATAATTTTTTAATTAATTAGGATCCTTTTGCGGACTTTAATGCATATAATGTAATGTAATGCAGATGCATGAAATGAATGCAAAAAAAGAGTCGATTCTGATTCAATTCCATTTAGAAAACTTTACTAGAAAACAAAGTTCTTTACATAAAACAGGTTACAAATAAGGCTTTGCCTTAATGCTCAAAGTTTTAATTTTGTTAAGTAGTGAAGCAAAACTCCTGCCCCCGGTCTGACTCTAACTCATACTTCACACTCAATACATCTGCTTGAACTGCAAAAGTCTGCAAGTGATTGGCTACCTCCCGAATATGAGCCACGACTTTGCCCATAATGTAGTCTCTGTCCCTAATTTGACTCTGAGATCGATGGAGTTGCTCATTACACCACTCATTACTTGCTTCAAGGAGCTCAATCTGGAACTCATTATTTTGTATTGCAATCTCGAGTTTTTGGACCTTCCTTTTTAGTTCTTCAATCTTATCCAAGCTCACCTTTAGCTCCATTACAGAGTTGCGGCTACGATGCTGATGAAGCAATTTTTCTACTTTGGCTATTCTAGCCTTCAACCTAATCTTCTCATCTTGGGCTTCCGGCAGGCTCTTCTCTAGGGTCTCGTTTTGCATTTGAGCCTCTTGACATTTCCTTTCCCATCGATCAGCTTTGATCTTTTCTTCTCGAATCTCTTGATGCTAGTGCTCCAAAATTTTCCCCAACCTGGTAGTTCTCATTGATAAACGTAGCTTTTTATAATCTGTCTTCAAACTATCCAGATCCTCCTCAGCCTTATTCTTTCATTTTCTTAATTTCACAGTCTCCAATTTCTGAACATCGAAATCTAGCCTCAAATGCATCTTTTCCTCTTCTAGTTGTTCTATCTTCTTACCAAGCTCTGAATTCTTCCTTTCGAAGTCTTGCCTTATAATCTCTAGCTCTAATGGGACCACTTGCAAGTATTCCTCCATTGATCGAGCGCCCTTTAAACTTGGCCCAGGGATATTATCATTAATCCTTTTACTAAACCATTCGTTGTATTCAGGAGTCGTCATTGAACCAACAACCAATCTCTTCATCCAACGGGTCTGCTTTCAAGCATCAGAAATCTCTCGAACCTTTTTCTTATAATTGTCCCCCTTATATGAGAACTCACATTGAGCTAGCCCATGCGTCGCTGATATAAACTGCATTGATTTGTACTGCCTTAATATGAACAAAGGGGCATATCCAACGGCTCCCCAAATTCCAAGCAAAAGTACCCAATTAAAACTCCCACACTGATAAAGGATCTCATCAGGAGCCATCCAAAGGGCTCTCCATTCAACATCCTCCTCTTTAAGATTTTGAAGAATTCTCATCCACCTTTCCTCTGATATGTCATCCCTCCTTTGAGTAGCTACTTCCTCCTTTAATGGGGAATAATTCTCAGATAAGACTAGGTAAGAGACTTTGTCCACCTTCCAAAAATGACCATAAAACCATACCAATAATAGTTGCGCGCACCCGATAAATCTGCCTTCACCTGCCCTCTAACACATGTTCAAAGATCTGAATGTCTCGGCTAGAATTGCAGGTACAGGTGTGACCCTTTTATCGAGTCGGTCAAATAAATCAGCGACTGCTTCATCTATATGCCTTAAAGCTTTAGGAAAGATTACCAAACCATAAATACTCAAGGTGAAGACGTCAGCTTTCTTCTTTATATCTGGATATGCTAGGGTCAAGTCCCTTAAACTCACCCAAGGAATGCATTTACCATCCCTTTTTTGCCGAATTCGGGCCGTAACCCAATGTTCACTCATCCCGGTAATATTCATTAACTTTTTCACAAAAGTTGGGACATTAGCGGCCCTTGAGTAAGCTTTACCGACTTGGATCTTTAGACAGCGAAGCAAGGTGTTATATTCTTCCACAGCGGGCACGAAGTCCACCTTTCCGAAAGTGAAACAATTATAGGCAGGGTTCCAAAACTGAGCCATAGCCCGAAACAAATGCTTTCCCACCTTGATGTTGAGTAGATAAGGTAGATCGCCATAATTATGGTAGAACAACTACTTAATCTCATCATCCAAATGGGCCCATATATCTTTCAATTCTTAAAGCTCATTTTGTGTCACACTGATACGGATGAAGTCTCACAACTCCAATGTATACCCCATAGCTAGACTATCCCTATTCTCTAATTGCAATTTCTTTGACCATATACGGATAGCCGCATTATCCTTCATTTTATCAAGAAATTTGTTCTCCATGGCAAGCCTTCTAACTTAGTAACCGAACACGAATCGATACCTCTTTAGATATGCAATGCCATGCAATTACAACCAAAACAAAACACAACAAGTCAGTGTCATATACAAATGATAAAATTCAAAGCAAACAGAAAATTGTCAAACACCTATCTGGGTAACCGCTAAGGTTCAGCATAGCTCTACCTAGGGTGGGCTCTTAGGGTTCACTATATGCAGTTCAGTTCTAAAGAAAGGGTACCTGAAGTAGCAGATTCCTCAATCCTCACCCATTATAGGCTCATATGGATCGAGGTCAGTTCAGGGGAATACATTTCCCAATGGCCATGTAGAGATGAAAATCTCACGAAGACATATGTACGGATGTATCCCAGAAGCAGTCCACTAGCCCATGCGGAGGTGAAAACCTCACGAAGACATAGTTTCTCACTCCCACTTAAAAGGTGTAACCATAATGGTCATGCAATGCAATGCAACAGTATTCTATGAGACTCAAACCACAACGATCATATGGACTACAAACAAATGCAGCAAAAGAAATCATGATTTTTATAATCAAATTTTCAATTTTCGACAAACGGATAGAAAATAATTAACTTTACTGCTTGACTCTCTTATTTATCCCTAGTGGAGTCGCCAAGTTATCGAAACCATTTTTATATTTTGAAAAACGGGGATCGAATTTAAAATATGGAGTCACCACCAATATTTTTTGTTTAGGTGTGATCGGATCACCTATAAAACATTCCATTTTATTAAAGTATTGATTTTGGCCTACGAAATCCAAGAAAACAGGTTCAGGAGTCGGTTACGTGCAAGGAAGGATTAGCACCCTCCCAACGCCCAAAATTGGTACCTTATTGCCTAATTTAAGTCCTAATGTTGAAAATTTGAAAGGTTTTTTAAGATACAATACATTTGAAAAATGTTTGAATAACTCGAGTTGGAATTTAAGATTCTCTTGTTCCAAAGGAATAAAATATTACATCTAATACGTTAGGATACAACATTTTTAAACTCTCGAAACCAAGATCATCTCATGATTTCCAAAACACATGCATTAGAATTTTAAAAGGATTTTGGCTAAGTCAAACGAAAAATTGAAACCCAGCACGTTAGGGCATGTTTTCTCGAATTTCTAAACGTGAAATATTGCCTTGTTTTGGGAAAATTTCAAATAAGAGCAATTATAAAAACCGACTTAAAATACATTCATTTGGTTTGTTTGAAGTAAAAAAAAAGACCAATTTTGGACAAATAAGTGGAAATCTCAATTACAATGCAATATCCACAAATGAAAAGCAAAGTTACAAACATGGACTATATATATGGATAAAATAATATATACAAATGAATGGTAATAATAATAAAGATATAAATATATAAAATACACTCAATGTCAACAATCTCACAACATGCTCTATTTAAATACTAACATTTCTAATTTAAGATTAATGAAAAATGACCTAAAAATAAATAAAAAATAAAAAATATATCAAGCTTTCAAATGAATATGAATAATGTTAAAAAATGTAGAAGAAAAAGAATTTGAAGTTGACAATATAAAAAAACATTTAAAGATAAATTATATGTATAAAAAATTTAAAAGTAATTAATACATATAAAAATTTGAAATAAATCATAAAAATAAGAATAACAATAAATCATATGTAAAATAATAATATATATATTAATTTTTAAAATAAGCTTTATGCAAGCAAAGAATTAATATATCTAAATAAATAATATACATAAATTATAAAAATAGTTTAATATAAATAATATATATAAAAATAATAATGTATAAGAGTATTTAAAACTAAACATCATATAAATCTTTAGAACAAAGTAATATAAAAGAGAAATTCAAAATAAATAAAATATATAATAAAGTAATTAAAATATATACAAATGAAAGTATAAAAATAACGAACTAAGCTAATGTAAAAACCAATGAAATAGTTCAAAATAATATGTTAAAATAATTTTTTTAAAAATGAGTAATAAATAAATTTAAAAGAATAAAAGAATTACATAAACTAAAATACAAAACTCAATTGAAACAAAAACAAAATCAAGAGGATAATTTATAAATAAATCAAATTACTAAAATAGAGTCAAGGACCAAAATAAAATGCACATAAACGAACGAGGATTAAGAATGCAAATGTCCCAAATCCCAAAACGTAGCATTTAGGCGCGGACTAAGTTGAAATGGAGCGCAAATTCCAGGGAAAAATTAAAAAACTAAAGAAAATATAAATATGGCCTAATCAAATGTCAGCGCGAAAGGGAGGGACTAATCGCACAAATATCCCCTTCAAAGACCAAAACACGCGGATCTGGCTGTGTTTGGGTCGAGTCATCGGGTTGCCCTATGCGACACCGTTTTGGAACCACTGAAATAGACTCTCAACGGCATCGTTTCCCGTCCTTTATAAAAGCCAAATAAAAGCTTAAAAAACATGGCCATTCTTTTAAGATAACAAAACCCTACCACTTTTAAAATAGATTAAGAAAAAAAACAAAATATCTTTTCACCCCCTATTCGGCCAGACAAAAGAACTCCTCCGTCCGATCACTATTTCACGGCTGTAATTGGCGGAAAGTGTCAAACGACGGTCTATTATGCACTATTTGAAAGCATATTTGAAAGCCTCGCCATTCTCAAACTTCATAATCACCATCCCAGGTTCAATTACAACGAAGAAATAGAGATTCGAAGTGCCGCTATAAAGGTAAGCCCTTCCCTTTTAATTGTTTATTTTCACATACAAAGGAATAATCAAAGAGCAAGGAATGGAGAAAAAGAAAAACCAAAATAAAAAGACTAATCTAAGCATCACCTTCAAAAAACTTTGATTTTTGATTGCTTTTCTATTTTTCCAATATACGTGTGCAAAGCCTTCACAGTGTTTTTCATTTGGCTTTTATATCTAAATCTAATAAAATATCAAAGAAAGAAAAACAAAATCAAATCTATTTTATTTTCCAGCTATATTGCTACTGGATTCTGTTAGTGCTACTTCATTCCTTCTCGCAGGTTCTAACGTCGTACGGAGCAGTGAGGAGGCCATTGCTAAGGCTGCAATGCAAGGGCTTTTGGGATCTTCACCCTGCTTGGGCCATGTGAGGGATTTAGGTTTAGTTAGGCCCAAAATGAGTTTGGTATTTTGAAACACTGTTTTAAAGGGACTTTAGACTCTTTTAAATAATTTGGTTTATTTATTTTGTTTTATTTTGTGGTTTTATTTTTGTATGGGCCCGGGCGAAATGGGCCTTCTACAGTTTTGATTGAAATTGATATAGGTATTATATACTGAGACAATAGTTAAACTGATAGACACTGCGTTGTACGAAAACAAACTCCGAATTACTGACACTGTTCTGGATAAAACTTTTGTTAAACAATTAATGTAATTGTAAACTGATGCATAAAACTGTTAAATTTAGATAAAAACTATTCGAAAATGAGCATTCGAGGTACTCGTAGATGAGGTAAAAGAGGCCATGGTAGAGGCTGTAGAAGGGCTCAAGTTGAGTCCTCTTCACTGAGCTACATGTCAAATTTAGACACTAGCGATACGCCGGTGTTGCCGGTTACAAAGACTGAGTCTGGGTTAGGGTCTCATGATCAAGTGGCTGGGGACGACACACTGTCCCAGGTCATATTGAGGATTTTGGAGAGGGTCATTGGGCCCAATATTGGATCTAGAGGTCGAGGGTCGGTTACGGAACGACTCTGGTCTAATAAAGCTGAGGTATTCAGGGGTGTCACTGGGGTCACCTCTAATATGGGTGAGTACTAGATTGAGGCCACAGAGAGGATCATGGACGATCTGGACTTCACCCCCGAGCAGAAAGTAAAGGGTGTAGTGTTACCGTTAAGAGATGAAGCTTACCAGTGGTGGCTTACGGTTAAGGAAGGCACTCAGTCCAATCGACTGTCCTGGGAATTCTTTAAAACTGCCTTCCAAGGGAAGTATGTGGGTGCCAGTTATATGGATGCCCATAGGAGAGAGTTCTTGAGTTTGACCCAGGGTGATAGATTAGTGGCCGAATTTGAGGCCGAATTTCTGCGACTGAGTCGCTATGCGCAAGGTATGGTGGCAACTGAGTATAAGCGATGTGTTCGCTTCAAGGATGGTGTCAGGGATAATTTGAGGGTTCTAACAGCTTCACAGAGGGAGTGAGATTTTATTGCACTAGTTGATAAGGTGAAGATCGCAGAAGAAGTGAAGCGTGCGGAGCGCCAGGACAAAGAAAGAGGTAGGAATAAGAGGGAATCGGAGCCCTCGAGTTTCGTTTAGAGGCCTAAGAAAAAGGCAAGAATTGATGGGCCGATCAGAGTTGGGGCTCCTATAGCTGTTACTGGACAATTGTCTTCTACTGACTATGGTAGATGCCATCAAGGCGAATGTTGGAAAAGAACTGGGGCTTGTTTGAGGTGTGATTCATTAGAGCATCGTATTAGGGATTATCCGTGGAGGTTCGACTAGAAGCAATCCCTGCGTACTGGTACTGCACCATATCCGAGAGTAGTTCAGCAGCCATCGAGATGCCGTGGTCAGGCCAGAGGTGGTAATGGGTTGGGTCGTGGTCAGAGAGCACCAGGCAGAGGTGCAAGTCAGGCTGAGGCGAGGCAGCTGGCTCTAGTTTATGCTGCTTGTCATCGTGAGGAGGAAAATGCTCCGGGTGTTATCCTGGGTACGTTTCTTATTTATGATGTACAATATACTATATTGATAGATATAGGATCCACTCACTCTTATATAGCCTGTACTGTGTCTGAAAATTTGGGTATCTTGGTTGAGAGCACTATGAGTGAGGTGACTATACTGAGTCCGTTGGGGCAATTAGTAAGGGTAAATAAACTGTTTAGGGATGCCCCTCTAGAGGTCCAAGGGACTACCTTTTTGGCTGATCTGATAGAACTTCCTTTTGGAGAGTTCGATTTAGTACTGGTAATGGACCGACTGGTTAAACACTGAGTGAGCTTGGATTGTGGTACTAAATGGGTTGTACTAAGAACTGAGGAGGAAAATGAGGTAGTTGTAATCAGGGAACGTCAGAATTACTTTCGAATGTGATTTTTGCATTAAGGGCCAAAAATTTGGTTTGTAAGAGGTGTGAAACGTATTTGGCCTACATCAGTGTTTCAGATTCTGGGGGTGCTTCGGTTAATGATATTAGAATTGTTAAGGATTTTCTAGGCATTTTCCTGGGAGAGTTACCTGGGTTACCTCCGAATCGTGAAGTAGAGTTTCAAGCTTCTTCCCAGTACAGCTCTGGTGTCCATCGCTCCCTATAGAATGGCACTGAAAGAGCTTGTGGAGCTTAAGGCTTAGATTTAAGAGTTACTGGATCGCAGATTCATTCATCCTAGTGTGTCTCCATGGGGAGCACCAGTGTTGTTTGTGAAAAAAAAAGATGGATCCATGCGTATGTGTATCGACTATTGACAACTAAATAAACTGACCATCAAGAATAAGTACCCCCTACCGAGGATAGACGATCTGTTTGACCAGTTTGAGGTGCTTCAGTTTTCTCTAAAATTGATCTTCAATCGGGGTATCCCCAGTTGAGAGTTAAGGAGGCTGATGTGCATAAGACGGTGTTTAGGACTCGTTATGGACATTACAAGTTCCTAGTAATTCCATTTAGACTGACTAATGCACCGACAGTTTTTATGGATTTGATGAAACTAGTGTTTAAGCCATATTTGGATTGGTTTGTAGTGGTATTTATTGACAACATACTGGTGTATTTGAAGACTAAGGATGAGCATGATGAACATTTCAGAGTGGTTCTACAGATTCTACGAGAGAAACAACTGTACGCCAAGTTAAGTAAATGTGAGTTCTGGTACGTGAAGTAATGTTTCTAGGGCATGTGGTTTCAGCAGAGGGGATTAGAGTTAACCCTCGAAAGATTAAGGCTATCTTGGATTGGAAGCAGCCTAAAACTGTATCTAGGATCTGCAGTTTTCTAGAACTGACAAGGTATTACTGATAATTTTTAGAGTGATTTTCACTGATTACAGCATCTTTGACTAAGCTGCTACACAAGGGTGTGCCCTTCAACTAGACTGATGCGCAGCAAAAGAGCTTTGAGAAGCTCAAGACTGTACTGACTAAGGCCCCTGTTTTGCTACAGCCAGAGTCTAGAAAAGATTTCACTATCTACAGCGATGCATCACATGTTGGTTTGGGATATGTGTTGATGTAAGAGGGTAAGGTGGTAGTTTATGCGTCTCGTCAGCTTAAGACTCATGATGCTAATTATCCGACACACGACTTGGAGTTGGCCGCAGTGGTTTTCACACTTAAAATCTAGAGGCATTACCTATATGGTGAAAAGTGTATCATCTATACAGATCACAAGAGCCTTAAGTATCTCCTCACTCAGAATGAGTTAAATCTTAGGCAGCGTAGATGGATTGAGCTACTTAAGGATTATGACTATACGGTCGAATACCAACTGGGTAAGGCCAATGTGGTGGCCAATGCATTGAGCCGTAGAGCCAAGACTGATCTGAGGGCGATGTTTGCTCACCTCAGTTTATTTGAGGATGGTAGTTTGTTGGTCGAGCTTCAAGTTAAACCGACATGGATGGATAAGATTAAGGATAAACAGATAGGGGACGAGTCGTTGGGTCTTCGCTTCTGACAGGTTGAGAGTGGGGATACTGTGGATTTTGGACTAAATAGTGAAGGAGTACTTTGTTTCCATGAAAGAATCTGTGTTCCAAAAGATACCAAGTTGAGGCAGTCTATATTGTGAGAGGCGCATAGTAGCCCTTATGCTATGCATCCTAGCGGAAATAAGATGTACTGGGACCTTTGTGAGTTATATTGGTGGCCAGGTCTTAAGCTTTGTGGGTAAATGTCTAACATGCCAGCAGGTTAAGGCTGAGTATCAGTTACCTTCGGGGTTGCTTCAGCCAGTTAAGATTCCACTTTGGAACTGGGAGCGAGTGACTATGGACTTCGTTAGTGGGTTATCCCTAACGCCCACTAAGAAGGATTCAATATAGGTCATCATGGATCGATTAACAAAGTCTGCCCATTTCATACCTGTTCGCACTGATTACTCTCTACAAAAGCTGGCTAAATTGTATGTGTCTGAGATAGTGAGATTGCATGGGGTACTGGTTTTGATCATCTCTGACAGGGATCCTCGCTTCATGTTTCGATTCTGGAAGAAGCTTCATAAAGCTCTAGGTACTAAATTGGGTTCAGTACTACTTTCCATCCTTAGATAGATGGTTAGTCAGAGAGGGTGATTCAAGTATTAGAGGACATGTTAAGGAGTTTCGTGATTGATTTCTGTAGCAGTTGGGAGGAGTACTTGCCACTAGCAGAGTTTGCTTATAATAACAGTTATTAGTCTAGTATACAGATGGCACCTTACGAGGCTTTGTATGGTTGTAAGTGCCGTACTCCTTCATGTTGGACTGAGTTGGGCGAGCGTTGTGTTCTGGGCCCTAAACTAGTCTCTGAGACTAAGGATAAGGTTCGGGTAATTAGGAACCATCTAAAGGCAGCTTCTGACAGGCAGAAGTCTTATGCTGATCTGAAAAGGCGAGAGATTGAGTATTCTGTAGGGGACTTCGTGTTTCTGAAGGTCTCGCCTTGGAAGAAGGTTCTGAGGTTTGGTCGCAAGGGCAAGCTGAGCCGTAGATTTATTGGGCCTTACAGCATTCTAAGATGAGTGGGACCAGTTGCTTACCAATGAAGCTACCTCCAGAGTTGGATCAGATTCACGACGTGTTCCACGGCTCTATGTTAAGATGTTACCGCTCATGTTATGCAAGTTGAGGAGATCGAGGTTAGGCCAGATCTGACTTTAGAAGAGGAGCCAGTGCAGATATTGGATAGGGATGTAAAGGTTCTGAGGAGGAAATTGATTCCACTGGTTATGGTTCTCTGGCGTAATCATAGCACTAAGGAGGTCACGTGGGAGCCTGAGGATGCGATGCGTCAGCAATACCCTCACCTATTCTGATCAGGTAAATTTTAAGGCCAAAATTTCCTTTTAGTGGGGTAGAGTTGTAATGCCTAAAATTTATATTTTTGGTTCTGTTAAAATTTGACACGAGTGTGTATCTGCTTCAATGGTTATGTGTTCTGGGAGTGTCTAAGAAGTCTTAGGTTCAAGCTTTGGCTTAGACAATTTTTTTTTTGCTTTTAAATGAATAAACCCCTATCTCAAGTCAGTAGGCTTTTAAATAAATGTTAATTAGATTTATCAGAATGGGCTTGCTGGTCTAGTAGTTAAGTGGAGTGCTAAGTGCCTGAAGGCCCGGAGTTCGAATCCCCGTGTGAATAAGGAATTTATTTTGCTACTTGTGTCATGTGAGTGTTTGAATAGAATGGGATTCTGAGTAGTGGAATGAGTGGGGAGTCAGGTGGAGCGTTTTTAGGAGTAAATTGGGGGAACAGGGTAGTTATCGGGATTTGATTGTATTTTTTTCCCATTACCAAAATTCTGTTTCTTTTTCTTCAAAAAGGTCTCTGCCGATTTTCTCCTCTTGTTCTTCCTTGCTACTATTTTCAGCTTTCTTTTGCTGCTGAAATCCTTGCTTTCCTCGCCTCTCTTCTTTCCAAATTCTTTCCCACTCAGTGTTGTGTCGTTCCTCCTTTGGCTGCGATCGTTTGGTAAGTGTTAGTTAAGTAAATTTGTTCTCTAGTTAAATGTTATTAACTGTTCGTTGACAAGTGTTGTTGTTTATGCCATTTAGGAGAGGGTTCAAGGGCTCGTAATTACTCAGTAGAGTGTTAGTTTTTGTGGGAACTACTGTTCTTCGACTGAAGGTAAGGATTGTTCACTTTTTGGATAAAAACCTTGGTTCGCGTTCGATTTTAGATCACTATATAATCGATTAAATTAGTGTTATTTGTTCAACTATAGTTCTGGAGTGCTTGGGGGACGTTTCAGCATCAAATGATACCAGTTGTGTACCCGAAACACCAAAAATAGGGATCGGTGAAAAGCCAAAAAAGTATTCTATCGATGCCACACAGGCGTGTGGTCACCCATGTGGTAGGTCGTATGACGGAACACGGGCATGTGGTTGACGAGCCAGGCCGTGCACGCAAGACACAGCCGTGTGATGACCAAGTGGGGTGTGTGTGACACACGGGATCGACCAATTTGGGTCGTGTGCGTCTACACAGGTGCACCACACGGGTGTGTGGGATTCTGGGCCAGGCCGTGTGATCCACACTGTAACACCCCTCGCCCGTATCCGACGCCAGGACAGGGTTCGAGGTGTTACCTGACTTAAACTCAATCAATCACATAAAATCTGGGCCGTAAAATTTCAATCAATTTAAAACTTCTTATTTCACATACATTTTGTCGCTTAGACGGGCTCACAAGGCCCAAAACATACGTTAGAGGCGATTCGAAACTAAACCGAAAACTTAAGAAAACCTTGAAAAATTTCATGCTTTAAGGCTCCACACACCCGTATGGGTATAGACCGTGTAGTCACACACGCCCGTGCCCTTAGCCCATCTACAACACTGACTTTAAAACACGGCCATGGCACACACCCATGGGGGCAGATCGTGTGTCACACACGGTCTAGACACATGTCCGTGTGTCTACCCGTGTAGACAATTACAAGGCTATTTTCCAAGCCATTTGTCACCCTCACAACATATGTACACCTACTTATCTAATAATATACAACATGGCATAAATGAGCTCTTAAACATTTACAAACATGTTATGCTCATGTCAATTTCTTATGCAAATAAAATCATAGAATTTACTCACATCAGTAGCACATACTTGTCATAAGTATCCTTACGTCACGAACCTCATGTCCATCATTAGGCATGCATAAACATATCCACAAACCATTCATGAGGCATTATTAACTATTTACCAATAATTTAATCTTGCATTAGTTACTAACTCATCAATAAATCCCAATTCAATCTCTAGGCATACATGTTGTAAGCCACATCACAAGAGATAATAACATACATGCATAAGAATAATCATATAGGCCTATAACATCATTAGCCGACATAGGCCAATTTACATGACTATATACTACCTTAATAACAAGCCAATGCCTTTGGCTAAATCATAATATCACATACTCAACATTAAAATCCTATACATGCCATAGACTCAAAACACTAGGATTTACTTACGCTGATAGCGTTAACTCGACAGTGTGATAATATCTCTGACGGCCTCCAACCCGAGCTAACCTGGAAACCCTAGGGAACATGGGAAAGAAAGGGGGTAAGCTTTATGCTTAGTAAGTTCATATGAAAACAATAAGCAGCTTATTAACATGTTTTATCAATGTTCACAACATATTCTCAAGTTCACAACAAGTTGTCTTCTTGAGTAACAGTCACTAAATTATTTATATCTGGAGCTACGAAACTCCAAATTAAGTTTTGTTAATTTTACTTAAAACTAGACTCATGTACCTTTCTGCTATAAAATTTTCAGATTTTTGGTTTAGCCAATTAATACATTTTATTCCTCAAAGTTACCCCTGATTCACTGTCTAACAGTTCCGACCCTTCTGTACTAAAGTTCAATTATCTCATAGCACAGGGCTCAAATAATGTTCTCATCTATTTTTCTTGAAATTTGACTCATTAAGGATTCTAATCATATAAATAATAACTCATAACCATATTTGTACAATTTATAATGATTTTCTGAAATTAGAACAGGGGATCTCGAAGTCATTCTGACTCTGTCCCACACAACTTCAAATATCTCATTATAAGAAATTCTTTTGCTTACACGGCTTCTTTTATAAGAAACTATACTCAATAATATTTATTCCCATATTTTATTCAGCTTATAACTCATTTTTCACTATTTTTAGTGTATTTTCAAAGTTACACTACTGCAGTAACTCAAATCTGTCAAGGCTAAGTTATTCATGATCATTGTTCACAAAATTAATACATCATTTCATCCATCATGGTAAGAATACATATTTATGCATCATATATCATTCACATACCAAGGCATTCTGATAGGCTTAGTGTACATACCTGCACAACTCATAACATAACTCAACTGCATACTCACCAACGACTTACCTCATTGGGACCATCATCAACTCTTTCCTCGGATTACCCGTTGAACACTTGGAATACTAATTGGATACTTGGAAAGAACCTTTGCACATAAGTGCCTCAATTCCTAGTGACATGTCACTCGTATCCTATTCTATTCCTAAGGTTCAAACGGGATTTTTCCTCGCTTATTAAGGCTTTGTCTTATCATATTTCTATTAATCACATACACTTAATATTTATACAATTCATGTAATGATAACATTTAAATACATGTATAGCATGGTATTGTTTACATACGAACTTACCTCGATACCACAAAGGTGAAAAGACATAATCGTCCATAAATCGATTTTTCCCTGTTCTAGGCCCAAATCACATTTTTCAACATCTAAAACATCATATTTAGCTAATTAAAAAATGTACTAATGAAATTAGTCCATTCACACACTTTGGAAAAATTTACAATTTTGCCCCTCTATTTTGCCAAAATTACCAAATTGCCCTTAGGCTTGAAACAAGATTTTTATTCATCTTCTTTACTCCTTAAGCCTAGATAAACTATTTTTATAACTATGGAAACTCACAAAAATCATTATTACACACACTAACACCTTATCTTACAACTTAGTAACCTAGCCATTTTTTAGGTGTTTTCATGCAATTTCTTTCACAAAAGTTGTTTATTAGACAGCCAGGACTCATAATCTTCCATAAAAACACAGAAAAAACACATTTACTCTCATGGAAAAACCCTAGACTCTTCATCATTTTACAAACTAGACCCCTTATTTGAAAGCTTAGGCTTTAGAGATTCCAAAAATGTAAAAATCATCAAGAAACAACCAAATATCACTTACTCGTTAGGGCTTAAAGTGGCTGAAAGTTTAAAGCTAAAAAACCCCCATTCTTTGCTGCCATTTTTGGTGGAGAGAAGATGAAGAATGAAAGAGAAAATGACAACTTTTTCTTTTTTTATTTTATTACCCAAAAAGTCACTTTAAATCCCATAAAATATAGCTTTTTGACTAATCTTGTCTCCCTTGGTCGGACACCTCAATAAAAAGGGTCTAATTGTCATTGAAAAGCCCCAAATTTTAGTTATCTAGCTATTAAACACCTTTAGGAATCAAAACACAACTTTTACCTTTTACGCGATTTAGTCCTTTTTTGAAATTGGACTAGAAATCGCTAAAATTAACTTACCAAAATTTACATGCACTTATAAAATTATATTATAACACATAAAATAACATCAAAATAATTTTCTCCAGCCTCAGAATAGTGGTTCCAAAACCACTATTCTGACTAGGCCCAAAATCGGGCTGTTACACACATGACCCAGGCCAATTTGGGCCGTGTGGCCACACGGGCAGATCACATGGGCGTGAGAGCCCAATTTACTGATTTGGTTGCTAAGGTTGCAAGATTTGTCTGAGATGACTGTAAACCTACAATGGGGTCGGTAAGCAATGCTTTGATTCCCTAATTGACTAAATGATATAAGTATTACTGTTTACTGAGCATTATTAGAATATTGTACTGATTATATGCATGACACTATGCGATAGCATGCCATGACTCTATGTTGCATTGCATGGGGATAGGATGATAAATGTGGAGGAATTGTACTGAAAGGATTTATACTTAATATACTGGCAGCTCAGTTGCAAATTACTATCTAGTGTCGTTTTCGGCACTATTTTGGAGTATAGGGATGGGTGGGTTGATTATATCTCCACATGGAGTGTAAGGTTGGACGGAGATGGTGTGTAGAGGCTGGCTGGGTAGGACTTGTTTACTACATAATCTGTTACTGTACTGATTACTGATACTGTAATGGGCCAAAGCCCAAATGCATGACTGCTTTTGTACTGAGATGGGCTAAAGCCCTAACTGATACTGTCACTGATACTGAAAAGGGCTTAGACCCAGACTAAGTTTATTTTGTATATTGTCTGTTTGTTTGCACGAGGAATTACACACTGAGTTTACATAAACTCACCCCTTCTGCCTAATCTGTGTAGGTAATCCCCAGGCTTGACGAATCGGTGAAGTGGAGGACTTGGCGGTGGCCACACGAACCTAAACTTTTTCTTCAACTTTGGGTATTTAATTTTTAATTATATTCTGGGGTAAATTTTTATGTAACTTGCAGACTTTCTGAGACTTTTTCTTAATTTGGGTTATTAATTATTTTCATGGATTTATAACTGCTAAGACGTTTAAAAACTCAATTTTCAAAAATGCAAAGTTTTCTCTAAGCACGTGATTTACTCAAAATGACTTTTAAAAGCTTCCGCAATGAAATGTGTAAAAACGTATGACTAGATAAGTAACGATTTTGGGGTTAACAAGTGTAAACAAATGGAAATTATTTTATCATAACAACCTAGTTTCAACACTATCACGTGGCATCGCCAGATTCGACCATAACGTCTAGGTCGAGTTTTGGGTGTTACAGTAAACGTTGCTTGTACATTATAACAAGCCAACTAAACCAGTCATTCAGCTACCTAAACACTTCAAACTATCATCTACAGTACTCTAGTTCAAATCCATCTAGGTCTCATCTAGATTTTAACGATGCTAATCGAGCCATCATTTTCTCCCTAAAGTACGAAAAACAATTCATCACTCCGAGAACTAACAAGTTCACCTAAAGTATTTGGGGTTGGCAATTTGTCTCATAAAAGAGTTCACTGAACCCTTAGAGTTCACCAAATGGAAAATTCCAGCGAGGTGTTCCTTACACAAGTATCCATGCAACACGCCACCCAAACATTTAATGGACAAGCCACTAGTTTAATTCTTTTACTACCTTTGTCTTTTACGACTATACGCTAATCAATATCTATACGATTTATGTCGGGCAGGCTGTTACAGGTTGTCTCAAGTTTAGGGAATAAATTGAATAAATTAAAAAATATGCTTGATAATGTAATTAATTTCTGTAACACCCCTATCCCGTAACCGTCGCCGGAATAGGTAAGGGGCATTACCGGACTTGTAACTCATGTCAGAACAGTAAGTTTTTTTTTTTGAACATTCCTTTAGATAAGTACTAAGCACAGCCAGGGATAAAATTTAAACTTCTCTAAGTAAACATTCAAAAGATGCCATTTTCGCATGGCTTATATACATTAACCAAAAATATTCTTCCGCCACTAGTCTATTCTATACATGCCATAAGATAATCCAAAACGTAGCAGTACCAAACAATGGATAGTGATAGTGTGACTAGTTGCTGATGATCCCCGAGCCTGTAGCTTCCAAATGAGATCTATAAAACAGAGGAAACAGAGTAAACGGAGTAAGCATTACAATGCTTAGTAAGTCTTAAGCAGTGTCAACAGATAACAATCAAATTATAACATAGTTGTTCGTATTTTTATTTCACTCTTCCTTCGGGCATACCATCCCTTTACCAAATATGCACATCTCATCATATACAATAGGCAGATAAACTTTCACATAAAAGTGAGCTCATGTGACATAGATATATCGTATGATTTCACATAACCTCTCACACTGATCCGATGTCACATAATCATAGGAATAGTCTCATAGATTGCTCTCGTATGCATCACATAACTACCTTATGATTTAGTGCAAATCAAGCTCACATATAAACTTGGAGTGCATACCTGTTTAACCTTTCGCATTGAATATATTTATAAGCAATTCTTATTACGAAGTCTTATAGCTTTAACCTCTACTCGGATTATCGGTAAGACCTTTAGCTCAGACGAAATCTCCACACGAAGTTATCGGGTCTTACCCGGACAAAATCTCCACACGTAGTCATCGGGTCTTTAGAGCTCGGATATAGTACGAGCACGAAGCTTACAGACATTAATCAGTGATAATATTCTCGCATAAAGCCAGCGGGGTTTTAACCCGGATATAGTACTGAAACAAATGCCCTTCGGGACTTATCACATTTATACACTTTCACATCCATCACGTTGGCCACTCGGCCCTATCACATATATACACTTTCACATTCATCACATCGGCCATTAGGCTTATCACATATATACACTTTCACATTCATCACATCGGCTATTAGGCCTTATCACATATATACACTTTCACATTCATCACATCGGCCATTAGGCCTTATCACATATATACACTTTCACATTCATCACATCGGCCATTAGGCCTTATCACATATATATACACTTTCACATTCATCACATTGGCCATTCAGCCTTATCACATATATACACTTTCACATTCATCACATCGGCCATTAGGCCTTATCACATATATATACACTTTCACATATATACACTTAAAACTTACCTCGGATGTGGTTGAACAATTTTGGTGGCTATTCGATCACTTTTTCCTTTCCCTTATCCAACTGTGGTCCTCTAAGCTCTTGAGCTAATTCAAACAAATTTAACTTATTAAAGTCTCATTATGCTAGCTTATGGCCGAATATGACAAGGAGTTTGATTGGTCATATGGCCACCTTCTAGCTCAACTACACAATGGTCATATGCATTTTTAATCACATCAAGCAATTTAATACAATTCATTCGAACATCAAAAGAAAACCTCAAGGTACTTAGCCCATATATACTTTAGGCATTAGAGTCACATATATATATGGAATCATGAATCATCATGAATCAAACTCAACGTTTTAGCTAATATTCCCCCTTGGCCGAATTTTCTAAGCCAAGACAAAAGCATCAATATGCTTGCCT
Organism: Gossypium hirsutum; assembly: GCF_007990345.1. Lineage (NCBI taxonomy): Eukaryota > Viridiplantae > Streptophyta > Magnoliopsida > Malvales > Malvaceae > Gossypium > Gossypium hirsutum. The sequence goes on along the minus strand of NC_053436.1, from coordinate 66,922,309 downwards.
CTAACCGAATACATGCAACACCAATCTTCTTCCTATGGCCGAATATGCATGTCTATGTTGAGGCCGATTATATACTTAATACCACACATAAATGGCATACATTTTACTAACTAATGCATTACATATTATTTAACCATGTATATCACCAATCAATTTCATCACAATTTCACTTAAGCATAATCTCAATACAATACATCGTGCTCAAATCATTATTCAAGTTCAAATTCGGCCAGCACACATATACATACTAGCAACTATGTATTAACATTGCATTTCATACTATAACCGAATGTATAGCTCATCGAAATATATTTATTCATGTTCCCTTAACACATATTGGTCAACTAGATCATGCATTATTCTTTGGCACATTTGGTCATTAAAGCAATCACCTATTTAACTTTCAAGCATTTTTATACTAACATTTCTCCCAAGGCCGAATTTATATACAACCTTTAGTACTCATTTAAACTTTATATTTTAAGTAATTAATATACACAATATTAACCAAATATCCATTTACTAAGCATTTTAACAAATTTTCCTTCAACTATCCACACATTCGGCAATCACATAATCAAACACTAAACCTTAACTTCCAAGCAAGTTGCCAAATGCAACCTTACTAAATTTTCATGGATTCAAATCATGGATTCAATATACCATTACCATGAAATCAACAACCAAAAATTCATAGACAATTTAGGAAAATCACATTACAAATCTCAAATTCAAGCAAAGACCATGGCCGAAATGCACATATAACCACATAACAAACAAAAAAAAATATTGAACCTTTGGTTGCCTAACTAGCTTAACATCCATCCCAAAAACATCAAATTTCCATCAAATTTTAATCAAGAAACTCACCTCATGAAGAATATCAAAGTGCCGAATGGTTTTAGACTTTTCTCCCCTCTCTTATTTGATTTTTGGCTAAAAAGAACACAAAAGAGCTACCTTGTTCTTTTCACCAATTTCTTTTATTATTTAATTCACCATTATAATAACATTCCACTAAGATTTATTTTACAATTAAAATACAAAAAAAACAATAATTCCATTCAAAGCATGGCCGGCCACTAACCTTAGAAAATGGATATTTGACATGCAACTCCATTTATTTTATTACTAACTTTATTTTATTGTTTCCTCCCATGATGCACTAACACAACATGTCTATGACATGTTTTTAGCCATAACATCTTGTCCACCCATGCTCATGGCCGGCCACTACATATTAGGGGGGAAAAATTGACATGCAAGTCCTCCCTTTTGATTACATGCACTATTAGGTCCTTGTAGATTAGCCTATCACATTTCAAAAATGTCACCCATAAGTCCTTTTGACTAAATTCACATGCAATTTACTAAATCGAAGCCTAAAACCTTCACACCTTTATAATCACATATTTTAGACAATAAATATCACATTCAAATAATTTGGTGACTCGGTTTAGCGGTCCCGAAACTACTTTTCGACTAGGGTCATTTTAGGGCTGTCACAATTTCGATTTGAATAGAATTTGATAATATTATATGTTTTTTGATTTTATTTAGCTAATGTTGACATAGAACTTGTAACAACCCGTTTTTAGTGGTGTTGAAAATAGTGGTTTTAAAATCATAATTCTGACTAGTGAGTCAATATTTATTATTTATTTAATATTTATATGGTTATTGCAGTGTTGTATTGAAATTTGGTTAGAAAATTTTAACCTTTAGAATGTTAATTAAGTAAAAAGGATTAAATAGTAAAAGCTACTAAGGTTAATCTCTATAGGTTTATTTGTATTAAACAATTATAAAAGTATGAAATGAAGGTTTTAAAATGCAAATGGCCTTTAATTATTATAATGGCCAGTTAGTGGGTGGAGAAATATGAAATATAATCTGTTTAAAATGTTTTAATTAAAAGATTATATATGTTAAAATATTAATGAAGGAATAAAAAAAGTCCATTATCATCATCTTCTTCATTTTCTTTATTTGGAACCAAAAACCAATGTTGAAGAACATAAAGTTTCGATCAAGCGTTGTTGATGTGCATGTAAGTATCCGTTTTAACTATTTTCATGTTTTTAAGATCACTGTAACTTAATCTAGCTAAACCAAGGATTAATTCGTTAAACTGTTAAATGTTTTGAGTTATGCCATTGGTGGATTTGTAGTGTTTTGAAGTTTAGAGATGGATTTGTAAGCTTGTTAGTGAAATAAGACTATTTTGTAAGGTGATTTTAATGTTTAAAGACTAAGACGTTAGAATAGTAAACTGACATGAAAATTTTGTGAAAGTGTGAAAAATATGGGTTATATAGGGACTATAAGTAATTCAACTAGCCTGGTTTGGGGTTAAATGTAATTAAATTAAAAGTGTTAGGTTTAGTGATTAAATTGCATAAGGTATGAAATCTTGGGGTGATTTTGTAAAAAAAGAAGAAAACTGCTTAAATTCATGAGTTTAATTATTTAAATTGTCTTAAGTGGTTAATTGAACTTAAATTACTATCTAGATCAAGAAACCAATCAACTAGACACAAATCGTGGAAAAGCAAAGTTAGCAGAATAGTTGTTGGCATCGCATTTGTAATTGTTTTTGAGTAGGTAAGTTCATATGTTGTTTAAACTTATTAATTGTTGTTTTTGGTAATATGTTAACCGCTATTCATGTTATGAATGAATTAAACTGATTGATAGATGACAATTAGTGAATTGGACTAAATTGCAGTATTAGCTAAATTGATGATTATGCCTAAAAAATGGGAACTAAATGGATGTGTGCTTGTAATGGTATAATGTGAATAAAGTTAAATGATTTGTATGTGAAATGTGACCTGTATATTCGACATTATTTCATTCGGTTCATCGAGTGATAAATGCATAAATGGAAATGAATATACGAAAGTATATATGAGGTAAGTTATGTGAATGAAAAATTTTGATATGAACAATTGAAATGAAATGAGTTAATGCTGAATGAACATGTGATGAATGAATTGAATTCTTTATATGTTTTCTTATAAATGTTTCATGCAATGATAATGTCATATGTTTATATTTATGAACTCACTAACCTTGTGAGATTTGTAGTGCGTATAAGAAATAAATGAGCCTATGAGCTAGTTAATGAAATTATGCATGAATGGTTTAACTAGATTCCTATTTGGTAAGTTTAAGTTTATGTTTTATATGAGTTTACTAAACATTGATTTGCTTACATCTGTTGCATTCTTTCTTTGTAGATCATCGAAAGTCACGGTCGGTTGGTAGTTCAAGTTGGAGTTCACATTATCTGTCCATTTTCTCGGTAGTTAATTTGATCATTTTGGTTTGGTTATAAATGTTATGTACTAGGAGTTTCAAGTTCACTTGTTTATAATGATGTTGTTTTTAACCTTGGTTATGTAAGGTTTGTGATTGTGTACTTTAGACAATTTTGGAATAATCTTAACCATATGTGTCACACCTTATACCCGATCCACTCGCTCGGCCTGAGCTATAAGGTGTTTTGATAGCAAACCTTGAACATTTTTCCTAATTTCTATTATAAAACAACCAACTAATTCATTTCCAATCATTTCCATGCTATTCAATCAATTTGGAACCTAAATTGAGCTTAAAAAACATTTAAAACAAACTAGGATCAATTCTGGATTAAATTGAAACTTTTACAAAATTTTGAGCAAAAAGTGTAAACAGGGGTCACACAGCTGTGTGGTTAGGTCGTGTGACAGGGTCCAACCTATGTGGCTCCCAAACATGGTCGTATAACCAAACCGTGTAATAATCTGTGACCATGTGGCCAAGCCTGCACAAAAAATCAAAGGAATCACACGATCGTGTCATACAATTGTGTGGGTGTAACACCTCGAACTCTTCTCCGTCATCGGATTAGGGCTATGGAGCATTATTGAAAAACTTAAACATCATATCGTTCAACATATTAGAAACATCATAAACCATTCATTCACATTCATACTGTCCCTAAACCAAGGCCCTAAAAATAACTTAAGAACATTTCGGGACAAATTTGAAACAAAACAAGAAGTTTAAGAAAAAGTTGTAAAAATTTGAAACATGGGTCACACGGTCGTGTGGAATCACCCCAGGTCGTGTAGCTTTCAAATAGGGGACACACGGCCATGTCCCAGCCTATGTCCTCACTCGTGTAACTCATTGAGTAGGGTCACACGCCCGTGTGCCAGACCGTGTAACTCTTTGAGTTGCCCTACATGCCCATGTGTCAGGCCGTGTGCTAGGCCGTGTAACTCATTGACTTGAACCTTTTGAAATCTTCAGATGACACATGGCTGTATCACCAGATTGTGTGTCTCACTCGACTGAGTCAGACACCCATGTCTCGGGTTGTGTGAACCCAAATTTACGTAAAATCAATCCATTTCCAACCATTTCATGTGTAACCTTTCAACCCATTTAATCACACTTTAAAGGAACCTAAACATCACCCAAACACATATAAAAATGCCATTTCAATATCATAATTCAAACTAACCAATATTTCATTCAAAGGCACCACATTTCATCAAAACTTTTCCAGCCAAAGTAAAGCAATTTAGCTACATTTCGAGCACAAACTTATTTCTTCTAACTACCACCACATAACAATCAACTTAACCATTCACATTTTTACTTCAAGCGTACCATATATGGCTTACATTCCAAGTGCTTAAAATGACTAAAAGACTTAAACTTATCAAAGCGTTTAAAATCCATCAAACAAGACTTAAGTTCAAAAACATATTTGTGCCAAGATGATCATAACACATTCAAGAACTATTACTATTCAAGGTCCTATACATGCCATATAACCAAAATATCCAAAATCTATCAAATTATTCCTTGGGATGGTGTGCTTCTTCAAGCTTGATCCGATCTCCCAACTACAAAATGAAATCTACAAACAAAGGTAATCTTACTTGAAGCTTAATAAGTTCGTAAAAATTATCGATAGAGCTTACCACAAGTTATCCTAATAACACAATTAAATAATAACTAAGATAATTATCTGAAGTTCGCAATCTACCACATATAAGAGCCACTCATTTCATTAAACCAGTTTGATCAGATATCATAGCTTGACATTTCATTCATTCGGCTAGATCCCAGATTATTGATCGTTTCGCAATGCAGGACCTTAGCCATTGCTACGGTTCATTCATTAGAATAGAGCATTTAGACGTTTCCTTAAATCTCAATGATGCACACAAAAGCTGTCAAGAATTTGCAACTTCAGCAAGATTCTTAGCTACCGGATTAGTCAATATCATCATAACAGAATTTTGTAATCCTTTCGTCACTTCACGTCCTTGCCTAAAGCCTAATCACCTTAACTATTTGTTTTACCATCTCTCATTTTGATCCATTAAGCTTAGAAATTCTCCAACTTGGATATTCATAAACTTTATGGGAAAGAAAAACTAATTATAAGAATTAGAAAATATGAACTTACCAGCTGATTCGCAGTAATAACCAAAGTACAAGGACTACTCCGCTACCTTATCTTTTCCTCGGTCCTCTACACATTTATGATCTAAAACAATAGTTTTAATTTAATTAACTAAATCCAACAGTAAAATTAACTCATTTGATGCAATTAAGTCTTTTTTTACTACTTTACAAAATTACTCTCCACTTTTCATTTTTATTCAATTTAATCCCTAGGACTTAATCATGCAAATTATCCATTTTTATTGGAAACCCAATCTGACCGAATATCAATAGCTCCCATTACAACCCACTTTTGTAATAATTTCACATCAAGTCCTTGAATTTATAATACTTTAGCAATTTAATCCCTTAACATTAAATTCATTAAAAATTACTTTACTAAATAAACAAATATAACATCAAAGCTTAATAATCCTCCATAAAATTTAATGAATAACTCTAACTCAACAATGACACAATCTAAAACATTTAATAGTTTCACAAATTGATCCTCGAGTTAGATAGATTAAGCTAATATGAAGCAAAAAACATAAAAATTACTAAAAATGGGCTAGGATTCACTTACAAATCAAAGCTTTAAAGTTGAAAACTATGGAAACCCTAGTTTCCCTTGTGTACTGTGGAGAAGATGAGTAAAATGAAACAATTACCATATTTATTTTACTTTAATTTATTTTATATACTTAGGTTTTTTTGTAAATATTTCAACTTTCATAATTAATTCTTAATTAACTATTATTAGGCCTAATTAAACTTATCCACATGTGTATATCATCATTTAAAGCCACTAATTTAACTCCCATGGGTTAAATTATTCATTTGGTCCCTTTAATTTATAAACTCAACTTTTGTATTTTTACAATTCAGTCATTTTTACTTATTAACTATCCAAACGATATACTTGCTTAACCAAAATTTAATATGATACTAAGGATCTCGTAAATATTAAATAATTAATATTTACTGACACGTCTAATTCATGGTCTCGAAATCACTGTTTTCGACACCAATAAAAAACAGGCTGTTGCAGTGAGGGCACACGGCCATGTGTGCCCAAAGCCTCCTCCAAATACAATCCATTTCACATTCAAATGCTTAGGCTCCAAGCAATGCATTAACCAATATTCAAACCTACTCAAAATGTGTCAAAACATAGCAATTCGAAAACAACCTATTTGCCTAACAAATGTGCTCTCATTGGCACCACAATTTAAATATATACAACTACTACTCAATCCAAAACATATACCACAAGTTAAACTCATTCAATCCATATTAAAATTCTTGTTACCAAATGTCAAAGTTCAACTGTATATACCAAATTATGACAAACACATATATCTCATCATAAGTTTTAAAAGTTACCAAAACAAAATGGCCATTTCATCACAAATGAACAAGATAAATATAAAAATCTAACAGCCCCTACTTATTCAACCATCAAATTTGTCATTATAATATCATGTTCACATTCATGAAACTAAATTCACTAAATGACTGAAACTTATGCACATATTTTTGCTTAGATAGCATGAACTGCACCAAATAGATTTACACCATTACAACCACCAACACAACCATTAAAACTTACAACTTATACATTGGTTCATATACCAAAGGCTCAAAACATAACCAAATACTTATAACATATATTTATACAAAACCTATTTACAGGCCACTTTATAACGGGTGAAAATAAGTATATAGCTACCAAAAGAGTTGACGGATAGTGTGATCTCCAAAAGCAATCCAATCAACAGCTCAAGTTCGACTGTAACACCCCAAAACCTGGCCTAGAAGTTTCGATCGAATCCGGAGATCACTTTGGCCATCGAAATGGCCAAAACAAAACGCTGATCAATATTTCAAAATTTCTTTCCAAAAATCATTTCTTCTAGAAATTTACTGAAATCGAATATAATCTTTATCCATATACTTTGCAAACATTAAATTTAAATATCGCTTAAAATTAATTTGAAACCAATTTCACATCTTATGATTTTTTGTAACCAAAACGGAATAGTAATTTTGAAAACGGGAACTTCAAACCAACAATTTACAATGTAAAAATAAAACCTTTTATCCTAACAAAAGACAAAATTGTTACTTTAAATCCATGCATGGAATCACAGTTAGTTTGAAAATAAAACCCGCTCAAAAATATTGTCCATGCACCAAACCATATAATATTCCAAAACCAGAACCCGAAACTTTGTGAGTCCAATATCAAACTCATACCACAGTCCTTTTAAAATTTATTACAAATCCAATTGAAAACATATTATCAAACTTCATTAAAATTTATTTAAAAACCCAAACTAAAACGAGAAATTTTGAGACCTCCGCTTTGACGTGTCTAACGCCTAATCTCGAGGGTTACCTGAAAATGATAAAACTAAAGGGGTGAGCTACAAAGCTCAGTGTGAGTCTTAAACAATTTTAATTAAACCGTGTTAAACAAAATCTCAAATTAACATACAAAAATTCTTAAGTAATTCATGGCGACTAACCTATCACATAAACAAATAATTCTGTAAATTTTTATAAATAGTCTCATACATGGCACCTACTCTTATACATATCAAATGTAAATATCACAAACGAAAAGTCATACGCGAAGTACTTACTTGAAACAGAACAAATGTAATTCATGCACAAATGCATCAATCCTAAATCCAACCTATAAAACTGCTACACATCATCTTCAACTATCCGACACACACCAATTAGGGTCAATTAGACCCTTCCATCCTCTACACAACAAGTTTTGGGTTATGGTGGACCCATCCAACCAATCACACCTTGTAGTGGTTTTTTGCCACTTAATTGTTATGTGGTTAGGCTGCTAAAATTATTGTGGATTTGCCGCTAAATTAATAGTAATGCAATTAAACCGACAAATCAAAGTTCATTCACTTTATATCCCAAACCCATCCACAAATGCAAGTGCAAAAAAAAAATGCGTACAAAAATTCAGAATCAAATGTACTCATATTTGATTTTCATATTCCGTAACCATAATCGCAGATTCATTTATTTTAACAAAAATGGAATCAAACTTACTTGTGTACAATTACAAAGTAGTGAAACAATAGTAGACAATTTTCGAACATCGCATCCAAACATTTTGTATACCATGCTTACATAATAGATTATATAAACAACTTAAATAAACATAAATAATTAATTTACTTAAATATGTATAAAAATGCTTAAACACACAAGGTATTTCTTAGGGACTAAAACGAATCATTTAATGATTAAGGAGTCACAACTGCAAAAAAAGGACCACACGGCTGTGTGGAAGGGTTCAAATTATGTGACAGGGGTACACGGCTGTATGGCCAGACCATGTAACTCTTTGTTCCTGTGTGAAAAAAATTCACAATTTAGAAGTAGAGGAGACATGACCGTGTGACTGAACGACATGCCTAAGTGACTGAGTTACACTCTTGTGTGCACTTAACAAATTTTCCCAACAGGGGTCACACGACCATATGGCCAGCCCGTGTGACCCACTCCAGACCATGTGGTAAGAAATTAACCTAATTTTTACAGCAACACACAACCGTGTGGACTGCTCGTGCATGGCACAAGCCCGTGTGATCTTGAAGCTATCTCACAAACTGTTACAAATCACAAAATTCAATAGCAAAATGACCCCTAATTACTTATGATTAAGAAACACACATTAAAAATGCAATTTCAATTTTATCGGATATAAATCATGCAACTCAATGCGAAATCAACCCTTAATTACAAAAGTTTTGAAAACACACTTGATTCACTGAAGAACAAAAGAATAGATGAAAACCCTTTGAGGAGCAGCACTAACGAAAATGGTGATGGAACACTTGAGGTGTCACAAATTACCACAAATTGAAGTATGCGAACGAAGAACAAAAGAAAAGAACCCAATGTGGGTTGCAAAATAAATAATAGCAAAAATAATGCAACAACCAAAAGAAAGGTAAAAACCCAAAAAAAGAAAGCTTGAAAACGAAAGTCAAAGAAGGGAAAAAACAGTAAATCAAAGTCTGAATTTGTTTTTGAAGAATCAATTTGAAGTGAGAGAGACAAAGAAGGAATGTAAGAGTAGTAAATTTTGGGATTTCTCATCCTTTTCCAAAAAAAAAAATAAAATGAGATTAACTAATTAAAATAAATTTTAACAAAAGACCCATAAGATTTTTTTTAAAAGTTGAAACCAAAGCCAAAAATAAAATTAATTCCCACTTGGTACACATGAGGATTCAAACACAGGACCTAAGGGCAAGCTGGCGTCTTACTATTGAGCCAACAGGCTTATTCTGTTCCTTAAACGCAAAAACTAACTTAATAGTCCAACTGAAGCACTAACCCAACTAAGATACCTTAATTCTTCTAGCCCCAATTTCGGAGTGTTACACCAACAATCTACAAGGAAGAAAAACCAAATGAGGTAAGCTTGTGTAAAGCTTGATAAGTTCATGGTCGTAGTCATGGTCGGAGTATTTTAAGAAGTTATTTACAAATTACTCTAAGTAATTGTGAACATGTTTTATCTGGAGTCCAACCTTGTATTCTAGAAAACATGAACGAAGAACTAACAATAGAGTTTTGAATAGATAAGGTATCAATGATGATGGAAGATTGTTGGCTGAATTAAAGACCAAACCGTTGATGTTTGATCGGATCAAGGCAGCGCAGTTAGATGATGACAAGTTGGCAAGGAAAAGAGAAATGGTTCAGAATGGCATATTAGAAAATTTCAGCATTGATGATTGTGGTTGCTTGAGATTTCATAATTGAATCTGAGTTTTGGATGTTTCTGAATTAAAAGAATTAATACTTCACGAAGCTCATGATAGTCCTTTTGCTTTGCATCTTGGAGGAACAAAAATGTATCACAATCTACGAGAATCCTACTGGTGGCTAGGAATGAAAAGAGACGTGGTTAAGTATGTAGCTAAATGTTTAACTTGTCAGCTAATTAAGGCAGAACATCAGGTTCTCACAGGATTACTTTAGCCTATTTCTATTCCTAAGTGAAAATAGGACCATATCATGATGGATTTTGTAATGGGGTTATCTTTATCGTCAAGTAAGAAAAATGCTATGTAGGTGATAGTTGATCGATTCACGAAATCATCTTATTTCATAGCGGTCAAGACTGATTGGTCACTTCAAAAGCTTGCTGAAGTTTATATTCAAGAAATTGTGAGATTGCATGGTGTCCTTATGTTGATAATTTTTTATCGAGACCCGCGTTTCACTTCGAGATTTTGGAAACAATTGCACGAATCTTTTGATACGCGACTTAATTTTTGCACAGCATTTCACCCGTAGACTGATGGACAATCTGAGCGTATTATTCAGATTTTGGAAGACATGCTTTGCACTTGTGTTATTGATTTTGAATCATGTTGGGAGTTTACTTACATTTGGTCGAATTCGTATATAACAATAGGTTTCAATCGAGTATTCAAACGGCTCCATATGAAGCCTTATATGGTCGTAGGTGTCGAACATCTATTTGCTGGATGGAATTGGCTGAAAGAAGAATGATCGGGTCAAAATTAATTTAAGAAATGAAAGATATTGTTAAGAAAATTCGAGATAGATTGAAGATAGCTTTTGATACAAAGAAATATTATGTAGATTTGAAACTTCGAGATGTTGAATATTCTGTTGTCGATAAGGTATTTCTTAAAGTTTTGCCTTGGAAGAATATTTTGAGATTTGGTCGAAAAGGGAAGCTGAGTCCTCATTTTATTAGACTGTATAAGATCATGGAAATAGTGGGACCATTTGTGTATCATTTAGCTTTTCCTGAAAAATTATAGAAAATGCATGATTTTTTCACGTTTCAATTCTGAGAAGATATTGATCAGACCCGTCTCACGTTATTTCGACAGAAGATATTAAAATTCAACCCGATTTGTCGTATGAAAAAGAATCGGTTGAGATTTTAGCTCGCAAGGTGAAAGAGTTACGTAACAAGCGAGTTTCATTAATGAAAGTATTATAGCTTAGTCATAGTGTCGAGGAAGCGACTTGGGAATAGAAAAAGACGATGAGATCTCAATACCCCCACTTCTTTTCAGGTAAATTTTAGGGATGAAATTTAATTAAGAGGAGAATCATAACGACCCTATAGTCAGGGTGTAACACCCCAAACCCGGCATAAACATTATGGCCGAATCTGGTAATGTTAAGAAAAAGGGTTTTGAGAATAATTTTATTTCGACAAAGCTTTGTAAAGTTGTTCGGTAAATCATCCAAGTTTTACAACTAGTACCTAAAGTGTTATTTAATTAATCCATTTGACAAAAAATTGTTTACAGTGGAAGTTTAAGAACCCATTTAAATTTTAGAAATCCCGTTCGTATTTTTGGAAAAACCTTTGTTTTCGTAAAACTTTGATTTTAGTCAAACATTGCAATAAAGGTTAAAACACATCCAAACCAAAATAAGAATCAACAGTCCAAAGAGTCCAAAAGTTACAAAACTCCTAGAAATAGTATTTAATTCAAAATAAAAACCAATGTTTAAAACAGTTTACAAACTCGTGGTCACCGTCAGACTCTACCGCACCGATCTGCCTAAGTCTGCAGATTACCTGAACAGAACAGACAAACAAATGTGAGTTTTCGAAAACTTAGTGTGTAACCCAACAAAAATAGACATGCAACATACACAGATTTTATAATCAATCAGATACAGATTCAGACCTAAGTCCATAACAGATGCAATTATCAGAATCAGATAAACAGAATAGACACAATGAGTCCTACCCTATCCTCTACACACTATCTCTGACCATCCCATCACACCATGTAGGGTTAAAAACACCTACCTAACCCTATACACCAAATAGTGTCAATGCGACACATTACAGATAATATGCAGTCAAGCTACCAGAATATAGGTGAAGTGTCACCATACAGATCACTTCCTCAACATATGCAAAACCCACCCCAAACACAGATACAAAAATAACAGATACAGTAATATCATGCATAACATGCTCATATACAGATAACATATATTCTTAAATAGAATAGTCAGATATACATATCGGGGTTCTACTCAGAGCCGACTATCAAAATATCAAAGCACACCAAACAGGGTTTGGTTAGCCCTTACCAATCCTACAGTAGGCCCACAGTCAATCGAAACGACCCGTGTGACCCTAAGGAAAATTTTAGATCATGGGCCCTCATGACCGTGTGGGCCCACACGCCCAAATTGGCCTTACCCGTGTGGCCCACACGACCACACTCACACCATCACACAGTCGTGTCTCGTGCACGGTCATGCCTTCATCAAACACACACGGCCAACCACATGGCCAAGAACATGCCCGTATGGTGTCGTCAGATTTTTTTTCAACTTTCATCAAAACTCAAACTTTTGTGATTTGGGAACACACCTGATTCCTTTAAGATGCTACAGTAATCCCGAGCCCTCCAAAACCTAAGAAGCAACATACCAACACTGATTTAGAATTTAAATTATGAATTCATTAACAACAATCTAACAAAAACTCGACTTACCGATGACAAAAACCACTGCTAACACCAACAAATAGAGCGAAACTCATTGTTCACCTCCTTCTCCTACACCAAAATAATCACAGAAAAATCAAATTTCACGATTACACGAACACGTCATCACGGAAGGAAATAATCCACTTATAGAAAATGAAAACTCCAACAACGCAACCCTACTTACCTTAACCAAGCGAGGAGCAACGAAATTCCAAAAGCAATGAATGATAGGAGTTAATGGGTGATGAGCAAAATTGGAGAAAAGAAGAGGAAACAGAATTTTACAGATAAGGGAATAAGAAACATCAAAAAAATAGATGGAGAGATTTTTGGGAAATTAAAATAATAAAAATAAAATAAAATAAAATAGATATGACAACATATCCCTAGATTTTCTCCCACTCCCCTTCCAACCCACTAACTCTTAACCACCTCAAGATTCCAACTTCACTGAAATTCTATCACATAACCGAGTAAAAATTAACACCCATGCTCGTGCAGGGGTTCAAACACAGGACCTCCAACACACTAACTCATTACCACTCGAACCAGTAGGCTCATTCTAATATGAATTAGCAAACAATTTAATATAAGTCCACTCAAGAAGAGTAAAGCTTGATTCCAAAATAACAAAGTTTTGCCAAAAGTGGGAATTGAACCCAAGACCTCACACACACACCCAAAACACTTAGCCACTGAAACAGATAAACATTTGTGTTAGATTTCACAAAAACAGACTTAAATTATTCAAGGCGTTACACAGGGGTATAGGAAATAAAGTAAATGGATTTTGTGAAATCAAAAGTTATTAAGTATAAGGACTAAACGCGTAAAGGTTAAAAGTTGAATTATAAATTGAAATAAAGTAAATGGACTAATGTAGCAATTGTACCATTAAATAAATTGGTTGAGAGGTGGTCAGCCATGGTTTAATGATATATGTGCATGTATATAATATATATTATGTATATGTTAACTTTAATTATAATGTTAATAATAATGATATTATAATAGAAACATAATAAAAGAAAATAGAAATATAGTGGAAAAAAAGAGTGAATGTATGCAAATTAAAAAAAATGAGAGAAATAACAAGAGGCTGACGGCAACCTAAGGGGTTTTGAACTTTTCAACTCCAATTGGTTGGTCAATTTAGTCCCTTTTTCTTGTAATTTTTATATTTTTGGAATCCCGATACTTAAGGTTACCCAACCCATGTTGTAATTTTAGTATTGATTAAGATTTTAAATGTTGTTATTATTAAATAGTTTTAGTATTAGGGATTAAACTGACAGATTTTTAAGCTAAAAATAGAAAAGGATTAAACTCTAGAACAAATTGTAAATTTTGAGTAATAGGGACTAAATTGTAAAAATTTTGAAATTAGGGGTTTAATTGAAAATAGGAGGTTAAATTTAGTTTAAAGTGAAATTTGTATAAAAATTAAAATAGTCAATGTGAAATTGAATTGTGCTGTATTAATGTATTTTAATTGTTTTAATTTTTTAGCTAACATCGTACCGGAATCCTCGACTAAAAAGGGAAGGATAAAATCGACATCGAATAGCTCGAAATCCATGGTTTGTGTAATATCCTAATTTTGGGCCTAGTCGGAATAGTGGTTTCGTGACCACAAAATCCGAGATAGAAATAATTATTTTATGATTATTTTAATGTCTATGATATGATTGCATGATTGTGTGAAAATTTCGTGAAGAAATTTTATGCCTAAGGTGCTTAAATTGAAATTAGGGACTAAATCGAATAATTTACAAAACTTGCATTCTAGAAGTTTCTAGCATGAAATTGTTTTGAAATATTAATTAGGAGGTCTTAAATAGAAATTTTACCAATTTCTAAGTCTATGGACAAAAATTGGACATGGATGGAATTTTTGGAAAGTTTAGTAGTAAGGGCATTTTGGTCATTTAGGGGTAAAATGAATTAAAATACAAAATTAAAAGCCAATTTTGCTCATCTTCAACCCCATGGCCGAATATAGCAAGGAGAAACCATGGCTAGGGTTTTTCAAGCTTCCAAGCTCGATTGTAAGTCCGTTCTAGCCTCGTTTTTAATGATTTTTACGTTTTTGGAGTCTCGGTAGCTCGATTTAGCTTATGCTAGCAATAATTTAACCTAGGGTTTATATTTGGAAAAATACCCATAGGTGAAATTTGTGTATTTTGGTGTTTTATGATAAAATATGAGGTTTTAAATTATGTTAGACAACTTGTGCTACTCGGTTTTAAGTGAAAACGAGCAAAAGGGCTTAATTGGTAAAAATACCTAATAGTCATAAGTACATGTTAGAGTGAGAATTTGATGTTGCCATAGAAGGGAAAAATGATCAGCATGTCATAAAACATAAGAAAATAGGCTGAAGTTTAATTTACGAGCTTTGGGGCAAAAGTGTAAATATGCAAAAGTTTAGGGGCAAAATTATAATTTTTCCAAAATATGATTTTGGGTCAATTTGAATAATGTGAGTCCTAATTAGACTATATTTTAAATGATAGAGCAAGGAAAACTGAAATTCGGGCTAAAATGGGGAAAATACCAAGTTGTGGACGAAATGGTAAAAGGAGCCATTTTCGCATACGAGGTAAGTTCATGTGTAAATAATGTAGCATAAATGTTATTTTTAAGTTATTAATGTTAATTATATGATATGCTGATTTTTAATCGTGAAATATTATGCCTTGTGGTTAATGTTGAGTAATATGCAAATTATGTTTACTACTTGATAAATATGAATTGCTACCGAGTATCGGTTCCGATATTCCATGGAAGACGGCAAATGTGAGATCGAGGGAAAAAGCCCGTTTGAACCTTAGGAATAGATTAGGATACAAGTGACATGTCACTAGGATGGTTGAGCATCCGAACTCGTTGAGTTGAGTCCGAGTTCACTTATGGATGCGAATGTCCGAACTCGTTGAGTTGAGTCCGAGTTCACCTATGGATGCGAACGCCCGAGCTCGTTGAGTTGAGTCCGAGTTCGCTTATGGGCGGGTTACATGGTAGCTTGGCTACATATGTGGCACTTATGTGCAAACTTTCCATGTATCCTAATTATATTCCGATGTGTTCAACGGGTAAAGTTCTACTGAAATGGAGGAATACTCAAGATGAAAGGGACGTATTGGTAAATGTTGTGAAATGGGTACTTTGAACAGGTATGTACTTAACCCTCGGGTTGAAAAATCGATATAACAACAATATGGTAAGATGATAAATGAAAATGTGATATGAATGTCTCGGTGATGATTATGCAAATGATGTTTTATGTTTGCTTATATAGTTATGTTACTTGCTATTTGCATGTGAACTTACTAAGCATTTATGCTTACTCCCTCCTTTTCATTCCTTGTAGTTTTGAAAAGCCAGCTCGGAAATCGGGAACGGTCGGAGGCTCGCTCACACTATTCGTATACCATCTTGGCATAATGGCTTGTATATTTGAGTATGGCATGTATAGCATTATAATCATTTTGTATATATGGTCTTATGATATGGTTATTGAGTGGTATGGAAATTCTTGGTAATGATTAGCCATTGGAATGGCTAATCATGATCATATTTGTGTTATGTATGTCAAATTGCTAGCTAATCCATGGAAACCATGAAATAGGTAAAATTTACCATAAAATAGATTCAGACAGCAGTAGTGACGTGAATTTGAAAAATCACTAAAAATAGTAGAAATGAAATTAAATAATGAATAAGTTATGGAATCGAAGCTTGATGAGTCTATTTTCATATGGAAGAAGCGAAACAGGTATATGAGCTATATTTTATGAGATGTTTAAATTTTTGTGAAACAGGGCCAGAGCAATTTCTGGATCCCCTGTTCTGACTTTGGAAATTCACCATAAATTTTACAAAGATAATTAGAAGTCATGCTTTATATGTACAGATTCCTTATTGAGTCTAGTTTTATTAGAGACAAACGGCATAGTCATTGAAGCTCTGTACAGGGAGATATCTGATTCGTAATACACAGATGTCAGAGTAGTTGAACCCTGAAACAGGGGAGATTTTAACTAATAAACTGTACTAATTGGCCCAACAAAAAATTATAGAAAAAAATTAGTATATAGATATATGAGTTTAGTTTCAGGAAAAATTTACGGAATTGGATTTCGAGTTTCGGAACTCGAGATATGATTTTTAAAGCAACTGTGATGCAGTTAGCCAGCTTGTCTGGAAATTTTAAAATGAATTGTATGAGCTGTTTAAGTAATGAATTAAGTCCGTTAACACCTCGTGTTCGACTCCGGCAACGGTCTCGGGTACGGGGCGTTACATTTAGTGGTATCAGAGCAGGTTTAG
Source organism: Gossypium hirsutum (assembly GCF_007990345.1). NCBI lineage: Eukaryota > Viridiplantae > Streptophyta > Magnoliopsida > Malvales > Malvaceae > Gossypium > Gossypium hirsutum. Next base: position 66,904,976 of record NC_053436.1, on the reverse strand, counting down.
TCGGTTCTCAGACTAGCGTAGCATGTGTAAAAGTTTAGCTATACATGCCACTGATCTGTGATAGTGTGATGTCTTCCGACGCGTATGAGTACCGTCTTATTTAGACAGGGTACTCTCCAACCGAGCTGTGCCGACCATGTTCAATGTTATGTGAAGGTATTTGAGTAAAATTATGATTATGATAAGTCTCGGTTCAGAAAAGTATGAATAAAGGTTTATGATACATATGTGATAAATATTCATATTTGCTTAATGCTCATATGATGTAGTGTATGTGGCTTACTTGATAAGATGAACGGAATAAATAGAAAGTAGTAGAGGTATGAATAAAGGTCATAATATTATGATATGAGTGAAAATGTCCTTGTCTTGATTTGGACGTCGAATGTTGATAAATGTTAATGATATATAATTTTTATGAGATAAAGGATTATAATGAAATGAACTTATCTATGTTAAATTGTTGGACTGAATTATATGATTGAAATGATATGTACATGATGATGCACGAAATGAAAGTTGTGATTGTGATGCAAATATCTATGTTTTTTTGGCCTTATATAATGTCATGAGCATGAATTAATTTAATTAAATGAATGGATAAGTAAAGCTGTCTAGAAAACATAGAATGTATGCATAAGTATATTGTCTAAATGGGACAATAGGAAAATTGGTGTAAGCCAACATGAATGAATGACATGATTTTGATGATGTTGCTATGATGATGGGAGTTGTGTCATATGTGTGTGTATAAGAAAGTCGAGTCAGAGGTCCTACAACCCCTCCCCCTTACCGAAGTGGTACTTATAATGGAATTTCATGAGATTTGTATTGAATAAGTTTCTGGTTGAGAACCCAAAGAGTACAGTGATAGAATAATTATAAGTATGATTAGAGATTGAAAATGAGCTGATAAGTAAAGTCAGAGCCAGTAAAGTATCGGATTGACGTAAAAATTATTGAGTTATGCACTGTCCCAGTTAGAAAAGGAATTCTCCTTGGTAAACCGAATTACTCAGGTGCAAGGTCGAGAAAAGTGTAAATCGAAATTTATTCAGAACTGGCCTTTTTTAGTGAATGGTTTAATATGAAATTTGTGACGGCAGAACTAGTTGGGGAAATGATAATTGAAATGTGAACTATCTGAGTGTGACAGTTATGACTGGACAGATTTAGCAGTCTCTTTTGAGATGTTCTATGTGTTTACCCGTTCTCAGAAATATTTCTATGGCTATTAATCTTCTGAAGAAATTCTTGTTATATGGGAATGTCTTCTAATTCTGGTGTTGGATGAAAGCATTGGTAGTCTGACTGGTTTATAATTTATATTGCTCTATTTCATCGGGTATTCTATTTCATTTCATCTGATAAGAATTGATGAGAGAATACGTATGATATTATGATTCTGTTTCTTCTACTTGATGCTTCATCTGATATATATGTATGGGAAGATATATTGATCTTGTTATATTTGATTTTAGTGGGATTAAATGATGTTTTCTTCTGGACTTTCTTTCTTTGAAGAATTATCGAGGTATTCCGTATTTTCTCTATGAGTTTGGTTTTCGATTCTCCGGCATAGTATCGTATCTTGGGTTTCTTTATCCTGGATCTCTTTATTCTGGATTTCTTTATTCTGGGTTTCTCTATCTTGGATTTCTTTATTCGGTTTTCTTGTTATCTTTGTTCCATAATTTGTCAATTACGACTCATGTTCGAAGTGGGTTCTTCAGCTCGTGATAATCATGTCAAATATGACTATACTTCTAATTTGATCTTGGTAATGTGGTGATTTTAGTATTGGGATTTTTTCTAATTTCTATATAAGGATTTGACATCAGTAAAGGCATAGGTGATAAAAGCGCGAGTTTCAGTCGGTATGGTGAATTATTTATTTGAAAGATTTCATGTGACAATTATGTCAGGATTATTTTTTTTCAAGTCTGATAATAGAATTTCATTTTGTACGGATAAAAGAGTAAATAGTTTGAACGAGAAGTGTATATTTATTAGAAAGAGTTGGATATTAGTTTAAGTCACTACGAATGATAAGGTTTCCATCTTGTGAAAGCTGAAAAGTTTATTACATGTTGACAGAGTTCGGATAGATGAGAATATTGGTAACCGAAGCATCTGAACTAGACTAGTCTACATTGAGCAAAGACTTCCTGACTTTCAGTAATGTATTGTTGTATGAATTGTGATGTGTTTCAAGACAGTGAGGTAATGTGATAGTTTAGAGCATCCGATGTTACATAAAATCAGAGTTGTTAAAGGGGTTAAAGCCGAGCATTGGGATCTATCAAAATTATCCTTGTCAGTGTTGATATTAGGATGGAAATGAGAAGGATTATTCTTGAGGCCATATCAGAATTATTTCTATGGCGGAAAGAGGAAAATGTGATGTATCCTATTGTTAAATGTTTGGCGAGATCTATAAATCATATCTGTATTGAATGAATTCCTACTCATCAGATTCATGGAATTTCAGGTCTCTTTGATTGTTGGATTTCTTGGAATTCCGGTCTCCATTAAATCAAGTTGAGATCCGGGTTTTATGTCATGATATCATGGGAAACTGAGAAGGGTTGAAAATTTAAGAACAGTTGAGAGTTGAGACTGTAAGCTTTTAGATCATATGTGAAATTGAAGAGATGTATTGGAGGTACAGTCTAAGTGCAAGTTCTTCGGCACTGAATATGAGATTAAAAGTGAAGACCACTTTTCTGGTAAGATTTTCGGGGACGAAAATCCCTGAGGGGGGAGAGTTGTAATATCCTAATTTTGGGCCTAGTCGGAATAGTGGTTTCGTGACCACAAAATCCGAGATAGAAATAATTATTTTATGATTATTTTAAGGTCTATGATATGATTGCATGATTGTGTGAAAATTTCGTGAAGAAATTTTATGCATAAGGTGCTTAAATTGAAATTAGGGACTAAATCGAATAATTTACAAAACTTGCATTCTAGAAGTTTCTAGCATGAAATTGTTTTGGAATATTAATTAGGAGGTCTTAAATAGAAATTTTACCAATTTCTAAGTCTATGGACAAAAATTGGACATGGATGGAATTTTTGGAAAGTTTAGTAGTAAGGGCATTTTGGTCATTTAGGGGTAAAATGAATTAAAATACAAAATTAAAAGCTAATTTCGCTCATCTTCAACCCCATGGCCGAATATAGAAAGGAGAAACCATGGCTAGGGTTTTTCAAGCTTCCAAGCTCGATTGTAAGTCCGTTCTAGCCTCATTTTTAATGATTTTTACGTTTTTGGAGTCTCGGTAGCTCGATTTAGCTTATGCTAGCAATAATTTAACCTAGGGTTTATATTTGGAAAAATACCCATAGGTGAAATTTGTGTATTTTGGTGTTTTATGATAGAATATGAGGTTTTAAATTATGTTAGACAACTTGTGCTACTCGGTTTTAAGTGAAAACGAGCAAAAGGGCTTAATTGGTAAAAATACCTAATAGTCATAAGTACATGTTAGAGTGAGAATTTGATGTTGCCATAGAAGGGAAAAATGATCAGCATGTCATAAAACATAAGAAAATAGGCTGAAGTTTAATTTACGAGCTTTGGGGCAAAAGTGTAAATATGCAAAAGTTTAGGGGCAAAATTATAATTTTTCCAAAATATGATTTTGGGTCAATTTGAATAATGTGAGTCCTAATTAGACTATATTTTAAATGATAGAGCAAGGAAAACTGAAATTCGGGCTAAAATGGGGAAAATACCAAGTTGTGGATGAAATGGTAAAAGGAGCCATTTTCGCATACGAGGTAAGTTCATGTGTAAATAATGTAGCATAAATGTTATTTTTAAGTTATTAATGTTAATTATATGATATGCTGATTTTTAATCGTGAAATATTATGCCTTGTGGTTAATGTTGAGTAATATGCAAATTATGTTTACTACTTGATAAATATGAATTGCTACCGAGTATCGGTTTCAATATTCCATGGAAGACGGCAAATGTGAGATCGAGGGAAAAAGCCTGTTTGAACCTTAGAATAGATTAGGATACAAGTGACATGTCACTAGGATGGTTGAGCATCCGAATTCGTTGAGTTGAGTCCGAGTTCACTTATGGATGCGAATGTCCGAACTCGTTGAGTTGATTCCGAGTTCGTGAAATGTAACTAGGCATCCGAACTCGTTGAGTTGAGTCCGAGTTCACCTATGGATGCGAATGCCCAAGCTCGTTGAGTTGAGTCTGAGTTCGCTTATGGGCGGGTTACATGGTAGCTTGGCTACATATGTGGCACTTATGTGCAAACTTTCCATGTATCCGAATTATATTCCGATGTGTTCAACGGGTAAAGTTCTACTGAAATGGAGGAATACTCAAGATGAAAGGGACGTATTGGTAAATGTTGTGAAATGGGTACTTTGAACAGGTATGTACTTAACCCTCGGGTTGAAAAATCGATATAACAACAATATGGTAAGATGATAAATGAAAATGTGATATGAATGTCTTGGTGATGATTATGCAAATGATGTTTTATGTTTGCTTATATAGTTATGTTACTTGCTATTTGCATGTGAACTTACTAAGAATTTATGCTTACTCCCTCCTTTTCATTCCTTGTAGTTTTGAAAAGCCAGCTCGGAAATCGGGAACGGTCGGAGGCTCGCTCACACTATCCGTATACCATCTTGGCATAATGGCTTGTATATTTTGAGTATGGCATGTATAGCATTATAATCATTTTGTATATATGGTCTTATGATATGGTTATTGAGTGGTATGGAAATTCTTGGTAATGATTAGCCATTGGAATGGCTAATCATGATCATATTTGTGTTATGTATGTCAAATTGCTAGCTAATCCATGGAAACCATGAAATAGGTAAAATTTACCATAAAATAGATTCAGACAGCAGTAGTGACGTGAATTTGAAAAATCACTAAAAATAGTAGAAATGAAATTAAATAATGAATAAGTTATGGAATCGAAGCTTGATGAGTCTATTTTCATATGGAAGAAGCGAAACAGGTATATGAGCTATATTTTATGAGATGTTTAAATTTTTGTGAAATAGGGCCAGAGCGATTTCTGGATCCCCTGTTCTGACTTTGGAAATTCACCATAAATTTTACAAAGATAATTAGAAGTCATGATTTATATGTACAGATTCCTTATTGAGTCTAGTTTTATTAGAGACAAACGGAATAGTCATTGAAGCTCTGTACAGGGAGATATCTGATTCGTAATACACAGATGTCAGAGTAGTTGAACCCTGAAACAGTGGAGATTTTAACTAATAAACTGTACTAATTGGCCCAACCAAAAATTATAGAAAAAAATTCGTATATAGATATATGAGTTTAGTTTCAGGAAAAATTTACGGAATTGGATTTCGAGTTTCGGAACTCGAGATATGATTTTTAAAGCAACTATGATGCCGTTAGCCAGCTTGTCTGGAAATTTTAAAATGAATTGTATGAGCTGTTTAAGTAATGAATTAAGTCCGTTAACACCTCGTGTTCGACTCCGGCAACGGTCTCGGGTACGGGGCGTTACAGTTTGTATTTCTATAAATCCGAACCTCGTTGTTAATTATTGCAATTCAATTTAATGCACATGGTAAGTGATTGAGGTTAGTATTTGGCATTTTGATAGTTGACTGAAATGAATTGAATTGGTATATACATTATGAATGTATTGAATAATTGAATTGAAATGAATATATGTGCAAATATGAGAATTGGATATTGGTTGTATTTGAAATGTGAAATGGAAACCTATTAATTGTATCGAGCTGAGTCAGATATAAATGGCATGCCATAGGATAGGAAGATTTCATGGATTGCTTCAACTTCAAGTTGATGAGGCACTGGATGCCAATTTGCTTTAGTTTAACTGATAAAACACTAGGTGTGAATTTATATATCACTGGGCACAATTGTTACTTTGGATTTATCCAATGAGTCACTAGATGCCAATTGGTGTGTTGGTTGGACCCGTGTATCCATCTGAGTTCGAGTCGTGTTAATAGGGGTAAATAAATAATAAAGTTTTTTAAGTGATATTGAAATAACATGATATTTGAAATGGAAATGAGATAATGGATTGAAAATGAAATGTGAAATATGTTGTGAACAAATGGAATATATGAGTTATGTACTTATGAATTGAATATGGAATGGATAATGTCATTGTCTAAATGAAATGTGGATTGATATGTGAAGAGCTATTTATATAGCTAATGATGTGTAATGAGATATTTTTTAAACAAAACAGTTATGATAGTATGTGAAAATTGAATATGGTATGAAATGATATGATAATATGCATGAAATTGAAATAATGATATATGACAAATATAAGCTTAGACGATAGTATGTTTGCATAATTCAAATTATGCATTTTTTTTATCTTTATGTCTTTAATTGTTCGGATTATAAAAATATCACTAAGTTTTACTCAGTGTACGATTTTGGTTTTCCCGTGAGCAGGTTAGGTACTTCTCTTTTGATCATCGATTAAGCATCTAGCAATGATCCTGATCTCAAATGTGGTGATATTTATCTTTTTGTGTTGGCATGTAACTAGAATGTCTAGGTAATAGCTATTTTGTGAATAGATTGTAAATGAAGTTATAAGTGTAATGTTGATTTGAGTATGTAAATGTATGTTTGTGTTTGAAGCTATAATTTGGTATGTTGTTTTACACCAATGCTTGTTATGTGTATGTGAAATTAAGTTGATGTTTTAGGTAGACATGAGCTAGGCCATATTGATGGATTTTTGCATGTTGAAAATTTTGATTTGAATGATGCATTGATGATAAGTTTTGATGATATAAATGTGGTACCAATGAGGGTACATTGGTTAGGCACTTAGGATGATTGTTTTGGCATGTTTTGAGTGCGTTTGATCGTGTTTTGAATAGGTTAAATGAATGGTTTTTGAGTTTCTTAATGCCTAAGAAAGTAGGAATGATAAACATATTGTTTAAGGCACATTTTAGGTCTACATGGCCAGACATCTGAGTGTGTCACTTGGCCGTGTGAGACACACGACTAGCACACGGGTGTACGAGGCCATTTTTTAGGGTTACACAGCCTGGCACACGGGCGTGTGGCTTGGCCGTGTGACCCAAGTCAGTGAGTTACATGGGCACGGACACGGGCTAGGACATGGCCGTGTGACCCCTGCAGTTAAAAGTTTTCTAACTTTTTCCTAAATTTTTCAAAAGCTTTCGATTTAGTCCCAAATTGTTTCTAAAGTGATTTTTAGACCTTGAAGGCTTGAATAAGGGACGTTATGCATGTTAATGATGAATTATATTATGATTTTGAAATGTTTTGAAATGAATGATTTATATTACGGTTACTCGGTAATGTTTCGAAACCCTATTCCGGCGACGAATACAAGTTAGGTGTGTTACAATATTTTATTAATCAATCTGAAAATTTACAAAGCTTCTCCAAAGTCTCTATTTATAGGCTAAGAAGTATAAATGAAGTAGAGTTCTACTTTTAATTAATATTAGAGCTTAGAGTACATAAAAACTTATCTTGATCTTAATGGACTTCTACTTAATAAGATTTTCAAAACACTAATAATGTGTCTTGTTAAAACCTTACTAAGATACAAACTGTAACCTCCCAAACTCATCCTAGATGTTATGGCTAGATTGAGAAGGCTACATTAGTCACTGAAATGGCTAAGCTAAGTTATGTTACTTTTGAAGATTTTAAAATAAACTCATTTTAGAGAAAATCGTAGTTGTACTTTGAGTTAGCATAAAAGCATTCATTCATTAGGCCGTGTATGCTTAGGATTCATTTTATTGTTGATTTTTTTTGTTTTAGAAAAACCATTTGCTTGTCGCTCTTCTTGAAAAAAAAATATTGATGTTAAACTAATGCAGCGAAAAAACCATTTTTCAAGTCATTTTAGAAACTTAGTTGCCTTATCGATTTGTTTTTCAAAAATGGTTCCTTTGTAATACAGTGGAAACTAGGGAACAATATCAAATTTGACTTAAGTCCGATATCATGCATTATCTAGTTATTAGCTTGAGTAATCCAAGCATGCAAAAATCCCCAAAAGAAAAGTTACCAAGCTAGAGATTAGAAGTCATTAAAAATTACAAACCTAAACAAATAGAGATTGATTAATACTTATTAAAAAAATAATTCAAGGTCCAAGGTGATTCTCTGAATGCCAAGTCCGATCCTAATTTTGAGGTTTACCTGAAAAGTTAAACACTATTGGGGGTGAGCTTAAGAAAAGCTCAGCGTGAGTCAAATAATTATTTAAACAAGTAAAAACATCAAATACAGTGAAACATATTAGCATTAACAGAAGAAAATAGAACCATCATAGGAATTTCATGTCATTACATAGCCATTATCAAATTGATGTCAAATAGTGCATGAGCATAGGTCATTATTCATTCGAGTAATATTCATTAATTTCGATACCATTCAATAAAAAAAATACAATGCATAGCATAAATCAATAACATTCGAATATGTCAAACACATGATGCAATGCAAAAAGGTTCCTACCCATATCATCTACTATACACAACGAGTTCCCCAGAACCCGTCTGCCAAACTCCAAAACATTATGAGCATAGCTCGATATGGTAAAACTACCAAATAATCAATAATGCAGAAAAGCTACTGGATATCAAATACTTTGATACAATCGCCAATAACATATAATATGCGATAAAATCGCCAATCCCCTAGATACTCCAGGTGCAGTGCACTAACTACGAATAATGCAGACTTCATATGCCATCGGTACTCCATGAAACTCCTCTGTCAACCACAAAATCTCAACCCAATGCATATGCAATATGTCACACAATCTCATACGTAATCATATTTCAATATTTTTCACATTCATTTGACATGCTCAGCATGTATCAATAATCACATACTTTCAGCAAATGGAAACAATGTTCCAATCTTTCAAATTACCATTGTGTTGGTATCAATCAATATCGTTCAATTTCACATACTTTACGGATTTTCATTGTGCATAAATAGCACCCTTTTCAGTACACAATGACAAATATCTCATGCATTTAAATCATACATAAGCTTAATATATCAACACATTATATCATTCATTCAAACATTCTCATATCTCATAACTCAAATATGCAGTTACAAACTCAATCAAATATCCATACTATCAAACTAGGTTGTTTTGGCAACATGTCAATCTTTTAAGGCTCGAAACATACCTGGTTCGTCCACTCACAAAATCAATATTTTTGCTATTAAGTCAATCCAATCAGCAAACTAATTTATCAAATATAACATGATATTTAACATTTTCAAACAATTTTATGAGTTTAGGACCACACCTTATTTTTTGCTTCCTCACAGCACACTAGTGAATCTTCCAATTTTCCTTAATGATTCATTAAACGAACCTAAACCAAAATTTAGCATAAATTCAATCAATTTACCATTAAACCAACCCCCAAACACCCACTTATGAATTTAAACTAATCGTTGAAATAATAACTATTTTATGAATCCAAACTAGTTAGATTCCTTACACTGTATCGATGCAAACCGTACGTACAATTGTTCTTCAGCTTTACAAGCTATTTAATGATTAAATTCCTTAATTTAATTAATTCATAACATTTACCCAACAATAACAAACTAGTTACCCTTAATTGCACTTATGCTTCACGATTTGTGGGTTTCGAATGGCCAATCGATGAAGAATGTTTTTCCCTAATTGAAATGGGTTTAAAAGATGATTAGGAGGGTTAAATAACTCGAGATAAGGCTGGAAAAATATAAGAAAGAACCAAGAAACAAAACAGCCCCTTTTCTTGCCTATAGGTGCACGCACCACCACCCGCAGTGGCCAAAATGGGGCTGAATTTTTAAACGGTTTGAGATTTCATTATAATCTATAAAAATACCTTTAAAATCATTTAAAATAAAAAAAAATTCATATCTAGAAATTTATGTTTTTAATGGACAATATTAATGAAGAAATTGAAGAGAGAAGAGACATTACCCACGCTAGTCGAGAGAAACGACAATGACACTTTCTTGGCAATGTTTGGGATCAATCTTGGAGTTCAAGATTTCATATTTAGGGTTGATTTTAATGAGGAAAAATGACATCAATATGGTGGAGAATATTTTAATAAATCTTGTGGCAAAAAGAAAAAGAAAAGAAAGAGATGGTAAAACTAGGTGTAAGCGACGACAACAATGGAGGAAAGGAAAAAAAATTAAAATAAAAAAGAAGGAGAGGAACGACTAGGGCAATGAGGAGGAGGATTAAAGGCTGATTATTAGGTAAAAATTAATATTTATACCTAGGTTAACGAGGTTTGGATGGCCCACATGTTAAAACAAGGGGTTTTTGTCAAAAAAAATTAAATTATCTGCATGGGAATAGAATTGAAGTTAGGGCCTCAAGGATAAATTCACTAATGTTTAACCATCAAACCAATAACTCATTCTTGATATAATTTTGAAATATTTATTTTAAAAAAATAAGACATGTCACAAGCTAAGGTTTAAGGAAAAATTTGCAAAATAATAAAAATGGTGAGAGAGGAGGGATTTAAACTTGGGTTTCAAGGAACATTTCACTAGCATTTAACCAACAAACCAATACCTCATTTATTTCCTAAAATTGCATAGATAATCTAAAAAATTAAGGCATCACCACTCTCTCTTGATTCACAAACCTGATTCTACTAACCCCTATTTTTGGGATGTTACAGAAACCCTGTGGGAAAACAAATTCCTAATGAAGGAAAAAGAGTATACATATTTATAATACGCATAATATGTTGCCTCATTAAATTTCTTATTAGGAAAATTCAATGGGACAAAATCTCAGTTAAGGGAAAAAGAGTACAATGCGTATTTACTCCCCTATATGAAACATCACATAATATCTCATATTTTATGTATTCAAACTTGAATACTAGCTTTTCAAATGATCATTTGAACATATTTGCTAAGCATTTATATCAACATTCTTTTGAAAGTCATGAGTGAAGGAAAATTTTGGGGGAAATATATTTTGATCTTTTCTGGAGTTTCAACAATAATAATAACAAACTTTAATTATGATCCCTTTATAAAAATACAAATAGGTATTTTGGATTATTTTATAATCCTCTTTCAACTACTATTGACTAAGCCAAATTCACCACATATGTTCAATTATTTCAATTCATTTAAATGAACAATTTCCCGATAATTTCAATATGTTTCTGGCATTCTAAATCCTTTAAGAATTTTAATATAAACTTTACCATATAGTGATTCATAAAAGGTTGTAACAACTATTAGACACAGGTTAAATCTTTTATGAATTGTTAGTTTAATAATATATCTAAACATTATTATTGCATCCACCACAAAAGAATATTATATCTTTTCATAATCGATGCCAAGACTTAGCAAAAACTTCATACTTTATTCTATTTTGCAAAAATACTTCATTTGTACCCTCACTAGCTTTATGCCTTTAAATATTTGGACTGCTGGTCCAAAAACTCCACAAGTTTAATTGTACTTGAGTTGCGTCTTTCTATTTTGATCAATTTATTTCATATTTGTATTTCTCAATAAATTTATTCAAGATCCTCCTTTTATTTAATAATTTCAACAATAATATTGCATGCAAAACCACTATTGACCACTATTGTTATCGATTAGACATTTTCTCGAATTGACATAACTTATCGAGATCTCTTATTTTCACTATTTTCGTCTTCAATTTTAGGTACCTGGATTTGTTTTTGAGTTTTACTTATTAGTTAAGTCTTGGGTCTTTTTTAGAGCACCCGCCTTCACTATATGACCATTTAGATTTATTATTTTCTTTTATGAGAATTTTCATATTTGGAACTTGTAATGAGTTGTCCTTATTGAACTTCTGATTCAAATTACTCTCTCCTAACTCATTACAAGTTATTATTTCTCTCCCCTAATGTCGGAAAAACTATCAAATCAAAATAGTAATAACAAATCATGTCATAATTGAATCTCTGATACATTTAAAACATATATTAATACAAGGAGTCTCGTAATTAACAAATCATCTTTGTTGTGGTGGAGCATTTGGAACATATACACATACAAAAATTCAAAGATGAGAAATATTTAGCTCTTGACCAAAAATCAATTATAATGGGGAATATCTATAACTTATTGGCTTGATGCGTATAATACATAAATTAACATAGTCTTATGTTGAAATAGGAAGTTTAATTCTCATAAGCAATAGTTTAGACATTAGCCAAAGACGTTAAATCAATAATTTCTCCAAACCATTATGCGCATAAATAACAAAGTTTTACAAAAGTTTTTCAAACTCAATCAATAAAATACTAAGATATAAACACATCAGTATTAGCAAGATGAATTGTCTTAATTGCATGATCTGAGATTAATCATTTAAACAAGAAATCTTGCAAACGACAAGTTGCAAGTTAGTAACACACATGTGATTATTTTGTAGATGCATCTACCAAAATCATATAATATCAAAATCATCCACATGGTGGATGAATGAGCCCATATTCATTTTAGAAATGCAAGACATCAAATCTCAACTTTAGCTAGTGAGTTTATAATAATCAATTTTCATTGAGAATAAGCAATAAATGAGAATTCTTTAAATTAAAGAATCTCCTGGTTCTTTAATGGATGTCCATATGAATTCTCGATTAATTTTCGCATCATATATTATCCAGGATAGTCTAATTGGTCATGCCAAGTACTAAATGTATTTGTATTAATAAACTTCTAGTTTACTTTAATATGTGTTTCAATTGTACTAAATTGTAACAAATCGATACTTTTACTATCATTCCTTTTACTTTGTATCCACATATAAATACTATTGTGATTTACTACTAGAAATGTCTAAATCAATGTGAATTCTATAATGCCATTAAGTCAATAAATATAATTTCCAAATAATTATATGCAATATTCACTTCAGGGAATATACCAAAATCTCAAAATGAAGGGCATTTGGTTTTGTGGTATGATTCTCGCTCCAGGTGCGAAAGGTCTCGAGTTCGATTCAATATAATTTTAAAATCCTTTTAACTAGAGTTTTGCATAATCAGTTAACTATCAAGAATAACTGCCTAGGTTATGTGTAACACCCCCAAACCGGCCTAGACGTTATGGTCGAATCTAGAGATGTCACATGGAATAGGATTCAAAACCAAGTTTGTCGAGTTAAAACCGTTCCAGTTAATTAGCTTTTATCTTAATTCGAAGTAAAACGCAAGTTCCTCGTTATGTCTAAAATTGTATCTTTTTAGCAGAAGCTTTGGAAAATACTTTTTTAGAAAAACCGTTTGACCTTAGTGAAAACTGAGTTTGACCTTGCCTCGCAGTAATAAAATCGTAAATCAAGTTTTTAAAGCCAAATAGTCCAAAGTCCAACAGTTATATCAAAACCCCAATTAAGTAATAAAATCTGAAAATTTACGGGAAGTAGTCTAAAATTTTCGTGTGGCCACCGACGAGTCCTTTACTGCACCAATCCGTCAAGTCTGGGGATTACTTGTACAAATTAAACAGAAATGGTGAGTTTTCGCAAACTCAATGTGTAACCCCCACAGAAAACATGCATACAGTTTATCATCAGAAATCAATCATATAAAATCAAGGGCTTGAGCCGATTACAGATTCAGTTTGGGCCTTAGCCCATTCAGATTATAGTTTCATATATAAATTAGGGCCTTGGCCCATCTCAGATACAACACGCAGTAACAGAAATTAGAATCCTACCCACTAGCCTCTACACACCATCTCCGACCATCCCTACACACCATGTGGGGTTTAAAACACCCACCCATCCCTACACACCATGCTGTACCGAAATACAACACATATTGAGTAATTTGCAGCTGAGCTGGTAGATAACAGGCTTAAGAGCCTTTCAGACACTTCCTCCAAATATCATCCACCCACCCCGATGCAATGCAACATACAACAAATGACATGCTAATATGCATTTATCGGTACATACATTCAGTGTAGAATACATGCTCAATATTATCAGGCTCAGTATGGATATCATACAAATAGTTCACCTATATAGGGGTCTGAATGTTGCTTACCGACCCTACAGTAGGTTCACAGTTGACTTGGGCGACTCGTGCAGTCTTAAAAACTTTGCAGTAAAAATGGGCTCACACGCCTATGTGGCCTACCCGTGTGGCCCACAGGGCCCAAAATCCCACACGCCGTGGGCCCACATAGCCTTGTGGCCCTCACGGCCCAAGTCAGTCTAGCTCGTGTGTCACACACGGCCTACCTAGCCGTCACACGACCGTGTCCTGCGCGCACGGCCTGGGCTCGTAGTTCACATGGCCGTGTCCCCTCACATGGCCTACCACACGGGAAACCACATGTCTGTGTGGCGTCGACAGAATGCTTTTTCAGCGAACAAGACAACCCATGATTTGATGCGAAACCAGTCCCCAAGCGAACGGCACCTAAAACAGCAACAAGACAACCCATGATTACTTAAACTTCCCCAAACCAAACGAACCACTTCTAGACCATAACTCGTAAAACACAACTGAAACCTTTTCCCAATGGTTAAACAAACTCACCTTTCGCGACAGCCACCACGACCTTTCACTACACCACTGAAGGATCTCATTTTCCCTCAAGGAACACCTACCAAGCGGTTTAATGAATTAACTCAAAATACCTGAGAGAACAAGTAATACCGAATGAACTCACAAATTCCCCAACAACCCTTACCTTCAAAAGTAGAAAGGCAGAACTAAGAATAGCAACCCACAATTGCAAGAAGGAGGATTCGACAGACCAAAAACACAAGAACGTTAGAAAAATGGAAATTTTTGAAAAGAGGGAAAAACCTTTTGAAACAAATAAAAATATATGATAGGCCACTAAATCCTTTAATTTACTCATCTACTAACCTACTTCTCAGAGTTTTAACCCTACCAAAACTCTTCCTGAAAACCAAGAAAAAATAAACTCCCCTGCTCGCGCTGGGATTCAAACTCAAGACTTTCAGCAGACTAACACTCCACCTAACCACCAGACCAGTAGGCCCATTCTGATATAGCTTATCAATAATTAAATAAAAGCCTATTGACTAAAGATTGGGCTTTATTCATAAAAATACCAATTTTCCCAAGTCATGGCTTGAGCTTGGAACCTCATACACACACCCAGAACACTTAACCACTACGACAAGTACACAGTTGTGTCACCCATTCGTAAAAACAAAATTTTTTTGGGGCGTTACAACTCTACCCCCTTAAAAGAATATTTCATCCTCGAAATTTATCTGATTAGAATAGATGAGGATACTACTGACACATTGCATCCTCAGGCTCCCACTTGACCTCTTCAGTGCTATGATTCCGCCATAGCACCTTCACTAAGTGGATAGATTTCCTTCGTAAGACCTTAACATCATGATCTAGAATCTGAACCAGCTCATTCTCGAAGGTCAAATCTGGCCTAACCTCAATCTTCTCAACCGGGACAATATGCATAGGATTAAAGCGGTAGCGTCTTAACATCGAGACGTGAAATACATCATGAATGCAATCCAACTCCGGAGGTAGCTTCAACTGATAAGCGACAGGTCCCACACGTTTCAGAATTTGTTAAGGCCCAATAAACCAAAGGCTCAACTTTCCC
This sequence comes from Gossypium hirsutum, assembly GCF_007990345.1. Classification (NCBI taxonomy): domain Eukaryota; kingdom Viridiplantae; phylum Streptophyta; class Magnoliopsida; order Malvales; family Malvaceae; genus Gossypium; species Gossypium hirsutum. Next base: position 66,889,294 of record NC_053436.1, on the reverse strand, counting down.
TTACGACCAAACCTCAGTACTTTCTTCCATGGTGAGACCTTGAGAAATACAAAATCCCCCATAGAATACTCGATATCCTTCTTTTTCAGATCTACATAGGACTTCTGCCTATTAGAAGGCACTTTCAAATGATCCTGAATCAGCCTAACCTTATCCTCTATCTCGGAAACAAACTTAGGACCCAGAACACGTCGCTCGCTTAATTCAATCCAACATAAGGGAGTGCGACACTTATGACCTATAATGCCTCAGAAGGTGCCACCTGGATGTTAGACTGGAAGCTATTATTATAGGCGAAATCTTCCAATGGCAAGTATTCCTCCCAACTACCTCAGAAATCAATCACACAGCTTCTCAACATATCTTCTAGTATCTGAATCACCCTCTTAGATTGGCCACTTGTCTGAGGATGGAAAGCAGTACTGAAATCCAACCTTAAACCCAGAGCCTCATGTAGCTTTTTCCAGAACCAATACGTGAAGTGAAGATCCCTATGACCGAGATAGGTACCTCATGCAATCTCACTATTTCTGGTATGTAGAGCTTAGCTAATTTCTGAAGAGAAAAGTCTGTCCTGACCGGGATGAAGTGAGCACACTTGGTCAATTGATCCACGATGACCCAAATAGAATCCTTCTTAGTGAGTGTTAGAGGCAACCCATTAACGAAGTCCATTGTTACTCGCTCCCATTTCCATAACGAAATCTTAACTGGTTGCAACAAAGACAAAGGTAACTGATGCTCAGCCTTAACCTGCTGACAAGTCAAGCAGCAAGCAACGAAGTCAATAAGTTTACGCTTCAACCTTGGCCACCAGTACAACTCTCGAAGATCTCTGGACATCTTATTTCCACTGGGATGCATAGCATAGGGGCTACTATGTATCTCCCTCAGAATAGACTGTCTTAAATCCTCATCATTTGATACGCAAATCCGACAGCAGAAATAAAGTACCCTATCACTGTTTACCCCAAAATAAGTAGTGCCACCATTTTCAACCTGACGAAAACATAACTCAAGAGACTTATCCCTTAACTATTTACCTCGAATATATTCAATCCATGTCGATTTAACCTGGAGTTCTGCCAATAGACTTCCATCGTCGAATAGGCTAAGTCGAGCAAACCTCTCTTTCAGATCGGTCATAGTTGTATGGCTCAATGCATCAGCCACCACATTAGCCTTGTGGGGATGGTACTCAATGGTACAATCATAATCTTTAAGTAGCTCAACCCATCTACACTGCCTCAGATTCAAATCTTTATGAGTGAGAAGATACATGAGGCTTTTGTGATCAGTCTATATGATACACTTCTCACCATACAAATAATGCCTCCAAATTTTCAGTACAAAAACTATCGCGGCCAACTCCAAGTCATGTGTCAGATAGTTCACCTCATGAGCCTTAAGCTGATGAGACTCATATGCTACCACCTTACCATCCTGCATCAACACACATCCCAAACCGACATGTGACGCATCACTACAAACGGTGAACTCCTTTCCAAACTCCAGTTATATCAGAATAGGAGCCTAAGTCAGAATAGTCTTGAGTTTGTCGAAGCTCTCTTGCTGTATCAGTCCATAAAAAAGGAACTCCCTTACGTAGAAGCTTAGTCAATGGAGCTGTGATCAAGGAGAACCCTTCTACAAAGTGCCGATAGTAACCCACTAACCCTAGAAAAGTAAACATTTCAAACACATTCCTCAATCATTTCCAATCCAACATTGCTTCAATCTTATGAGGATCGACTCGTATCCCCTCAGTAGAAACTACGTGTCCCAAAAATGTTACTTCCCAAAGTTAGATCTCACACTTGCTGAACTTCGCATACAGCTGTTTCTCACAAAGAGTCTGTAGTACAACTCTAATATGCTCATCGTGCTCGTCTTCAGACTTAGAATACACCCAGATATCATCAATGAACACCACCACAAATCGATCCAAGTAGGGCTAGAACACTCGGTTCATCAAGTTCATAAATGCCGTTGGTACATTAGTCAATCCAAAGGGCATCACTAGAAACTCGTTGTGACCATAACTAGCCCTAAATGTCATCTTATACACATTAGCCTCCTTAACCCTCAATTGGTGATAACTCGAACGTAGATCAATCTTGGAAAACACAGAAGCCTATTTAAACTGGCCGAATAAATCATCAATCCTCGGAAGTGGGTATTTATTCTTAATTGTTAGCTTGTTCAGCTGTCAGTAGTCGATACAAATCCTCATTGTACCATCTTTCTTTTTCACAAACAACACAGGTGCTCCCTACGAAGACATACTGGGATGAATGAATCTATGATCCAACAACTCCTGAGTCTGAGCCTTGAGCTCCGTCTGCTCTTTCGGTGCCATTCGGTATGGGGCGATAGACACCAGAGCTGTACCTGGAATAAGTTCGATCCCAAATTCCATTTCTCGATTTGGAGGCAAACCTGGTAGCCCCTCAGGAAAGACATCCAGAAAATCTCTTACAATTCTGATGTCCTTTACAGAAGAATCCCTAGAATTAGAAACACTTACATAGGCCAAATATGCCTCATAACCCTTCCGAACCAACTTTTCCTCCACCAACGTAGAAATCACATTAGTCAAAAAGTCCCGACGTTCCTTAATCACTACCACCTCGTCATCTCCCTTGATTCTCAAAGCAACCCTCTTAGTCATACAGTCCAGACTTACTCAGTGCTTGACCAACCAATCCATCCCTAAAATTAAATCGAACTCCCCTAACAGAAGCTCCATCAGATCAGCTAAAAATACTATCCCTTAGACCTCTAGTGGAACGTCTCTATACAATTTGCTACCTCGAATAGATTGCCCCAAAGGACTCACAATAGTCACCTCACTAGAAGTTTCCTTAACCAAAATCCCTAAAATTTCACAGTGCTAGCTTCGTTGGAGTGTGTAGAACCTATGTCTATCAATGCCAAAAAAGGTACATTGTAAATTAAAAATGTACCCATAATGACATCTTAAGAATCTCAGTCCTTTCAGCAACGAGTAAAATAAACAAGAGCAGACTGCCTCACCTCAGTATGTCCAACACCCCAGCCCGGTGCCTTCTGTCCACGACCCATACCGTTACAACCCCTAGCTTGACCATGGCCCCTATGTGGCTGCTGAACTACCCTCTGTGGCTGCACGGTACAAGAAGAGCTTGCATCAGATCAGCCCTCAGCGGACACTCTCGAAGGTGGTACTCAGTAGACCCACATCTCAAACATGCCCTAGTCATCCTCCAACATTCGCCCGGATGTCGTCTACCATTGTAACACCCCTTACCCGTATCCGAGGTCGGGCTAAGGTACGAGGCATTACCAGACAAACATACAAACATTAAACTAAAATACGAGCCATAAAATTTTATTCATATTTCAAAACGTTCATTCTCTTACACATAGTCCCTTATTTGAGTCTACAGAGCCCAAAACATACTTTAGAAAGGGTTTGGGACTAAATTGAGAACTTACGAAAATCTTGGAAATTTCATGCTTTAAGGCTCCACACGCCCATGTCCCAAAGTTGTGTTCCATACATGGTTGAGACACATGGTCGTGTCTCTACCTGTGTGGAATATACCTAGGCTATTTTCCAAGCTTTGGTCAACCTTGATCTCTTACACACTTATACAAAATCAAAAGCATATAACATGGTATTCATTTAATGATTAAACATCCTCAATTAAACCACAAACATAGCATTTGCATGTTATCATACATGTGTCTCTCATACTCATTTTACCTTGTTTATTATAGTACCACTTATACATTTATACCAAGATTATCATCTTACCAAATATCTTCAGCTTAATCATCAAGCATTCATATTTGAAGCTAGATCATATCTTTATAAAATACCACGATTCAGATGCGCAGGATAACATGTTTGCCTGAAACATTTCAATTCAATTCCATACCCAACAAGCATTACATTAAGACTAGTCATATATATATACATGTCATGATACATAACATTCTCTTTTTGTTTTCTTATAAACACATATCATTTATTTCATTATATCAATATTTCATATACCATAGTTTCCATGTATTCCACATATATTTATTTTCCTCCTCCTCCTCTCCATTCTACATCCTTAATGTATATAGCATTCTTGTAAGTACGATTTCACAATTTACTAATAAATGTTCACATCAAACTATCCACACGAGTCATAATCACTTAATTATTTATAATTCGAGCTACAGAGCTCCAAATTAAGATATGTAAATTTCCCCTGAAACTAGACTCACATATATTTGCACCATAAAATTTTCATAATTTTTGGTTTAGCCAATTAGTACAGTTTATTCATTAAAATTTCCCTTGTTTCACTTTCTGACAGTTCTGACCTCTCTTCACTAAAAAATAATTATCTCACAGTACAGAACTCGGAATATGTTCTTGTTGATTTATCTTGAAAATAGACTCATTATGGATTTTAAAAATATAATTTTGAGACTCTAATTATTTTTCTCCAAATTTTTGTGATTTTCCAAAGTCAGAACAGGGGATCACATAATCATTCTAAATCAGTCTCACAAAAACATAAATATCTAAAAATATAGAACTCCTTTGCTTTGTATGTTTCTTTTATATGAAAATAGACTCATTAAGCTTTAATTTGATATCTCATTCAGTCTCTGATTCAATTTATACTATTTGTGGTGATTTTTCAAAATCACGTCACTGCTACTGTCCAAAACAGTTTTATTGCTAATTCACTCTTTCACACTTTCTTTGTATTAACCTCATTTTAACATACATATCACAAATCATTTTCACCACATTTCATACATCACAAGTATAGGCCCATGATCACAAGGTCACCATAAAATCATCCTCATGTATAACTTACTTGTTTATAACCTTACCACATCCTGGTCACTTAATGAACACATCATTCACATAACCAAGTTCCTGCACTTATTCATCACAAAACTCACAAAGCAATACATAGAGAGTCTCCCGTTGAACACTTCGGATCAATCCTCGATACTTGGTGGTTTCAGCACATAGCTCCACCCATCATATAGTTCGGCTCTCTTGTACACATGGTGAACACTTAGTACCACCCATGTGACCTAGCCAGTTTATCTCGTAGCTCTCTTGTCTACATGGTGTCCTTCACTTGGAACCACGCATGCGACCTAGCTACATATATCCCGTAGCTCTCTTGTCTACATGGTGTACACATAGTATCACCCATGCGACCTAGCTACATCATAATGTCTTGTAGCTCTCTTGTACACATGATTTGCACTCAGCACTATACATGTGACCTAGCTACATACCATCTGTATCATCCAATCTTTCCGAAGGTTCAACTGGGATTTCTCTCTCTTTCCCAACAATTTCACCAATCAAGTAATTATCCACAAACATATTTCCAATATTTTTATAAAATATCATAATACAAGGAATAGTGATGTATTACTTACATATAAACTTACATCTCATTTAATATCAACGCAATAACATTAAATTACACATTGTCTTATTAAAAATCATATGAACTTACAATTTCCCATAATATCCATAATCATAGAAATCACATTTATGTATGATAATTCAATGCACTTCATGTACCATAGACAAATTTTTAAATCAATTCATAAACTTGGCACCATAATCATTTAATTTAACATAATTCAATTAATTCACTAAATTTAACTTTCAAATATAAATTACAACATTATTGTTGTATTATTATCATACCAACTTACATACTTTCAACACCTCGGAGATCATAGTAAATATATCAATTTTACATTGAAACATGCATAAATTAATGCTTATTATACATATGAACTTACCTTGATATTAAAACGGCCATTTTACCAACTTTCCCAATTTTCAATTTTTCTCTCATTCTAGGTTCAAATCTCGTTTTCCGGGATCTAAAACATCATATTTTACTTATTTAATTAATGTACTATTCAAAACAGTCCATAACTCAAACTTTGGAAAAATTACAATTTTGCCCCTAAACTTTTGCATATTTACACTTTTGCCCCTAGGCTCGAGAATTAAACTTCATCCCTTATTCTTATGTTTTATGACATGACGATCACTTTTCCCTTCTATGGCAACATCAAATTCTCACTCTAACATATACTTATGATTATTAGGTATTTTTACCGATTAAGCCCTTTTGCTCGTTTTCACTTAAAACCGAGTAGCACAAGTTGTCTAACATAACTTAAAACCTCATATTGTATCATAAAACACCAGAATACACAAATTTTACCTATGGGTATTTTTCCAAATATGAACCCTAGGTTGAATTATTGCTAGCATAAGCTAAATCAAGTTACCGGGACTCCAAAAACGTAAAGAACTTGAAAAACGGGGTTAGAGCGGAATTACAATTGAACTTGGGAAGCTTGAAAACCCTAGCCATGGAGTCTCCCTTGGTATACACGTCCATGGTGAAGAAGATAAGCAAAATTGGCTTTTAATTTTGTATTTTAATTCATTTTACCCCTAAATGACCAAAATACCCTTACTACTAAACATTCCAAAAATTCCATCCATGTCCAATTTTTGTCCATAACTTAGAAATTGGTCAAATTTCTATTTAAGACCTCCTAATTAATATTTCAAATCAATTTCATACTAGAAACTTCTAGAATGCAAGTTTTGCAACTTATTCAATTTAGTCCCTAACTTCGAATTAAGCACTTTATGCATAGAATTTCTTCACGAAATTTTCACACAATCATGCAATCATATCATAGACCTCAAAATAATCATAAAATAATTATTTATATCTCAGATTTTGTGGTCCCGAAACCTCTGTTCCAACTAGCCCAATTTTGGGCTATTACAACCATAATGCCTACAAGGCAAGATCCCAGTAGGTGCAACAGAGGGCCCAACTCTAACTAGCCCATCAGATCTGGCCTTTTTCTTTCCTCTTAGCATAACTCGAGGGCTCCGAATCTCTCTTATTCTTGCCTCTCTCTTTATCCTGGTTTTGGCATTCAGCGCTTCACCTTCTCAATGATCTTCGCCTTCTCTACCAGTGCTGAAAAGTCACGCTCCCTCTACAGAGCTATTAGAACTCTCAAACTATCCTTGAGTGCATTCTCGAAGCGGACATAACGCTCATATTCAATTGCCACCATGTCTCTCGCATAACGGCTCAATTTCAGAAACCCGTCCTCATACTCGGTCACTAAACGATCCCTTTACGTGAGATTCAAGAACTCACGTCTCCTAGTGTTGATATAGCTTGCCCCCACATATATACCTTGGAAAGTAGACTTATAGAAATCCTATGTCAGTCGTTGGGTTGAGTGCCCTCCTTTACGGTCAACCACCATTGGTATGCTTCATCACAAAGCAAGGAAACAGCCCCTTTCAATTTCTGTTCAAGGGTAAAGTCTAGATTGTCCATGATTCTTTTAGTGGCCTCCATCCAATACTCGGCCACGTAAAGGGAAACTCCAGTGACACTCCTAAATAGCTTAGCCCCGTTGGACCGAAGTCATTCTGTAACCGACCCTCAGCTCCCAGATCCAGCATTGGTCCAAGCAACCCCCTCTAAAATCCTTAACATAGCCTGGGACAATGTGTCGTCCCCGACCATGCTGTCTTGAGACCTAGTCTACGTGGCAAGGGAAACTAGCGTCTCATTCGTGTCTAAATTAGGCATGCGGTTAGATGCTAAGGACTCAACTCGAGCCCCTCTACGGCCCCTTCCATAGCCTCTAGTACCGCATCCACGAATACCTTGTGTAACACCCCTTACCCGAGACCATCGCCAGAGTCGAGCACAAAGCGTTATTGGACTTAGCTTACTAATTCGGGGCATAAAAATTTGATTTCAAAATTAATTTAGTTCCATTCATTCAATATGTCCCTAAAAATGGTCCTCGAAACCCTAAAACATTAAATTGAAATGGTTCGGGAACAAACCGGAATCAATAAAAAATTTCCGATCACTTAAACAAATCAAAACAATTTATTTCATCTTTCATAAATAAACTGTCCGTTTGCGTCATAGTCACTAAATAAATCATAACTCAAGTTACAAAACTCGAAATTCTAATCTGTAAATTTTTTTAAATCTAAACTCATATATCTTCTTACTAAATTTGTTTCAGAATTTTTTGTCTAGCCAATTAGTACAGTTTATTAGTTAAATTTTCCCCTGTCTCAGTGTTCAGTTGCTCTGACCTCTGTTCACTAAGAATTAATTTTCTCCTTGTACAGAATTCAAATAACCATGAGGTTTATTTATATTAAAATTATACTCAATAACTAATCTATACATATAAAGTATAACTCCTAATTATTTTCATAGAAGTTTTAGTGAATTTCTAAAGTTAGAATAGGGGATTTAGAAATCACTCTGACCCTATCTCACCAAAATTTAAGTATCTCATAAAAAAAAACTCCTTTATTTACTCTGTTTCTTTCATATGAAAATAGACTCAATAATCTTTAATTAAATATCTCATTCACTATCTAAATCCATTTCTAATATTTTTAGTGATTTTTCAAATTCATGTCATTACTACTGTCTGATACTGTTTCAAAGCAAATTTCACCTTTTTCATGATTTCCATGGAATAACTAGCATTTAGGCATACATAACACCAAACATGTCTTTGATTAGCCATTCCAATAGCTAATCATTATCAAGCATTTACATACCATTCATTAGCCATATCGTAAGATCATACACACAAAATGGCTACGATGTTATACATGCCATACTCAAAATGAAACGTCTAGCTATACCAAAATAATCCTTGTGATAATGTGCCCGGACCTCTGACGTACTTTATGATCCCTGAGTTAGCTTGACAAAACTATAAAAAGAAGGAAAATAAAGGGGTTAAGCATTAAGCTCAGTAAGTTTGCATGCAAATAAATAAGAACATTCATAAGAATTATCTTACTACTTGGCATGATACTACTTAACGCAACTTCATTAATTGTCATAGACATATTTTAAACTTCTTCACTTACTTAAATACTTACTTAATCAAATTTATTAATACATTTTACTTACCTCTTTCCTTATCAAGCATACATGAACATTATATTCTTACCTTTGCTCTTCTCGCGTTAACTTGTCTTACCTTTTTAGTATAACTCATCTTACCTTACATTACCTTGATATTCTCTTTAAATTTTCCTGTTGAACCACTTGGAATACTAAGGATACACGGGTACCTTACCATTGCAATGACTTGTCATGGTCTTACATGGTATCCTTTTGAAACTTACCATTGCCATGTCTCGACATGGTCTTACATGGTATCCTTGCCTTATGAACTCACCAATGCCATGCCTTGGCATGGTCTTACATGGGACCTTTGCCTTATAGTAACTTATCAATGCCATGTCTTGACATGGTCTTACATGGTATCCTTGCCATAGAAACCTTACCAATTACCATGCCTTGGCATAGTCTTACATGGTATCCTTAAACCCTAATGTCATGACATTTGTATCCTACACATTCCTAAGGTTCAACCGGGACTTTCTGAAATTACTTCTCTGTCAATTCATGCTTGAGTCTTCTTTCAATAATTTCATAAAATAAATATACACATGCTGGAAATTAACAACATTAACATAAAATAATAGAATATTGGATTTATTTACCGTAAACTTACCTCGAAACAAAATACGATCAACTATATCGATTTAGTCCACTATCTTTTTCTTTCCCCGGTCTAACTTCGGATGTTGTTCTTCGTTATCTACAATAACAAATTTAGCTTATTTAATACTCACATTTATTAAAACAGTCCTCGACTCAAACTTTGGAAAAATTACACTTTTGCCTCTAAACTTTTACATATTTACATTTTTTCCCCAAGACTCAGAAATTAAACTTCATCCTATTTTGTTATGCTTTATGACACGCTGATCATTTTTCTCTTCTATTGCAACATCAAATTCTCACTCTAACATGTACTTATGAACATTAGGTATTTTTACCAATTATGTCGTTTTACTCGTTTTCACGTAAAACCGCTTAGCAAAAGTTGTTTAACACAATTTCAAGCTTCATATTCTACCATAAAACATCAAAATAAACACATTTGACCTATGGGTATTTTTCCAAATATAAACCCTAGGTTAAATTATTGCTAGAATAAGCTTAATCAAGTTACCAGGACTCCAAAAACGTAAAGAACATTAAAAACGGGGCTTGGAATCACTTACTATGGAGCTTGGAAGATTGAAACAAGCCCTAGCTATGGAGAACCCTTGACATTCGGCCTAAGGAAGAAGATGAGCACATTTTTGCCATCTTTTCCCTTTTTAATTATTTTATTTGACACTTTACTAAAATGCCTTTCATTAAAATTTTTAGTTATTTCTACTTATGTATATCCATTTTTGTCCATGAAAATATAATGGTCTAATTACCATTTAAGGACCTCTAATTCAATTATGCAACTTCAATTTAATCCTTTATTAATTAGAACTCATATTTATTAACTTTTGCAATTAGGCCCTAATATGCAAATCAGACATGCAATCACTGAAATTTCTTATCGGTATTCTAACACATGCATCTAATCACTCGGTAAATTATCAAATTAATCGCAATAAACTTTTCTATCTTAGATTCGTGGTTTCACAACCACTGTTTCATTTGGGCCCTATTTTAGGACGTTACATTTCTTCCCCCTTTAGGGATTTTCGTCCCCAAAAATCTTACCTATGAAGAGATTTGGGCACTGTTTTCGCATAGCCTCTTCGGGCTCTCATGTAGCCTCGTCTACCCCATGTCTATTCCATAATAATTTTACAAGTGTAATACCTTTTTTCCTTAATTGCTTTACCTCTAGAGCTAAAATCTTTACTGGTTCTTCATCGTAAGTCATGTCTGGCTGAATCCCAACCTCTGTCTGAGAAATCACATGTGACGGATCTGAACGATAACGACGTAGCATAGACACATGAAATACATCATGAATCTTCTCTAACTCAATCAGCAAAGCTAACTGATATGCTAATGGTTCGACTCTCTCAATCACTTCAAATGGTCCAATAAAACGTGGACTTAGTTTGCCTTTCTTGCCAAATATGAGAACTTTCTTCCACGGGGATACTTTCAAAAACACTTTGTCGCCAACTTGATACTCAATCTCTTTTCTCTTCAAATCTGCATATGACTTCTATCTGTCTGAAGCTTCTTTCAAGCAATCTCTAATGACTTTTACTTTCTCTTTTGTTTCTTTAACTAGATCAACCCCGTAAATCTGATTTTCCTTAAGTTCTATCCAATACAAAGGTGTGCGACATTAACGTCCATACAAAGCTTTATAAGGTGTCATCTGCAAACTCGATTGATAACTATTATTGTAGGCAAACTCTAGTAATGGTAAGTACTTTTCCCAACTATCTTGGAATTCCAGTACACAGCACCTAAGCATATCTTTAAGTACCTGAATAACTCTCTCTGACTGACCGTCGGTCTGAGGATGGAAAGTTGTACTAAAACTCAACTTTGTGCCCAAAGCTTCCTGTAACTTCTTCCAAAACCATGAAGTAAATCTTGGATCTCTGTCTAAAATGATCGATAATGGTACCCCGTATAGTTTAACTATCTCTGAAATATACAACTCAGCCAACTTGTTAAGTGAATAATCTATACGAATTGTGCTAAAATGAGCTGACTTTGTTAACTTATCAATCACAACCCATACTGCATCTTTCTTTCTAGGTGTCAACGGCAATCCTGTCACAAAATCCATAGTAACTCGGTCCTATTTCCACTCAGGGACTAGCACAGGTTGTAATAAACCTGAAGGTACCTGATGTTCAACCTTTACGTGCTGACAGATCAAGCATCTAGAAACAAACTCTGAAATGTCCCTTTTTATTCCTACCCACCAGTACATTTTCTTCAAATCATTATACATCTTTGTACTACCTGGATGAATAGACAAAAACTATTATGTGCTTCCTTTAAGATCTTTTGAATAAGCTCATCATTCTTTGATACACATACCCTGTCTCTGAACATCAAACAACCGTCAGAACTTATCTAAAAATCTGACTCTATATCCAACTCACACTGAGCTCTTTTCGCTAGCAACTCACTGTCATTTTTCTGAGCTTCACAAATTTCTTCAAGAAACATCGGTTTAGCTCTCAACTGAGGTAAGATAAAACCATCATCTGATAAGGCTAGACTAGTGTTCAAAGCTCTTAATGCAAAAAAAGATTTCCTACTTAAAGCATCAGCAACAATGTTTGCCTTACCTGGGTGATAATCGATCACTGGCTCATAATCTTTAATCAACTCTAGCCATCTTCTTTGCCTCAAGTTCAAATCTTTTTAAGTCATCAAATATTTCAAACTTTTGTGATCAGTGAATATTCTGCACTTCTCACCATACAAATGATGTCTCTAGATCTTCAGCCAAAAACAATGGCAGCTAGTTCTATATCATGTGTCGAATAGTTCTTCTCATGTGGCTTTAGCTGTCTAGAGGCATAAGCAATTACCTTTCCTTCCTGCATAAGTACACAACCAAGTCCATTCAAGAACGCATCACTGTAAATCACAAACTCCTTACCTGGCTCTGGTTGTACTAAAACAAGAGCTTCAGTCAATAATGCCTTTAACTTGTCAAAACTCTGTTGACACTTCTCAGTCCATTCAAACTTGACATCCTTTCGTAGCAATCTTGTCAGCGGGGTAGCTATCATGGAAAATCCCTCTACAAATTGTCTATAATATTCGGCAAGACCAAGAAAACTTCTAACTTCTGATACATTTCTATGAGGCTTCCAATCAACAATGGTTGAAATCTTGCTCGGATCAACCCTGATACCTTCACCTGAGATAATATGTCCAAGAAAACCAACTTCTTGTAACCAGAACTCACTTTTGCTGAACTTGGCATACAACTGATTATCTCTCAGAATTTGTAAAACTGTTCTCAAATGCTCTGCATGCTCAGTCTCATCATGGGAATAAATCAAGATATCATCAATCAAAGAACTACAAACTTATCCAAGTACAGTCTGAAAATTCAGTTCATTAAGTCCATGAAAATTTGTAAGAGCATTAGTTAAGCCAAATGGCATCACAAGGAACTCATAATGACCATACCTAGTACGGAAAGTAGTCTCCGGGACATTGACTCTTTATCTTGCAACTGATAATATCCGGATCTCAAATCTATCTTGGAGAACACAGTGGCTTCCTTCAATTGATCAAACAAATCATCAATTCTAGGCAGTGGATACTTGTTCTTTACTATTACCTTGTTAAGCTGTCGATAATCTATGCACAATCTTATCGATCCGTCTTTCTTTTTCACAAATAGCACTAGTGCACCCCATAGTGAACTACTGGGTCTTACAAAGCCTTTATCTGTTAATTCCTGCAACTGAGCTTTCAATTCTTTCAATTCCAATGGGGCCATTCTATAAGGAGTAATAGAAATGGGTTGGTACCTGGAATCAACCCAATACCAAACTCAACTTCTCTAACATGAGGCAAACCTAGTAGTTCTTCAAGAAACATATCGGGAAACTCACATACCACAGGGACTGATTCAATTTTCAATTCTATATCTTTAGTGTTCAACACAAAAGCAAGGTAAGCTTTATACCCTTTTCTCAAACATTTCTGAGCAGACATAATAAAAATCATGGCAAATGAACTATCTGAATCTTTTGAATTAACCCGAAGAATTTCACCATTTTCACATTTCAACTCAATGAATTTCTTTCCACAATTCACTATCACATCATGTGTAGTCAACCAATCCATACCAAGAATCACATCAAATTCATCAAACGGCAATAGCATGAGATCGGCTGGGAAACAGTGACCTCTAATCATCAAAGGGCAATTTCTACATACTTTATCTACTAATACATGCTTGCCTAATGGATTCGATACTTTAATCGCAAATTCTGTAGATTCTATAGGCATACTCATACTAGGCATCAATTTCATGCAAACATATGAATGGGTCGAACCCAGATCAATCAAAGTAATAACTCTAGTATCATGGAGAGAAAATGTACCCGTAATCACATTGGGGGAGGATACCTCTTCGCGAGCACGGATAGCATAGGTCCTCGCAGGTGCTCTAACATTTGGCCTCACTGCTGAATCTCTATATGCACCTCTATTACTTGCCCCAGCTCCCGGATTTCTCAGTGGTTTGCCTCTGACAAGAGCGTTGCCTGATCTTACACTCGATATTGCTTCTCTTTTAATCATCTTAGGACACTCTCGAATAAAATGGTCTGGTGCACCACATCGAAACCAACCTGTCTGAATTGCTCGACACTGACCTGGGTGACGTCGACCACATCGGGGACACTCTGGTCTATCAAGTTGAACACTGTCAACACTTGCAATCGAAGTGGTCTGAGCTTTTAGACTCATAAATCTTCTGCCTCTGTTTCGACTAGAATATGCAGTTGAAAAATTAGATCTAGTGGAGAACTCTCTAGGCCTCTTGGATGTAGAATGAAATGACTTGCTCATTGGTCTTTTCTTCGTGCCTTGCGTCTCAATTTCAACTTTGCCCTTTCTTTTTAACAGCTCCTTTACCTTACAGGCTCTCTCAACTAGGACAACAAACTCTTTTTATTTCTAGGACACCAACCAACAATCGGATATCATCATTAAGCCCATCCTCAAATCTTTTGCACATAATAGCCTCTTTAGACACACACTCTCGAGCATAATTGCTAAGTCTAACAAACTCGCACTCATATTCTGTCATGTCATATTGCCCTATTTCAACTCTAGAAACTCTTTTCTTTTCTGGTCAACAAACCTCTCACTGATGTACTTTTTACGGAATTCCTCCTGAAAGAAATCCCAAGTGACTCTCTCTTTCGGTACAACTAATGCAAGTGTCTTCCATCAATGGTAGGTCAAATCTTTAAGAAGTGATACAACACATTTCATACATTCCTTAGGTATGCAGGATAACTCATCAAAGACTCTGATAGTATTCTCAAGCCAAAATTCTGCCTTTTCTGGATCATCATCTTTTGTAGCTCGAAACTCTTCGGCTCCTTGTTTTCTGATTTTATCAATTGGCAGCTTTTCTCTAATAACCGTACCTATGATGGGGAGCTACATGGGTGGTGTGAGGATCATGAGGGGTTGGAGGTCTAACAGCTGGATTCGTACGAACGAACTCGGCAAACCATTCATTCATAGCTTGGAAGAAGGCTTCTCGAGCCCCTCCTTCTTAACTAATTGTAACGGGCCTTTCACTGCTATCTAGTGGCACCGCCCCTTCTGCAGGAGCTGGTGCATTACTCTCTACATCATCTGCACCAACTTGTTCGGGATCTATAACTATAAAATAAAACATTTTAAAATCGTCATGAGTCGTCACATTATCAACATATAAGTATGGCATGTATAGCTAGACTCTTACTCATACTAAATATTCTGAGAATCGACTAAAATTTTGCTCTGAAACTAATAAATGTAACGCCCCTTACTTGAGACCGTCGTCAGATTCGAGCATGAGGCGTTACCGGACTTAGGTTACTAATTCGGGGCATAAAAATTTTCTTTTAAGATTAATTTAGTTTCATTCATTCAATATGTCCCTAAAAAAGGTCCTTGAGACCCTAAAACATGAAATTTAAACGGTTCGGGAACAAACGGGAATCAATAAAAATTTTTGATCACTTAAACAAATCAAAACAATTTGTTTCATCTTTCATAAATAAACTGCCCATCTGTGTCATAGTCACTAAACAAATCATAACTCGAGTTACGAAACTCGAAATTCAAATCTGTAAATTTTTTATAAAACTAGACTCATATATCTTCTTAATAAATTTGTTTTAGAATTTTTGGTTCAGCCAATTAGTACAGTTTATTAGTTAAAGTTTCCCCTATTTCAGTGTTCGACTGCTCTAACCTTTGTTCACTACGAATTAATTTTCTCCCTGTATAGAATTCAAATAACCATGTTGTTTTATTTCTCTTAAAAGTAGACTTAATAAGGAATCTATAAATAGAAATTATAACTCCTAATTATTTTTGTACAATTTTTAGTGAATTTATAAATTCAGAATAGGGGATTTAGAAATCACTCTGACCCTGTCTAACTAAAATTTAAATATCTCATAAAATACAACTCCTTTATTTACTTTGTTTCTTTCATATGAAAATAGGATCAATAAGCTTTAATTATATATCTCATTCACTATCTAAATCCATTTCTACTATTTTTAGTGAGTTTTCAAATTCACATCATTACTGCTGTCCGATATTGTTTTCAAGCAAATTTCAGCTTTTTCATGATTTTCGTGGAATAACTAGCATTTAAGCGTACATAACACCAAACATGTCCTTGATTAGCCATTCCAATAGCTAATCATTATCAAGCATTTACATACCATTCATTATCCATATCGTAAGATCATACACAAAAAATGGCTACGATGTTATACATGCCATACTCAAAATGAAACGTCTAGCTATACCAAAATCATCCTTGTGATAGTGTGCCTGGACCTCCGACGTACTTTACGATCCCTGAGTTAGCTTGACAAAACTATAAAAAGAACGAAAATAAAAGGGTTAAGCATTAAGCTCAGTAAGTTTTCATGCAAATAAATAACAACATTCATAAGAATTATCTTACTACTTGGCATGATACTACTTAATGCAACTTCATATTTTAAACTTCTTCACTTACTCACTTACTTAAATACTTACTTACTTAATCAAATTTATTAATACATTTTACTTACCTTTTTCCTTATCAAGCATACATGAACATTATATACTTACCTTTGCTCTTCTAGCGTGAACTTGTCTTACCTTTTTAGTATAACTCAACTTACCTTACCTTACCTTACCTTGATATTCTCTTTAAATTTTCCCGTTGAACCCCTTGGAATACTAAGGATACACGGACACCTTACCATTGCCATGACTTGTCATGGTCTTACGTGGTATCCTTTTGAAACTTACTTTTGCCATGTCTCGACATGGTCTTACATGGTATCCTTGCCTTATGAACTCACCAATGCCATGCCTTGGCATGGTCTTACATGGGACCTTTGCCTTATAGTAACTTATCAATGCCATGTCTTGACATAGTCTTACATAGTATCCTTGCCTTAGAAACCTTACCAATTGCCATGCCTTGGCATGGTCTTAGATGGTATCCTTAAACCCTAATGTCATGACATTTGTATCCTACACATTCCTAAGGTTCAACTGGGACTTTCTAAAATTACTTCTCCTTCAATTCATGCTTGAGTCTTCTTTCAATAATTTCATAAAAAAAATATACACATCCTGGAAATTAAAAATATTAACATAAAATAATTGAGTATTGCATTTATTTATTGCAAACTTACCTCGAAACAAAATACGATCAACTATATCGATTTAGTCCACTATCTTTTTCTTTCCCCGGTCTGACTGTGGATTTCAATCTTCGTGATCTATAATAACAAATTTAGCTTATTTTTAATACTCACATTTATTAAAACATTCCTTGACTCAAACTTTGGAAAAATTACACTTTTGCCTCTAAACTTTTACATATTTACACTTTTTCCCTAAGACTCAGAAATTAAACTTCATCCTATTTTCCTATGTTTATGACATGCTGATCATTTTTCCCTTCTATGGCAGCATCAAATTCTCACTCTAACATGTACTTATGAACATTAGGTATTTTTATTGATTATGTCGTTTTACTCGTTTTTCACGTAAAATCGCTTAGTAAAAGTTGTTTAACACAATTTTAAGCTTCATATTCTACCATAAAACATCAAAATAAACACATTTGACCTATGGGTATTTTTCCAAATATAAACCCTTGGTTAAATTATTGCTAGAATAAGCTTAATCAAGTTAGTGGGACTCCAAAAACATAAAGAACATTAAAAACGGGGCTTGGAATTACTTACTATGGAGCTTGGAAGCTTGAAACAAACCAGCTATGGAGAACCCTTGACATTCAGCCTAAGGAAGAAGATGAGCAAATTTTTGCCATCTTTTTCCCTTTTTAATTCTTTTATTTGACACTTTACTAAAATGGCCTTCATTAAAATTTTTAGTTTTTTCTACCTATGTATATCCATTTTTTTCCAAGAAAATATAATGGTCTAATTGCCATTTAAGGACCTCTACTTCAATTATGCAACTTCAATTTAATCTCTTAGCATTTAGAGCTCATATTTATGAACTTTTGCAATTAAGCCCTAATATGCAAATCGGGCATTCAATCACTGAAATTTCTGATCGGTATTCTAACACATGCATCTAATTACTCGGCAAATCATAAAATTAATTGCAATAAACTTTTCTATCTTGGATTCGTGGTTTTGAAACAACTGTTCCATTTAAGCCCTATTTCGGGATGTTACACCTCGTGCACTCATCGTAAATTCGAAGTTTATCTACATCAACAGTTTTATGAATCAATTATAGTTCTAATATTTATTAGCAGATATTTTTTTGCAAAACAGTATCAGAAGTTTAGAGTTTTTTATCACGAATCGTAGTCTTACTACAGTTTTTAGTATACACTATCAATAGTGTTTTCAGTACACTGTACTACCAGTAGTAGTTTCAGAATATGCTAATCATATTTTCGAAAAAAACTTATCAAAATTTTCAGAATACCTACAGAACCGGCACCGGAGACTCGGTGTACCACATATTCAGTCAAATCATTTGTAAATCAGTTCTTTGAAACCAAACTTTTAAAACCCAAAATCCACAGCCGAGTTTTGCAACCTGACTCTGATACCACTAAATGTAACACCCTAAAACTGGCTACACATTATGGCCAAATCTGGCGATGTCACATGGAATGAGATTCGAAACCAAGTTTGTTGAGTTAGAACTGTTCTAGTTAATTAGCTTTTATCTTAATTCGAAGTAAAACGCAAGTTCCTCATTATGTCTAAAATCGTATCTTTTTAGCAGAAGCTTTGGAAACACTTCTTTTAGAAAAATCGTTCGACCTTAGTGAAGACCAAGTTTGACCATGCCTCGCCGTAATAAAATCGTAAATCAAGTTTTTTTAAAAAAAACTGAAATTTAAAGCGAAACAGTCCAAAGTCCAACAGTTACATCAAAACCCCAATTAAGTAATAAAATTTGAAAATTTATGGGAAGTAGTCTAAACTTTACGTGTGGCCACCGAAGAATCCTCCACTGCACCGACCCGTCAAGTCTGGGGATTACCTGTACAGATTAAATAGAAAGGGTGAGTTTTCACAAACTCAATGTGTAACCCCCATAGAAAACATGCACACAATTTATCATCAGAAATTAGTCATATAGAGTCTGGGGCCTGAGCCCATTACAGATTCAGTTTGGGCCTTAGCGCATTCAGATTACAGTCTAAGATATAAATTAGGGCCTTGGCCTATCTCAAATACAATACGTGGTAACAGAAATCAGAATCCTACCCACCAGCCTCTACACACCATCTCTGACCATCCCTACACACCATGTGGGGTTTAAAACACCCACCCATCCCTACACACCATGCTGTACCGAAATACGGCACATATTGAGTAATTTACAGCTGAGCTGCCAGATAATAGGCTTAAGAGCCTTTCAGACACTTCCTCCAAATATCATCCACCCACCTCGATACAATGCAAGATACAACAAATGACATGCTAATATGCATTTATCGGTACATACATTCAGTTTAGAATACATTCTCAATATTATCAGGCTCAGTACAGATATCATACAGACAGTTCACCTATATAGGGGTCTGAGTGTTGCTTACCAACCCTACAGTAGGTTCACAGTCGACTTGTGCAAGCCGTCCAACCTTAAAAACTTTGCAGTTAAAATGGGCTTACAGGCCTATGTGGCCTACCCGTGTGGCCCATATGGCACTACACGTCCTGACCCAAAATCTCAGACACCCGTGTGGTTTACCTGTGTGGGCCCACACGCCCATGTAGCCCAAAAGGCCTAAGTCAATCTAGCCCGTATGTCGCACACGGCCTACCTGGCTATTACACGGCTGTGTCCTGCGCGCACAGCCTAGCCTCATTGTTCACACGGCCGTGTCAGCCCAGCCTCGTTGTTCACACGGCCGTGTCAGCCTAGCCTCGTCGTTCACATGGTCGTGTCCCCTCACACGGCCTACCACATGGCCGACCACACGCCCGTGTGGCATCGACAGAATGCTTTTTTGGCTTTTCACTGAATCCCATTTTTTATATTTTCGAGTACACACCTTTCACATATTTGATGCGAAACCACTCCTCAAGCGAACAACACCTAAAACAGCGACAAGACAACCCATGATTATTTAAACTTCCTAAAACCAAATGAACCACTTCTAGACCATAACTTGTAAAACACAATCGAAAGCATTTCCCAATGGTTAAACGAACTCACCTTTCGTGACAGCGACCACGACCTTTCACTACACCACTGAAGGATCTCGTTTCCCCTTAAGGAACACCTACCAAACTATTTAATGAATTAACTCGAAATACCCAAGAAACCAAATAATACCAAATGAACTTACAAATTCCCCAACACACCTTTACCTTCAAAAGTAAAAAGGTAGAACCGAGAATAGCACCCCACGATTGGAAGAAGGCAGGATTCGACAGACCAAAAAGACAGGAACATTAGAAAAATGGGAATTTTCGGAAAGAGGGAAAAACTTTTTGAAACAAATAAAAATATATAATAGGCCATAAAATCCCTTAATTTACTCATCCACTAACCCACTTCTCAGAGTTTTAACCCTACCAAAACTTTTCTTGAAAACCGAACAAAAATAAACTCCCCTGCTCGCGTAGGGATTTGAACTCAAGACTGTTAGCAGACTAACACTCCACCTAACCACCAGACAGCAGGCCCATTCTGATATAAGCTTATCAATAATTAAATAAAAGCCTATTGACCAAAGATTGGACTTTATTCATAAAAATACCAAAATTTGCCCAAGTCATGGTTTGAACTTAGGACTTCACACACACACCCAGAACACATAATCACTACAACAGGTACACAGCTGTGTCACCCATTCGTAAAAACAAAATTTTAAATTTTTTTGGGGCGTTACATCATGAATAGAAACAAGCTTATATTAATATATCAATTAAAATCACATCTCAAACATAAAAATATGACATAATGAAAAACTAGCAATTTTTTTTCATAACCATCATCATAAACATGCATGAAATTTAATTCAAAATCCAACCATTCATGCTCATAGAACTTTTCATTTACAATTGCTCATGTCATTTCTCTAAATAATTAACAAATGGAATAATATAAAACGTATGCACTACTACTTTTAACAATTCTTTGAACTAAATCAAATCCAAATAACCATAAAATTTATTGGTTTATTAACACTAATTTGCATACTAGATATGTTTTAATTAAATATATTATTTAACTATAAAACCTACTATAGCGACATAAATAAATCAGTTAATATTCATTTTCATGAACAAATGAGATGCTAAAAACAATATGTAACCCATGTAATCAAAACTTAAAAAAAACATCTCAAATATTTAAACCATAAATCAAGTTGATTAAATATTTAAAGATTTACCTTTTTTCTCTGCATTGAGTCTTGACGATTTTTTCAAGAAGTAAGAAAATTAAACTCTAGCAGTAGACTTTGAATCCAATCAAAATATATTAATAGAAAACTATGAGAGTGGATCTTTTTTTCCAAGTGTACAACAAATACATAACCAATTACTTTTCATACATAAGTTTTCTCACTTGCAAGTTCTCATTAGTAATATTTTTCTACGTAATTTTAATTGAAACTTATTCTGAATACTGTAGAGTTATACTCATAGTTTTAAAAAAAACTTGCAACTTCAGGTGCATCCAACCATAACGAGCTTTAGATAGAATTATCATATTCTACTGCTCATAAATAGATTTTTCAGAGTCCAATATTTTTCTTTCAATCCCTTAATGAGGATGATGACAAAAGAAGATCACAAAGATAGTCACAATCAATTCAATTTAATAACAAGAGTAATCAATAACTCAACCCTCCCTTTTTTCATCCTTTCAAAATACATATTTATAGCAATAGTGATTCATATGAAATATAATATTTTCTGTATTCACAATCTCAATATGATATCCATTATAATAAATATATTTTAAAACTAATGCATTAACCATCACAATTTTTGTGCTTTTTAGATATTAATATATTAACTCTTCTGGAGTTGTCAATTAATTTTGTACTATCAAATATTGAAATAATATTTATTTGTTTCAAAACCAAATAAGATAAATATTTTCTATCTATAATGATAGAATTCATTACTACATTCTCATATCCTTCCTCAAAGAATATTAATAGAAACAAAATATTTGGGCATACGCCACATATGTGGCCAATAATTTTTCATATCACATTGATAACGTAAGTTATCTTTACCCTTTAAAGAGTTATCTTGAGAACTCTCATTGTTCTCTTATTTATTACTATGTTCCCACTTTTAATGGTCCATGATTATATCTTTTATTTTCTTTATGTTTGCATTCATTACAGGGAATGCAACAAATCTAGTAAGATAGACTTTTAAACACCTCATTGATTCTTTATTTCGTAATCACCATCTCAAACATAAGTAGATTTCAAATCAGAATCTATCTATTCATGTTTGTCATGATTAGTCTCCAATTATAATAAACATGATATAATAAATAAATCATAGTAAAATATACCCGAAGATCTTTAACACCATCGTTGTCACCTTGGCTATTGTCATGAGCACTATTACAAGTACTAATATAACTATGCTTTCATAAGAACATACTACATATAACTTATAGAATCTTATGATGCTCTAATAACTTATTTGTACTTTATAATTCAATCCGAAAGGTATAATCCAATCATTCATGAATAACAAAAAACAATCTCTTTAAAGATGATCAATATAAAAAAAACTTATATTTTGCATCGATAATTAATATATATTTAAACAATCATTTAAAAATAATATAATACAAAGTTTTATTAGTAAACCTTATAAACCCATCGATATTCAACAATATAACTTAATAAATTGATCAGACTTAAAACAAAAAATAATAATAATCATAACTCAAAAAAATTTGAAGTTCCTTATCAATTTAAATTGTGCTCTATAAATCCAAAATCCTTGCTAAGATAAAAAAAATTCACCATCCAAAGCAATAGATTGTAGTTTCCATCTTGGTATTGAGCCTCTTAATGTATGCTCAAACCTTTCATTCAAAGTAATACTCTTTTAGGAACTTTAATAAGAAGTAAAACAAGTTAATTAAAATAATCTCAAATTATTTTAACTTGATTGAGAATTAATCTAGATATAAAACACAAAGTAGATAAAACCTTCCTACAAAGAGTTGCAAACAGCAACAGGAAAAAGGCAACAAATAATGGAGAATTAGGGAAGTAAGAGTTCAATTTGAATAACAACCAACAACAATAAAAAGCCATTTGAAGAAGAAAATGAGTCAACAAAATAGAAAAATAAGTGTAATTGTAATGCCCCGCTAAATTTATTTCTGTTTCCGTAAACATCTGACATAAATGAGTCCCTACTTCAGTGGCTAAGTATTCTGGGTGTGTGTGTGAGTTCTTGGGTTCAAGTCTCACATTTTCCAAATTTTGTTATTTTTTATCCAAGCCTTACTCCAAATTTTGTTAAATTTTATCCAAGCCTTACCCTAGTTAAGTTGGCTTTTATAAATTTGTCTGTTAATCCATATCAGAATGAGCTTGCTGGTTCGAGTGGTAAAGGAGTTAGTATGTTAAAGGTCCTGTGTTCGAATCCTTGCGCTAGCGTGGGTATTAATTTTTGCTCAGTTGATTGATAAAGTTTCGATTAAGCTAAAAGTTTGAAGAGGTTGTGAGATAGTGGGTTAGTGGGAGAAAATCAAAGGATATGTTGTCATATCTTTGATTTTATTTTTCTTTTTCAAATTTTCAATTAGTTTCTCTCTCTTCCAAAATCAATCTGGCGTTAGTTTTCCTGTCTCACTGCCATTTTTCTTTTCCTCTTCTTTCTTGCGATTCTGTTTCTTTTTGTCTACTATTGTATCTTTGTTTCTCATTATTTCAGTGTTCATCGCACGATTCTGGTAAGTGAGACTTTGATATTCTATAACTTGTGATTTCCAAAACACTGGTTGGGTTATACTTTTGTTTTGGCGAATAGTGAGTTGATGAGGGTTTGATTTGTTCAGTTTTGGTGGTATAAGAGAAAGTGGTGAGCAGTGAAGTTACATTCGGGTAGCCTAAATTGCACTAGGGTCTATTCGTGTCATCGGTAAGTCATGTGCATTATTTTGAGTTATGTGTCAATTCGTAATTGACAGCTAATTGGGCAATTGGATGCTATTTCTTAGGTTTTGAAGGCCTCGAGAGTGGTTTCGTATAAAAAATCGTACCAGGTGTGTTCCCAAAATGCAAAAAAATAGAGTTTCAGTGAAAGCCAAAAATGCTTACTATTGACGCCACACGGGCATGTGGTTGCCCATACGGTTGGCCGTGTACGAAACATGACTGTGTTTGACGAAGGTGCGGCCATACACAAGACACGACCATGTAATAGTGTGCATGGTCATACGGGCTAGGCCAAGTTGGACATGTAGGGCCACACAAGCATGCCACACGGGCGTGTGGGTTTTTAGGCCAGGCTGTGTGGGCCATAGGGCAATGCCAAACAGGGTGTATGGGCCACACGAGCGTGTGGGCCCACATGGGAAAGCCATATGGGCATGTAGGCCCATAATTCTGAAATTTTCCCTAGGGTCGCTCCGATCGACTTTGGGCCTACTGTAAGGTCGGTAAGGGCTAACCAATACCTAAAACTATGTAATCTGTTAGCATGATATTCTACTTTGAATATGTCACTGTTATGCATATTTGATTATTCTGATGTATATATATATTTGATATCTGTATTGAGCATGTAAGCATGATAGTTCTGAATATATATGTAACTGATTGGGGTGGGATTTACTTATGTGGAGGAAGTGTGTAATACCCTATACCCGGCCTAAATGTTATGGCTAAAATCTCTCCGTGTCACATGATAAGGTGCTCGAAAATCGTGCCATCTCGGTAAAACTATTATTCGTTTAAATACTTTTCTTTATCTCTTGTTAGCTTCTAAATCGTGTTACTCATTCAGTCGGTGGTTTTAAAATGTTATTCATTGCGGAAACTTTTAAAACAGTTTAAGTGATCATGTAATTCCTGATAAAACATTTCTTTCTTTGAAAACCAAGGTTTCATATGACTAGCAGTTTAAAATCCATAAAGTAAAGAAAAACAGAAACCCCAAAACCAACAAAAGTCCAAAAGTCCATTTTACAACCCAAAAGTTTAACCAATAAAATTAAAGTGGAAATAAAACCAAAAATCGTATTTAAACCCACAACAGTCCAAAATCGTGGTCACCGTTGAGTTCTCCACCGCACCGATCCATCTAGATCTGGGGATTACTTGTGCACATTTAAACAAAAGGGTGAGTTTACGTAAACTCAGTGTGTAATCCCACAGAAAAACAAACAATAGCAAATCATAATGCATAGTTAAAACAGTCCTGGGCCTGAGCCCTTTTAAGTATCAGTAACAGTTTGGGCCTTAGCCCATTTGAGTACAGTATCAAATATGTAGTATTCAGCAACAAAGTTCTACCCAACCAACCTCTACACATCATCTCCGTCCAACCCCACACTCCATGTGGGGATTAGATCAACCCACTCATCCCTACACTCTAGGTAGTACCAAATGCGGCACAAAATAGTAATTTGCAGCTGAGCTACCAGTATATTATGCTTAAGAGCCTTTCAGTACACTTCCTCCAACTAATATTATCCCAACCTCATGAAATGCAACATACAATAGAATGTCATGCTATCACAAATCTACCAGATACACACGTAGTTTAGTATAAATGCTTATATATCTATAACATGCTTAGTACATAATTCACATAATCAATTTCCCACAGATAAGGGTCTAAGTAGTGCTTACTGACTCTACGAAGGTTCATAGTTGACTTGGGCAACCCGTGCAACCTTAAAAGTCATTTCAGTAAAAATGGGCTCACACACCCATGTGGCCTACTCGTGTGGGCCCACATGCCTGTGTGGCCCACACGACCTAAATTTGCCTTGACCATGTGGATTAGATGGCCTAGCCCAAAATCCCACAAGCCTATATGGTTTACTCGTGTGGCCCACATGCCCGTGTCACCCACACGACACAAATTAGTCTAGCCCGTGTGTTGTACACGGCCTACCTGGCCATAACACGGCTGTGTCTTGTGCGCATGACCTGGCCTCGTCGATCACACGCCCGTGTTATGTCACACGGCCTACCACATGGGTGACCACGCGCCCGTATAGCATCGATAGTGAGGTTTTCGACTTTCGTTGAAACCTAGTTTTCTGTGTGTTTGGGTATACACCTAGTATCGTTTTTGATGTAAAAGCACTCCCAAGGTTACCAACACCTATAATTAGAATATCCAACCCCTTTAGCACCAAAAATCAAGCCTAACACAACTTACCCAAATACACATAAACTGACTTACCGCAACCAAGAACGAACACAATCTTGATTCAACCCGATGGAGCACAGCTCTCTGCCTCAAAACCTTCCCCTAAACGCAGAATTCACACTTAGTCCGTAATCTAGCGTTGCAAATGCCCAAACCAAAAAGGTAAAGGTTTGGAAGGAATACTTCCCAGACGAACAAAGGATTACGTACAATCAATAAATGATTACCACGTAAAACCGAAGGGGAAACGACAAAGGAGGGGAAAAGAAAAAAAGGAAATGTTAGAAATTTTTTAGAGGGAGACAGAGGAACAAAATTTTGAAGAAAAGAAAAATAAAAGAATAAACTGATAATTCCAATATCCTAACTCCCCACTATTTTCTCCATCAAACCACCCACTACTCAGAATTCCTGTTTGACCGAAACTCTCTCGGCCAAGTGAGCAAAAATATACTCCTACGCTTGTGCAGGAATTCGAACAGGGATTCAGACTATCCATTATGATATACACTTACAAACAATTAAACTTAAGCTTACTAAGCATGGTTAAGGCTTTATTCAGAAAAATACTAAAATTTAACCCAAATAAGGCTTGAACTTGGGACCTTTCATACATATCCAAAACACTTAACCATTAAAGCATCTACACACTTGTGTCACATTTTCACAGAAACAAAAATAGAATTTTTTGGGGTGCTATAACTCTACCCTCTAAGAGAAAATTTCGGCCTCAAAATTTACCTAATCAGAATAGATGAGGATACTACTGATGCATCGCATCCTCAGGCTCCTACGTGGCCTCCTCAGTGCTACGATTCCACCACAACACCTTCACTAATGGAATAGATTTCTTCCGAAGGACCTTTACATCGCAATCCAAAATCTAAACCAACTCCTCCTCGAAGGTTAAAACTAGTCTAACCTCGATCTCCTCAATAACGACAACATGCGAGGGATCAGAGCGGTAGTGCCTCAACATCGAGACATGAAACACATCATGAATACGATCCAACTCCGGAGGTAGCTCCAGCTGGTAAGCAACCTGTCCCACTCACTTTAGAATACAGTAAGGTCTAATAAACCAGGGCTCAATTTGCCCTTACAGGCAACCAAATCTCAATACTTTCTTCCATGGTGAAACCTTGAAAAACACGAAGTCCCCCATAGAGTACTCAATCTCACGCCTCTTCAAATTAGCATAAGACTTCTGTCTATTAGAAGCTGCCTTCAGATGATCCCTAATTAGTCGAACCTTATCCTCAGTTCGGAAACCAACTCAGGACCCCATACACGATGTTCACCCAGCTTAGTCCCACATAAAGTAGTACGGCACTTATGACTATACAAAGCCTCATATGGTGCCATTTACATACTCGACTGAAAGCTGTTATTATAGGCGAACTCGGCTAACAGCAGATAGTCCTCCCAACTACCTCGAAAGTCAATCACGCAGCTCCTCAACATATCCTCCAGTATCTAAACCACCCTCTTAGATTGACCATTAGTTTGAGGATGGGACATAGTACTAAAGTCCAACCTTGAACCCAGAGCCTCATGTAGCTTCTTCCAAAATCGTGACGTAAAACAAAAATCCCTATCAGAAATGATCGAAACTGGTACCTCGTGCAGTCTCACTATCTTAGAAATGTAAAGTTTCGCCAGCTTCTACAAAGAATAATCAATACGAACCGGTATGAAGTGAGCGAACTTGGTCAATCGATCCATGATGACCCATACTGAATCCTTCTTAGTGGGTGTCAAGGGTAACCCACTAACGAAGTCCATCATCACACGTTCCCACTTTCAAAGGGTAATCTTAATTGACTATAGTAAACCTGAAGGCAACTAGTGCTCAGCCTTAACCTGTTGGCATGTCAGACATCTCACCACAAAATCAGTAACCTCATGTTTCAATCTTGGCCACCAATACAACTCTCGGAGATCTCGATACATCTTATTCCCACCAGGGTGCATAGCGTAAGGGCTATTATGCGCCTCTCTCAGTATAGACTGCCTTAGATCAACATCATTCAGCACACATATCCAGCGTCGGAAACATAACACCCCCTCAGCATTCAACCCAAAGTCCGTAGTACTACTACTCTCAATCTGTCGGAACCAAAAACCCAAAGACTCATCCTTCAGCTATTTACCTTAATCTGCTCGATCCAAGTTGGTTTGACTTGTAGTTCAGCCAACAAACTCCCATCGTCGAACAGGCTAAGTCGAGCAAACATTGCTCTCAGATCTGTCATACCCCTACGGCTCAACGCATCAACCACCACATTGGCCTTGCCAGGATTCAATGGTACAGTCATAATCCTTAAGCAGTTCAACTCATCTACACTGCCAAGATTCAGCTCCTTCTAAGTAAGAAGGTACTTGAGGCTCTTGTGATCAGTGTAGATGACATATTTCTCACCGTACAGGTAATGCCTCTAGATTTTCAAAGCAAAGACTACGGCGGCTAATTCCAAATCATGTGACGAATAGTTTGCCTCATGCGTCTTAAGTTGACGTGACTCATATCATACCACCTTACCGTCCTGCATCAACACACATCCCAAACTGACATGTGATGCATCACTGTAAATTATGAACTCTCTTCCAGATTCAGGCTGTATCAGAATAGGAGCCTGAGTCTGTACAGCCTTAAGCTTCTCGAAATTCTTTTGCTGTGCATCAGTCCAGTTAAATGGTACACCCTTACATAGCAGCTTAGTTGAGGGTGCTGCAATCAGTGAGAAACCTTCTACAAACCGTGGTAATAACCTGCCAGCCCCAAAAAACTGCAGATTTCCTACACATTCTTAAGTTGTTCCCAATCCAGTACAGCCTCAATCTTTCGAGGATCGACCCGAATCCCATCAGTAGACACCACATGACCCAGAAATGTTACTTCACGTAACCAGAACTCGCACTTGCTAAACTTAGCATAGAGCTGTTTTTCCTTCAAAATTTGAATAACAATCCTAAGGTGCTCGTCATGCTCATTATTAGTCCTCGAATAAACCAATATGTTTTCGATGAACACCACCACAAATTGATCTAGGTAGGGCTGAAACACTCGGTTCATCAGGTCCATGAAAGCCACCGGTGCATTAGTTAGTCCAAATGGCATCACTAGGAATTCATAGTGACCATAACGAGTCCTAAATGTTGTCTTATATACATCAACTTCCTTAACTCTCAACCAATGATAGCCATATCACAAATTAATCTTGGAGAATATAGAAGCCCCTCGAAACTGGTCAAACAGATCATCAATCATCGAAAGTGGATACTTGTTCTTAATGGTCAACTTGTTCAACTGGCGGCAGTCGATACACATCCGCATGGATCCATCCTTCTTCTTTACAAACAGCACTGGTATTTTCTTTGGAGACATACTAGGGCGGATGAACCCACAATCTAATAACTCCTGAACCTGAGCCTTAAGTTCTGTAAGCTCCTTCGGTGCAATTCAGTAGGGAGCGATGGACACTGAAGTTGTACCAAGAAGGAGCTCTATCCCAAACTCTACTTCACAATTCGAAGGTAACCCCAGTAGTTTTTTAGGGAAGACGTCCAGAAAATCCTTTACCGCCCTGATGTCCTTAATAGTAGTGTCTCCAGAATCAGAAACACTTACGTAGGCCAAAAATTCCTCACACCCCTTATGAACCAACTTCTTCCCCACCAGTGCAGAGATCACATTAGATATATAATTCTGGTGCTCCCCAACCATGACTACCTCACTGTCCTCCTCAGTTCTCAAGATGACCCTCTCCGTCGCATAGTCCAAACTTACTTGGTGCTTCACTAGACAATTTATCCCCAAGATTATATCGAACTCCCCAAACAGAAGTTCCATCAAATTAGCCAAAAATACCGTCCCTTGCACCCTTAAGGGAATATCCCTATACAGTTTGCTAACTCTAACCGATTGTCCCAGTGGACTCAGTATAGTTACCCTACTCATAGTGCTCTCCGTCGATAACCCCAAATTTTTAGAAATAGAACAGGCTATATAGGAATGAGTAGATCCTATGTCTATCAAAGCAAGATATGGTACATCAAAAATAAGAAACATACCAGTGAGGACGTCTGGAGCATCTCCCTCATCTTGGTGACATGCAGCATAAACTAGAGCCGGCTGACTCACCTCAATCTTTCCAGCACCTCTTCCTGATGCTCTCTGCCCAGGCCTATGCCATTACCACCCCTAGCCTGACCTCGGCCTCTTGGTGGTTGTTGTACTACCCTCTGTGGCTGTGCATTACTATTACTCTGAGCTTGCATCTGATCGGCCCTCAACGGAGACTACCTAATGCGGTGCTCTAAAAACCCACACTCAAGCAGCCCCAATCTTACTCTAACATCCACCTAAATGCGTCTACCACAATCGACACATGGTTGCAGTCCAGTAGCAGTAACATGGGGCCCAACTCTAACTGGCCCATTAGATCTGGCCTTTTACTTAGGCCTCTGTACAGAACTCAAAAGCTCTGAATCCCTCTTGTTCTTACTCCTCTCTCTGTCACAGTTTTGGCACTCAGTACGCTTAACCTCATCGGTGATCTTTATCTTCTCAACCAGTGAAGAAATGTCACGCTCCTTCTGCGGAGCTATCAAGACTCTCAAATTATCCTTGAGCCCATCTTCAAAGTGAACACATCAATCATACTCATTCGCCACCATACCTCGCACATAGCGGCTCAGTCGTAGAATTGTGGCCTCATATTCGGCCACAATTTAATTTTCCTGAGTAAGGTTCAAGAACTCTCTCTTTTGGGCATCCACGTAGCTTGTCCCCACATATTTCCCCTGGAAGGTAGTCTTGAAGAACTCCCAGGTCAGACATTTGGGCTGAGTTCCCTCTTTAATAATAAGCCACCACTAATAAGCCTCATCCCTCAACAGTGAGACTGCACCCTTAAATTTCTGCTCGAAGGTGCAATCCAAGTCATCCATGATCCTCTCCATAACCTCAATCTAGTACTCGGCCACATTCCAGAGACACCCTTAAAGAGCTCAGCTCTATTGGACTGGAGTCGTTCCGTAACCGACCCTCGACCCCTAAATCCAGTATTGGGTCCAGCGACCCTCTCTAATATCCTTAGCATGGCTTGGAACAGTGCATTGTCCCCAGCTGCACGATCTTGTGACCCAGTCTCAGTAACAGGTGATACTGGTGTCTCACTTGTGTCCAGATTTGGCATCCTGCATAGTGAAGATGACTCAACTTGAACCCCTCTACGGCCTCTACCTCGGCCTCTAGTACCCCATCCGCGAGTACCTGCTCTCATTGTCTAATCCCGTTTATCTGTATTAAAAGTTTTATGAATCAGTTACAATTCAATAATTATTAGTAGATGTTTTATGGAAACAGTTTTAGTAGTTTAGAGTGGTTTTCACAAATCGTAATCTCTATTAGTTTCACTACAATTCTAGTGTACACTATCTAAAGTGTTTTTAGAATAGTCTATATCAATGTTTTTAGAATAAACTATCAGCAGTTTTAATCAGTTTATCAAAATATAGAAAACATATAGGATCGGTGTCGAAGACTCAGTGTACCACATACTTAATCGAATCATTTCAAATCATTTGAAAATCAATTCTTAAAAACCAAAGTTTAAAACTCAAATCCACAATCGAGTTTTGCAACCTGGCTCTGATACCACTAAATGTAACACCCCATACCCGGCCTAGATGTTATGGCCGAATCTAACAGTGTCACATTATAAGGTGCTTCAAAATCGTGCCATCTCAGGAAAACCATTATCTGTTTAAATACTTTTTTTATCTCTTCTTAGCTTTTAAATCGTGTTACTTATTCATTCGGTGGTTTTAAAACATTATTCGTTGCGGAAGCTTTTAAAACAGTTTAAGTAATCGTGTAATTCCTGATAAAACATTTGTTTCTTTGAAAACCAAGGTTTCCTATGACTAGTAGTTTAAAATCCATAAAGTAAAGAAAAACAGAAACTTCAAAACCAGCAAAAGTCCAAAAGTTCAATTTACAACCTAAAAGTTTAACCGATAAAATTAAAATGGAAATAAAACCAAGAATCGTATTTAAACCCATAACAGTCCAAAACCGTGGTCACTGTCGAGTTCTCCGTCGTACCGATCCTTCTAGATTTGGGGATTACCTGTGCACATTTAAACAAAAGGGTAAGTTTACGTAAACTCGGTGTGTAATCTCATAGAAAAACAAACAATAGCACATCATAGTGAACAGTTAAAACGGTCCTAGGCCTGAACCCTTTTTCAGTATTAGTAACAGTTTGGGCCTTAGTCCATCTCAGTACAGTATCAAATATGTAATATTCAGTAACAAAGTCCTACCCAACCAGCCTTTACATATCATCTCTATTCAACCCTACACTCCATGTGGGGATTAAATCAACCAACCCATCCCTACACTTCAAGTAGTACCAAATACGGCACAAAATAGTAATTTGCAGCTGAGCTGCCAGTATATTATGCTTAAAAGCCTTTCAGTACACTTTCTCCAAATAATATTATCCCAACCCCATGCAATGCAACATACAATAGAATGTCATGCTATCACAGATCTATGAGATAAACATATAGTTCAGTATACATGCCTATGTATCTATAACATGCTCGGTACATAATTCACACAATCAATTTCCCATAGATAAGGGTCTAAGTAGTGGTTACCGACCTTACGGAAGGTTCACAGTTGACTTGGGAGACTCGTGCAACCTCAACAGTCATTTCAATAAAATGGGCTTATATGCCCATGTGGCCTGCCCGTGTGGGCCCACATGCCCGTATGGTTCACACGGTCCAAATTTACCTTGGATGTGTGGACCACACGGCTTGGCGCAAAATCCCACATGCCAATGTGGTTTACCCGTGTGGCCCACACGGCCCAAATCAGTGTAGCCCGTGTGTCGCACACTGCCTACTTGGCCATCACAAGGTCGTGTCTTGTACACATAGCCTTTCCTCGTTAATCAACACCTGTGTTTTGTCACACGACCTACCACACGGGTGACCACATGCTTGTGTGACGTCGATAATAAGGTTTTGGCTTTCATCAAAACCTCATTTTCTGCATTTCTGAGTATACACATGGTATCGTTTTTGACATAAAAGCATTCCCAAGGTCACCAGCACCTATAATCAGAATATCCAACCCCTTTAGCACTAAAAATTGAGCCTAACACAACTTACCCAAATACGCATAAACTAAATTACTACAACCAAGAACGAACACAATCTTGATTCAACCCGATGGAATGCGGTTCTCTACCTCAAAACCTTCCCCTATACGCAGAATTCACACTTAGTCTATAATCTAGAGTTGTGAATCCCCAAACCAAAAAGGTAAAGGTTGAGAAAGAATGCTTACTAGACGAACAAAGGATTAAGCACGATCAACGAAGGATTACCACACAAAACTGAAGGGGAAACAACAAAATAGGGTAAAAGGGAAAAAGAAACGTCAGAAATTTTTGAGAAGGAGAGAGAGGGACGAAATTTTGAAAAAAAAGAAAAACAAAAGAATAAACTAATAATTCCAATATTTCAACTCCCCACTATTTTCTCCATCAAACCACCCACTGCTCAGAATTCCTGTTTGACCGAAACTCTTTCAGTCAAATGAGCAAAAATATACTCCTAAGCTCACGTAACGATTCGAACACGGGACCTCCTACAGATTTACACTCCACTTAACCCCCAGACTAACAGGCCCATTCTGATATACACTTACAAACAATTAAACTTAAGCCTACTGAGCATGGTTAGCCTACTGAGCATGGTTAAGGCTTTATTTAGAAAAATACCAAAATTTAACCCAAATAAGGCTTGAACTTGAGACCTCTCACACACGCCCAGAACACTTAACCACTAAAGCAAATACACACTTGTGTCACATTTTCACATAAACAAAAATAAAAATTTTTAGGGCGTTACACCGTGTGTCACACACGATCTAGGCACACACCTGTGTTTCTACCTGTGTGGACAAAATAAAGCCATTTCTAACTTCATTCCTAACCCAAAATCACACCAATGACCTGTACTTAAACTCACAACCAAATACCAACCATTTCAAGCATTCAAATTAAGTAAACTCTATCATTATACATGGCATATCATTACATGCATACATGTTTTTAATCTTACCTTGGTATATTCCATATGTTAGATATAATTTGATCAACTACTTAACATACATGTAGCTACCATAGTATGATATTACAAGTATGTCAAAAACAACCATTACTAGTCATTCCAATTGCTAGATTACAACCTACATATTTAAGCCATCTATGGCCAAATTATCCTATACATGCCATTATACCAAAATGATTTTACTATATATGCCCAAAATAAGCTAGTGGATAGTGTGATGATGCTCCAATGACCTTCAACCTTTGCGAACTTCCGAGCACTATAAAATAAAAAAATTAAAACGGAGTAAGCATTCATACTTAGTAAGTTCATATAACGAAAACTAAACTTACCAATCCCGTTTATTAAAAATAGACATACAATATCATTGTTTTCCATCAACTTGGCAAAATTGCCTAAACACATGCATTCAATCAAACATGTTAGTCACAAAATTTTCATATACATCAAGTAAGCACAGATGAACTCATCATAAAATTTTCCTTCAAGACATTATTCATTTCATCCTATAATTCTCTTATCATGCCAAGAGTTGAGTCCGTTGAATCATTGAAATTCCGATGGATACTCAAGTAGTACACTCAAGGTGTACAATTCAATAACCCGTCAATTCTTATTCAAGAGTACCCATTAGGGCTCTTAATCAAAGGACACACTCTCGAGCCACATATTGTATTACAGGATTACCAGTCTAGGCTAAATCCTTTATGTAACGTATGCTCAGAAGAGGTCAATTAGGATTACCAGTCCAGGTTAAATCCTAATTGTAACATATGCTCGAGAGGGATTACATCAAGATTACCCGTCCAGGCTAAATCTTTTCTATAATGAGATCAATAGGATTACTTGTTCGAGCTAAATCCCATCAGCAACAAATGCAGGACCTCATTCATTTCGGGAAAGCACATATATTCATCGGAATTCAATATTCAAACAGAGCTTAAATCTTTTTCACCGTTTCAAACATGTATTCAATTCTTCATCATAAAAATCAAACAATTCATATCAATATAAGTCGCATTCCATACAAGCACAACATTCAATTTAACATATTTACATGCTCGATTAGGTTACAGGAACTTACCTTGACACTGGTTCGCGTATAAAACCTACTAATCCGAAACCTTTTCTTTTTCTCAATCTAACCTCGAATTTGTATTGTCTGAATCTATATAAATAACTTTAATAATCAATTTCACTCATTTCATATTCTTTTCGACACAATTTACATCCTAGGCAAAATTACCATTTTGCCTCTAACTTTTCCATAAATTCCAATTTTGTCCCTAGGCTCGAAAAATGAAAGTCACGCAATTTACTCTCTATTCCAAGCCTAACCAAAATTTCAACATAAAATTTACAGCACATATTTTCTATAAATTTCAAAATTCATCAATTTTCACAACTTTACATTTTAGTCCCTAAATCATATTTTCATAAAAAATCACTTTGTAAAAGTTGTTTATCTATCAACAACCTTTCATTTTCTACCATAAATTTCAAATTTTCAGCATATACATCCATGACCTAATTTTCATGCTTTGATAACTATTCAAATTGATCCCCCAAATAGATAGATTAAGATATCCCAGTTTCAAAAATATCAAAATTACTAAAAACGGGACAAGGAAACTTACCCAATTAAGCCATGAAAGTTTTTCTCTCTCTCTTAGGGTTTCCATGTATTTTTTGGGGGAAGAAGATAAGGAAAATAAGATGATATCTTTTATCATCTTTTTAATTAAATAAATTATTTCAAATTCCAATTTAGTCATTGCCCTTTTTCTAAATTTCCATGCATGAGTCACCAAAATATCTGCATAATTTTCTTTAATGGTCTAATTAACCATATAAGAACCTCTAGTTTTGAATTCTATAGTTATTTAATCCTTGTAGCTACTAGAATTCAACTTTTGCATTTCATGCGATTAAGTCCTTATCGTAAATAAGCACATAATCAATAAAATTTTCTTATCAAAATTTTCACATGAAATTTCTAACATATTATGGACCATGTAATAAAATAAAAATAAATTTTATTTTCGGTTCGAATTTGTGGTCCCGAAACCATTGTTCCGATTTCACTGAAAAATTGGTTGTTACAGTGTATATGTTTCAGTATGTATAGCATGTCTGTTTCTGTTGGGTTACACATTGAGTTTACATAAACTCACTTCTATTTGTCTGCTCTGTCCAGGTAATCCACAAGCTTAGGTGGATCAGTGCAACGGAGTCTCGCAGTGACCACTAGTCTATGAACTGATTTTTAATTAAAGGTTTATTTAATTAAGAATTATTTCTGGGAGTTTTGTATTAATTGGACTCTCCGGGCTATTTGGTTTAAATTTTGGGATTTGGATTTTTCATTCATTACTTTAATTGCGACGGTTGTCTAAAAATATGGTTTTTATTAAAACGAAGGTTTTTCAAACTTACGAATGGGGTTTTAAGAAAATAACGTCTATTATAACTTCCGCTGTAAATTACGTTTTGGCAAATAAATCAATTAAATAACATTTTCGACAATTGTTAAAAGCAAACATGAGTTATTAAGCTAAAATGATTTATCGTAACGACTCCGTTTTCAAAACTCATTCTTGTGACATATCCGGATTAGGCCATAATGTCTAGGTCAGGTTTGGGGTGTTATAGAAATTTTAGTGGTCTGAGGCTGAATTTTGGTATTATGGATGAAGCTTAATGGTTTGCAAATTTGTCGTTGATTTAATCCACAACTAAGATAATTAAAAGAGAATCGTGCTGATAACGTGTTATAAAATAAAAAGACAAAAAGTAAAGAACAAAGAGAATGGAAGAGCAGAAGAAAGAGTGTATTTTATTGATCAATCGGAATATTTACAATGCTTCTCCAAAGTTTCTATTTATAGGCATAAAAAGTATAAATGAAGTAGAGATCTACTTCTAATTACTATTAGAGTTTAAAGTACATCAAAAATTATCTTGATTTTGATGGAAATCCACTTAATAAAATATTCATAACAAAACTAAATATATAAGTGGTTTTCTTACTAAAGGTTTATGTTTTATATGAATCTTTACTCTACAAAGCTAGTAACATGTGCAAGACCACCTAAGAAAACATAAAATTTCTTTTTTGTACAAACTGTATTGGAAAACAAATATTTCATGAATCCCATAAATTAGTATGATTGTTAATTTTAAGCACAATAGAGAAACGATTAAAAATATATGTATTAACAAGACATAAAAGATGATACAACTTTTACATGAAATTTTTACATATTATATTTATATAAATATATAATGATTTAATTATGAGTATGAATCCCCAAAATAGGAGTATAGAGCCATTAACGCAAATAGTTAACATATTTGAAGGTAACTCTATAATAAAAATATAATTAAATTAACCTCTCTACTATTAAATGAATCAATTTAATTTTTTATATTATTAAAAAGAATCAAATAAGATTAAATTGGAATAGAGTTATCACTCATTGTTTAAAAAAAAATCAATAACAACTTAGCGAAGTTAATATTTTTAAAATTTTTATAGGTCTGTAAATGAAATACTTTATTTAAAATTGAATTACAATTAAAACTAAATAAATTTTCAAAACATTTTTTATACCTTAAATATTAATTATGTTACAATTTGGAGTTATTTCATTCTTTTTAATAGTATATAAAGTAAATTAAAGAGAAATTAATTTGATCATATATAAAAAAAATATTTAAGAAAATCAATGATATACATGTCGTAAATCAATTTGTGTTTAGAATATTCTAAAGAAAACTGCGAAAAATTAAATGTTATAACTTGAATAACAGTAGGGCTAGGATGGTGATAAATATTCTTTACAAAAAAGTTATAATGTAATTTTTTTTATGACTTTATATGTAAAAAAAATTTAATGAACTTGCTGATTTATCACTGTATATATATCAAACCTGGATTTGGAAATGATAACATTGGCTTTGATTATGTGGGAGTAAGGAAAAGCAAGGTGCACGCGAGGAATGAAGCCTGGTCCAAGTTCCATGGACGAACTCCGCCCTCGTTATCAAAAAAAAAAAAAACTTTAGAAATCATTACGAAGATATTGATCTTGGATCAAACTTCATTCCATACACTCTCTTTTCTTCTTCTTCATCTTCTTTTTCCATCTCTAAAATTATATATACATATATTTCTGTTTCATTTCTCTCGGCATTTGACAATCAAAGTAAACAAAGGGAATATATATATATTTAAATCCCAGTATCAGGGGTGAAGCCAGAAAATTATTTTAGAGAGGGTCGGATGAAATTTTAATTTTTTATAGTTTATATTTTTATAATTTGTAAATGATTAAATCAAATTTTTATAATTTTAAAAAGGATCAAAGTGTAATTTTACTTTTACTAATTTAAAATTTATAAAAAATTTTAAAAACCTAAAATGTAATTTTATATTTTAGGGGAGGCTGGACCATGCCAGTCCCTGGCTTCGCCCCTGCCCAGGATCCTTCTTTCAATAACCGTAGACTTAGTTTAGCTCTTCTTTTAATTTATATGCTTTTTCATTGTTCAACAATGATACACTAAGGTTACAAAAAAAAAAAAAAAGAGCTCCAAGTATTTTGCCTCTGTTTATCACGTTCTTTCCCTTTCAACAAAAGCAAATGAAATGAGATGAATGAAGAAGGATAGAGTTAGATCGATTCTAGGGAGAGACAAAGAAGGGAAGTAGAAGGGAGAAGACAATAAGATGTTGAAAGTGAAGCACATGATGGACAGGTCACTACAAGGCTTAAAATGAAGAAAAAGGTGGTAGGTTTGGTACTGTGTTGTTTGTAGATGACACAAATCCTGGTTAAGGTAAGATGTATGACGATATCTTAACTCTCCTATGAATTAATACAAATCCTATTTTTATACATCCTATTTGTACTACTTATATTTATATATTAAAATATTTTCTTACTATATGAATAACGTGGGAGGGACTATTGTTCTGAGGTGACAATATGGGCCTCCACTATAATTGCAATTTTATATTTTAACCCATACATCTTTTAAGCACGATTATACTTTAATATTTTTTTTTTGTAAATTATTATCTTTTTATTTGGAGAGCCAATGAAATCTTATTCTTAAATAATAAAAAGAAATCATGCATCAATTATTAGTTAAATACTGCGTGTCTAATTCTATTCACTATTCTTTAATTTTCTTTTAATGATTTTATTTCATAAAAATATCGTAGCTTATTGTACTAAGAGTTATAATGTAATTTATATTTTTTTTATTAAAAAAGATGTAAATTGATCTCTATATATTAAATAAAAGAGTAAATTCATCATTCTATTAAAAATTTTATCTCTTTCCAGCATTCAGTGATGATGTAAGTGATGAAGCAAGTAGGCAGCTATGTGTACCTTATGTTGAAATTGTATTTTGTCATATGTCATCAAATATATATTTTTAAAAATATTAAAATAATTATTTTTTAATAATTATTTAAAATAAATTATGTGGACAAATTGTTGTTGAATAATTATAAAAATATATTAAAAATATAGAAAGTTATTTAAAATTTATTAATGATAGGAAAGCATAAAAAAATATTAGAAATTAATAATTCAAAATTAAAATAAATATTTTAATTTTCAAATTAATTATCATTATTGAGTTTCAATTTATTTAAATATTTAATAATTATTATGATGAATTGTTATAAATATAAAAAAAATTGAAATGAAAACTAACTAAAAAAGTAATGCAAAATTTAATAGAAGTAAAAGCTATTGTTTCAAGTAGTTGTTTGCACTACATCTTGCCCATTGCTAAGTGAACCAGCAGGGCGAATCTAAAAATTTTTTAGGGGTTAGAAATGAATTATAAAATTTTGAGATATTAAAATATAATTTTATTATTTTTTAAAAGAATAAATAAAAAATTTGAAAGTTAAAATACAAAATTATCATATGAATTTATAAATTTATTATTTATTGAGGAACTGAATGGTTAATTTTTTTATTTCGAGGAGCCCTACTTATCCCTTAAATTCACTTCACAGCCTGAAAAGACAAAAATTGTAAAAATTACCAATAAACATTTAAGTATAGTCAAAGTAAGTAGTGTAAAACATAAATATTATTCACTAAAAAAAAAAAGTATAGATGGCATTATTTTGAACTTATGGTCTGGTAAGTGTTATTTTAATTTTGATTATTTATTTGAAATTAAAATGAACTTTTATAAATATTATTCTTATTTGTAAGCAGCATATGAGTGTCACCAAGATCGGAATGGTGTCAACTCGCAAGTAATTAATAAATTATTTTGTTTTAATGGCAACTTAATAGAATTAGATAGATATTTAGTGATTAAGTCAGATTTCCAGTGCTAATTAATTGCATATTAATTGATTAGTTCATAGAGTAAAAGTGTGATAATTAGAAATTAGCTACCACGTACGTCAAAATCCTTGCTTCTTTAATTTTATGATGTTAAGTCGGACCACCAAGTAAATAATGAATGTATCAAAATATAATAATTAACCTAATAAATCTACCTACATAAAATTTAACTTCCTCTACTTATCCAAAAGGAAAAAGTTTTACTAAAATGAAGCGCTGATGCATATTTTTCTTAATCGTTAGCGCATTCATTTTGTTTCCAATATCAATTATCCCTCTACTACTATAATTTCTCATTTACTCTTTTTTTTCTTATTTAATCCTCTAATTTCGTAAAAATATTTATTTTAATTTTTCATATTTTTTTTATTTTTAAACTTATATTTCTTTTTCAAATTGCTCCAAACTGAATGGAAAAGTTAACATCTTTTTAACTTTATTAATATGTCATTCACATGGATAACCATGTAGTCAACATTTAATTAACTTTTCAAAATTTTAAAAATTTCAAAAGTTTAAAAATTAATAAAATTATTTTTTAAAATTAAAAGCATTAAAATTATTTTTAAAAAAGTATAAAATTATAAAAAAATTAATTAAATGTTGACATGTCATCCACGTGGCAATTCACGTGTATGTCAATAAAGTTAAAAAACGTTAAATTTTTTTCATATATTCTGGAACGATTTGACAAAAATATATAATTTTGAAGGCTAAAAGAAGAGAAAAATAAATGAAAAGTTAAAAATAACGTTTTTTTTATAAAGTTGAAGGACTAAAAAAATCATTATACTTTTTTTTCACTACTTTTGATTATTTATTTAATGTTAACGAATCCTAACAAAGGTTTCTTTAATTGTTAATTATTGGTTATATAATATATTTTGAGAGAATAAAGAAGAAAGAGAGTAAAGAAGAAAAGAAATAAGAGATTAAAAGAAAGTAATTTTTTTATCAATAGGGATAAAAACACCTTTAAATCCTATTCTTATCCTTTTTTAATATCCTAAACTTCTCCAAACTCTTTCAAATTCAAAACCCTTTTTCATTTAAAATCTTAAAATTCACTTTTTATTTCTCTTTCTTAGTATTAGAAAATTTTTCTTTTTCTCTTGTCCAGTGCAAAAAAAAAAGACGAGAAACATTCAACGAAACAACAACAAACGAACATTACGAGGAATTCCACAACTTACATGAGGTTAATAGTTCCTAATATAACTTTTTACTACTCCTGTAACACCCCTAACACGTATCTATCGCCAGGACAGGGTTACAAAACATTACCGGACAAACGGAAAAGTAAACCATTCAAATCATAAATTAATACAAACATAATAAAATTTCATTCAAATACATTCATAATGTCCCTTAATCGTACCTTCGAGGCCCTAAAACTACTATAGAAACAATCTGGGACTAAATCGAAAACATTTGGAAATTTTAGAAAAAAAGTTGAAAATTTTGAACTGCAGGGGTCGCACAGCCATGTGGTCAAGCCATGTAACTCATACGGCTGAGACACACGCTTGTGTCTCAGGCCGTGTGGACATTTGAAATAGAAACACATGGCTGTGTCTCAGCTTATGTCCATGCCCGTGTAACTCTCTGACTTGAGTCACACGGCCAAGCCACACAACCGTATGCCAGGCCGTGTACCCCTCGAAATGACCTCACATGTAACACCCCGATTTTCGGGGGTTAGAAGTTTTGATGTTAGTGGTTAGGGGCAGAGAGTAGATTGTGCTATTGTGTTTAGTAGCATATTTAAGTGACAAAATGAGCCTGCTGGTCTGGTGGACTAGTGAGTGTTAGCATACCTCAAGGTTCTGGGTTCGAGTCTTGAATGCGCGTTTTGGAGAGACTTTTTATTTTGTTTGGTTCTCAATTAATAATTTGTATTTGTTTTATTTATTTATTTTCGTTATTTCTATTTTATTGGATTTTTATTTTCTTTTTGGTTTCTGGACGTGCTTTTCCCTCTTTTTGTTTTTAATTTTCTCTCTCTCTTTGGAACGGTTTTTGCTTAGGGGGAATTCTGAAAAGGCTCACTTCCTCATTGCCGAGTTAGTGTTTGAGCATTTCTGATTGTGAAATAGGTGTGGGATTCGAATCTTGACTACCTTTAATTTTGAATTATTGTTTTGAAAATTCTCGTTTGTGTCCTTAACTGCCGATTTTGGGGTGTTAGTTGCTGAAAAAGGTTTAAGAATACGACATATCCTGATACCCTTCTATCATTGTGAAGGTTGAGGCTGTTGTGATGGCTGACATAATATTTTCTGGCTTGTTCTGAGGTGGTTTCGTGGTCACTGGGGTTTCCACACGGGCGTGTGTTAGTTCACATGGCCGCGTGCTTTTAAGAATTAGGGTTTTCGAGCCAATTTTGGTACCACACAGTCGTGTGGCCGATTTAGGGATTTTATCGTTTCTCACACGGTCGTGTCCTTTGGGCACATGGGCATGTGAGTTTGAGAATTAGGGTTTAAGCAATTTGGTGCTACACAGCTTGGCTATACAGTCGTGTGGCTGATTTAGGGATTTAGGGATCCCATATGGGCATGTGTTTTGGACACACGGTCGTGTGAGGGTCTCACATGGCCATGTCAGCCCTGTACTCAAATTTAGTGCGAATGGACAGAGAGCTACATAGCTTGCTTCCACGGCCATGTCCCTAGTCCACACGGGCTTGTGCCTTAATCACACAGCCGTGTGCCTCACTTCACACAAACGTTTGCCCCTCATAACATGAGCTTTCGACCTCCCACACGGCCTAGGTAATTCCACACGGCCAGAGCACACGGGCGTGTGGTCTTAAGGCACTTGTCACAATTCTCTGTGTGTTTTTGATCTGAAAGTATGTCTGCGTGTTTCAACCCTTGGCTACGCCTTCGAAAAGGGGTAATTAATACCATGAATTGGACTACGGCTTATGTGATATTGGTAACTGTTGTGTGAGATTTCTGTTTCTGAATCTGGACTATGGAGTGTGTTACATAACCGTTTTGACTGACTGTTTGTTAATGTGTCATATGTTTTGTGAGCTTGTGTGCATACATACATTTGCATTAAGTAAAGTTTTGGGTACGTTTGTGAAGAGAAGGAAGACTGTATCTGTTCTGATCTGGTAGTTTAACTGTAAGCTTACTCGTATGGCGGTTTACCACATT
Source organism: Gossypium hirsutum (assembly GCF_007990345.1). Lineage (NCBI taxonomy): Eukaryota > Viridiplantae > Streptophyta > Magnoliopsida > Malvales > Malvaceae > Gossypium > Gossypium hirsutum. The sequence goes on along the minus strand of NC_053436.1, from coordinate 66,845,036 downwards.
GCACTATACGTACGTCAGCTCTGCTGCATACCATAATCTGATATGGAGTTTAAACTGCAACATGACTGTACAGAGGACTTGGACATTGCACTGTACTGCATATACGTCAACTTTGCTGCGTATTATTATCTGAGTGGCTCAGTCCACATATGTGGTGTGTAGAGTTGGATAGGTCTTTCGTGGTCCTACGTGGTGTGTTGCGGTTGGTTGAGTTTAAACAGCTCTTATAGGGTGTGATCGGGGGATGGAGAGGTATGTTAGCTGGATGGGTGGGATTTATTGTTTGACTAATTTTCATACGCATCTTTTTGAGCATTCTGGGTGCTAGACTATCTGATTGTATTTTGTTTGACTGTAAATACCTATGACTGAGTGCCTGTGTTTGAAATGTTACATTCTGTGGGGACGTTGATTCTAGAATTGCCTTCTACTTCTGTTTATATATTTGTAGTTGTTCGATATGGAATTGTGTTCTGTATTTCTGTTTTTAGTCTTGATTCGGACTCACACTGAGCTCAAGTAGCTCACTCACTCTTAGTGTTTCCTTTTCAAGTACTTTTTCTAAATTCTGATGCTAGACTCGGTGTGCGGAGGTCTCGGACAGTCTCGGTAAAAATAAATTTTTATCAGTTTGCATTTTCAGTATCTATTTGATTATTTGGTTTTGAACTGTAATTTTTTTTATAAAGCTGTGATACAAATTTCGTTCTAATTTTTACTTGATTAATTTGTAACAACCCAAACCCGGCCTAAAAGTTTAGGCTGAATTCGGAATGCTACATTGATCACTGAAGTGACTGTGAGTTATATAAAAATCTTTTACTCGATTTTCGAAAAACATAAATATCACATGTTAAAAATCCGAATAATAAAATGATTAAAACATAAAACAGCATTCTACCACAGTGTTAATAAAAACCTTACTTTCAAAACTGAATAACAAATAGAAATCAGAAACCATAACTAATAATTTATTAGTCTCAAACTGCCTAAGTCCTCCGTATACCGAGTCCAGCAACAAAATTCCGAAATGTACCTGAAAGGGGAAACATAAGAGGGGGTAAGCTATACGAGCTTAATGTGAGATCAAACTAACTAATACTGAAACAGAAACAAATACAATAAACCTGAAAATAGTTCAACAACGGAACATACTTACAAAGCGACTTAACAAAACAGACCATATGTAACTTTACAGTCATATGGCTCTGTTAAACACAATACCTAAAATTCTCAGAAGTCACAAACTGGGCCTAAGCCCTTCTCTAGAATCCAAGTCGATTGGGCCTTAGCCCATCACACAAAATTCCTTAGGCACGAGTGCCTTCAAGTCAAATATTGCAGTCAGATTTCTTAGATAATTAGAGAGACTTGTTTCAGTCAAATAGATATAGCAATCACAGAATCAAACAGATGCATATGAGTGCGAATGAGTTATAAAATAACCCACCCAAACAATCAACATACCATCTCCGTCCCCCATCAAACCTCAATAGAGCTGTAAGTTCATTCAACCAATCACTCTAATTAGGACCTCGAAAAGCCCATCCAACCTTATATACCCTATACATTGTCCATGACCCTCAGGGAATTGGAATTATCAGAAAGTTGTACAGTGCCATGCGGAGACCGCAGTACAGACGTGCAGTATAACTGCCAGATCAGATACGTTACGTAGCAAAGCTAGCGTATACTGTACTATGTTATATGGTGAACCATGGTACAGATGTGCAATATAAACTGCCAGATCAGATAATAGTATATAGCGTAGCTATCGTACATACGGTACAGTGCAAGGCAGTAAACCGCTATACCGTTAACGGAAATGTCCACGACCCTCAAGGTAGTGGGACCACCTATGACCCTCTAGGTGTTATTAAGGCATTCAGAATGCAGATCAACTGCCAGATTGTAAATCTCCCTTCTCTTCAACATCCCACCCAAAAAGGTTTATGCAGATGAGTGTATGCGATGGTATGAATGCCGATGTATCAATCCACAACACAATTTTAAACAGACATTCAGAAATATTCACTTGCAATCAGTCAATCAATTACAGAAACATGTACACTTGTGCACTCAGATTCAATGCCTAACATGTCACACTTCAATCACAAGCAGTACATAAATCAAGGTGAGAACAGAGTCATAATCACCCTCAAAAATCTTAGTTGAAAGGTTGGGACAAGCAGGGATCACAAATACACTTAAATCAACCTAAAATTAAACTTGGCGAGATAGGGCCACACACCTGTGTGCTCTGGCCATGTGGAGCAATCCAGGCCGTGTGGGGATCCATTCACCCTTGTAAGGAGTAGCACATGGCCGTGTGGCAGAGGCACATGACCATGTGGTACAGAGGCACGGCCATGTGATCAGGTCGTGTAAGACACTGTCCAATTTCGCTAAATTCAAGTGTAGAGTAGGCACGACCATGTGAAGGTGTCACACGCCCGTGTGGCAATCGGACACGGTCGTGTGTCCCACAACACACGCCCGTGTGGAATCCTTAGGCCCCAAATTGGCTACACGATCGTGTGTCCCGAAACATATGCCCATATGAAAACCCTAAAATTCCCAAATCAGTCATACGGCCGTGTGGCCTCAAATCTCAAATCTGAAATTCCCAAACTCACACACCCGTGTTATCGTTAGGGAAGTCAAGAAACCACCCCAAAATAGCCCCGAAACCACCGCTTAAGCCATCGAAACGATCCCTAAGCCTATCCCTACCAATAGAACATCAGAAAGTGGCGATTTCTCACCACTTCTATCAACTAACATCCCAAAAACAACAGTTTAACATGCCGACAAGAAAAACTAAAACAATTACGTAAAATAAAAAGGAAAAGTATTCATAGTTCGAATCCCACACCTGTTTGACGGTGAAGAAGACACGACAGAGGAGCAGAAAGATCGAAGCCCTTCGACCCCACAACACTACTGATCCAAAAATGAGGAGAAGAAAATAAGAGCCAATACCAAAAGAAAAGAATAGAAACTAACGTATAAAGTAATAGAAAATCAAAGAGAATAAAATAAAATAAAATAGAATAATATCCAAAATAAATGACAATATCCCTAATCACATTTAATAAAACAATTACTTAAACTTAAAACAAAAATAACTAAAACGTTTTCTAAAATGCCCACACAGTAACTCGAACTCCAAACCTCCAACACACTAACACACACCTTAACCGCTAGACCTATAGGCCCATTCTTGTCACTAAACTGCACAACTTAGCTTATGTGTGCAGCCTCCCCATTATCCCTACAATCAAAACCCAAAACTTCTAGGCCCAAAATTTGGGGCATTCATAATTAATTTTGGTTATATGTTTTACCTAATTGTAATTCTATATACTAGGTTTAAATGATTAAATGTTTCGGTTTGACTTGAGAACTTGTTTTGTAAAATTTAACTACGGTTACTTTGGTAACCAATGTGATATTTGGGATTCTGTCTAAACTTATAGGCAGGGTTTTAGGTGTTACATCACACACCCGAATCATGCCAAACAGAAAGTAAAACGCGAGAGTTCGCAACAAATTTTGAACCTTGATTTACTTGGGTAATATGCCGATATCTTGCTCCAATACCATCTCCACTCCAAACGCTTGTCATACACTGAAACACGAATGTACTCAAATCCTGAGTTCAATTCAAACCGAATATCAAATTCAATATTATAATTCAAACAACAATTCATTTCCAACAATAGAATATATATAATACCAATCACCAATTAATACAAATGTTAATTTTTAACTGTACAAACTTACTTGGACTAAATTGTAGTTGTTGCAGAAGTTCAGGGACTATTCCGCTACCTTTCCTTTTCCACGAGATCTACGGGATTTTGATCTAAAAAATTTCTTCATTTATCAACATATACTTCATTTCCAAACCATTTCACAATTAATACCCTTTTATGTTTCAAAATTACACAATTACCCCAAACTTTTATCATTTTTGCAATTTAGTCCCTTAACTCGAAATTCACCAAATTAACCAATTTTTCTCAAGTCAATATTTTATACAAATATAGTAGGCCCTTAAAAAGTCTCTAATAATCACTAAATTCACTATCAAACCTTAAAATTTTAACATTTTCACAATTTAATCTCAAAATCAAATCTAACAAAAATCACTTTACAAATTCATCAAATAACATAATCAAAGCTCCAAATACATGGTATTCATCAAGAACATTCAATATTCATCAATGGAAACTTCCAAAATTTTTAACAAAATAAAAAACGAAGGTATGGGCTTGCTGGACCTCGTTGCAACGACTAAAAAACATAAAAAATTACAAGAAATGGGTATAAAAACACCCACATGCAAGGTAAAAGACTTGGCCGATTCTTCTAGCTTAAACCATCTTCAAGTTTCGGCTATGGAAAAATAATAATGAAGAAGAAAGACTTTTTCTTTACTTAATTTTGTTTTAATTTGGTTTTATTTACAAAAATGCCATTAGTCACTTAAATTTTTAATTCATTTAAACCATGTTGCCGTTCCACTACATTAACTAGGTATAATTGCTACTTGAGTCCTTAATCTTTTACTTGTTAAGCTATTTAATCAATTAAATACAATAATTACTAAATTTTGCACCTTTTACAAAATATTCCTTTTCTTTTAATTAACTATTTAAACGTTGATATTTCTAAACCAAATTTTAATAAAACTATAATGACTCTATAAACATTCTAAAAATATTGTTGTGGTTCCAGTTGTTCAAGGGTTTTATGCATATTTACTAGACCAAGAGTCTAGAAATACCAAAGGTTATATGTGGGAAGCGGTACCTGTACGAGGGAAAGAAGTACAAATAAACCCTCGAATTATTTGTGACTTTTATAATGCTCCATACTGTGAAAATGATTTTATTGATGAAACTAACTTAAAGTATTTTCGAGACATAGATATGGATAATATTATAAACTTTTAAACAAAAGGAAGGCGTGAATTAAAATATCATCCAGGTACCAATATTCCAGCCTCCTTTCATCAAGCTATAATGTTTATTGAAGCTAAAATGTGGGTTCAATTTTTATGCACACGAGTTGTTTTGCTTTAAATGTGTCTAATGTTAATACTTTCCAAGCGGTTTTGCTTTATGCTATTTGGCATAAAAAAACATATATGTATCGGGAAATAGATCTGCCAAAATATGAAGAGGTATGTCAGTGGCCAAAAAGTGGGAGTTTTCTTCCCCCACATAGTGACGACTTTATGCAAAAAAGTAGGCGTTCCAATGGCATCCACAGAATAATCAATGAAGCCATCCCAAAACATCATCGACGACACTCTGTTTCCATAATACATTAAACTTCAGACAAAATAGATAAATGAGTGAAACAAACGCCAATAAGAGGCAACATCCACCCCGGCTTCGTCTCAAAGGAAAACAAAAGCAACCACTCAAAAGAAGTTGGAGAGAGTAGTCATCCAAAGCTGAATTGGATGATACATTGGATGCAGGAATCAGGCCCAATCTTTTAAGAGTTTGCACGACAGATCAATATTATGGTACCTAATTATACGTCATATATGTTTGGGCTGACACATCTTGAGTAGGAGGAGCAGGCATGTGAATGCAAAGAGGAAAGAGAGGATGACGATGAAGGAGATGATGAGATGGATTTTGATGAGGATGACTGAACTTTAAGTTCTATTTTTAAAGATTGTATTAATTCTTGGGATGATTTTAATTTGATTTTTTTAAGAGTAGGATTAATAGTAGATTATTAGTTGTTTTATGTCATGTTCTAATTTTTTACGTAAGAACCCCACATGGAGGAGGCATAACAATTGGAGCTTTCATCAAGCAATGGAGGAAGCACCCACCAATAGCCTATAGAACTAGCATGATCAATCAGGTAACTTCTTTTCTTATCTTTTTAGGGGCTACACATTGAGGATAATGTGTTATCTAAAGTGTGGGGGTGACATAGAAAATTTGTTTTAAATTTTTATGCTCTTCTTTGATTTTTGTTGTCATTTGTGTGCTTAAGCCTATAGAAATACAAATGATTGGTTAGGAGTATGTACATAGGTTGTTTGTAATTACAATAAATTTGGCATGAGAATAGGTGACTTTATTTTTTTTAGACTAATAAGTTCCATATATTACACTATAAAATATGTATTAATCAATTGAATGTTCCAAATGATATAGAGAATAGAAGGAAACGAACATGCTAGTATGAATGATAAATTGTTAAATTTGTGGTTGTTTGGTTTATTAGAATTGTGAATATTGAGATACCTAGGGATGACCTAAGCCATTGTTTGGTATACACCTAGAGCTAAAAAACTAACCCTTTTGTAGTCAGATCCAATACGACCTACAAATCGACCCTTTTCAAATTTCTAACCACATGACACGTGCCCGTAATTTAAGATTTCGACAGCCTTGCGAATTGAATCTCAACTTTAATCAACAGCCTCAACCGTGTGGGTCATTTAAATCCGATCACTATCTCCCTTGACGGAATCCAACTAGTTTTTTCCAACTGAACACGCTAATTTGTTCATGGGATTTAGAATACAGCATAGCCGACTCAACTTCCTAATTGTACGACAAATGATTCTAACCTAACACGCACTTTTTAAATTGAAATCAAATCAACTTTAAGGGACAAATTTGTACTATCCCATATACCAAAGAGATAGTAGATACCGTATTGAAGAGTATTTAATGTGGATTTATATCTCATGATTACTTCGTCGAAGCAATAACTGGACTAAGGTTAAAAGAGACTTAGTTAATCATGAAATGAATCATTCTAGATGGTGTATAAAAATGGTTTTAATTGAAATTACAGAAAGCGGAAAGAAGAAAGGGCTTGGAAGACAAATAAGCCAATATGTTGAAAATGAAAAGAAAATAAATGAATGACAGAATACAAAGCTACTAACGCATAAAGGAAAAGAAAGAAGTAAATTGATTAATTCCAAAAGCCAAGTGTGTTCTCAAGTGTTACCAACACTAGGTATTTATACATATTTCCCATGCTAAATTCAACATGTTTATCCTAAGATAATATCAACTAAAAATAAAAAATTAAATTTCAAATCTAAACTAAAGAAAATTCAAACTATTTATAGGATATTGACAATATAAAAAATAATATGATCTTTATCCATCCAACTACTAAATCTTCAATCCTTTAATTTGGCCTTCCTCTTTGCTTTTTGTTTTAATTTAGCCATTTTTGTATGATTTTGAATTATGGCACCCTAATTTCGATCTTGATAAGAAAAACCCAAGTTTAGTAGCATCTTATTCGATAATTAGCCAAAAATAAATACATTAAAACACAAAGTTATCTTACTATTAGAAACCTATCAAAAAACCTGTTACATAGAGAAAAAAATAGAAGGAACCAAACGGAGGGAAATACATGCATATGTCACGAGCCAAAGTGCAAAGCCCGTGACCATCGCACCAAATGCATCTAATGGAGGTCTATTGGTTAGATGAGGATCATTTGGCCTACAAGAACTGGCCCCATTCAGTAACTTGTTGGAGAAGCTTATCAGATTAAAGCCTGGATGACTCGATAATGAAGATATGGCAACATAAGACTATCTTGGTAAATTTGGCAACTAATCTCAGAAGATTGATAGGAATTATATCTTGTAAAGATTAGATTAGATTTTGATATGGCGTAATATTGTAAATCCTTAAACTCAAGGGATAGACTAATCTCATTCGTCAGTCTAACTTGATCTTAATCGTCAGTTTTGGGGGAGCTCAACTATAAGTAGAGAGCATCCCCTTATTTGTAATCACTTCATTCCATTATTTCACTATTGTAATGCCCTGAATAATTTATTTATGTTTCTGTAAATCCTGACACAAATGTGTATCAGCTTCAGTGACTAAGTGTTCTAGGTGTGTGTTTGAGGTATTGGGTTCAAGTCTCACATTTGCAAATTTTTTTTTTGTCTTAACCTTACCCTGTTAGGTGGGTTTATGGAATATTATTGCTAAACTTATATCAGAATGATCCTGTTGGTTTAGGTGGTAAGGTGTTAGCTTGTTGGAGGTCTTGTGTTCGAATTTCCGCGTGAGTGTGGGTGATAATTTTTGGTGTCAGCCTTTGATAGTGGTTCAATGGTAGTATGATTTTGAGTTAGTTAGGTGGTTAAGGGATGTGGATGTAGTAGGATTTGATTGAATCTTCTACTTTATTTTTTTTTTTGATTTTTTTCTCAAAAATTTCTCTCTATCCTAATTCTAACACTATACTGTTCTTTCCTATAAAAAAATTCTTCTTTTCTTCTTTTCCCTTGTTCTATGAAAGTCTTCCTTTTACAATTGTGTAATTCAAATATCTGGTTGCTTTGCGCGTTTAGATAAGCGGAAGTGGTGAGTTTCTTCTTAAATTCGAGCTTTGGTTAAAGTTTATTTAAGTCAGTTTTGTTATTCATTAGCTTAATTTTGGGTTTGGTAGCAGTGAATCACGAGGAACGTGGTTCTCCTCTTACAAAATTGTAGTCGAATTTGTTCGAAGAAAGCGGGTAAGTGTTGAACACTGGAACTTTATCATTTTTGATTTCGTTGGTTCGGCTTAATTGAGGATTAATATTGATTTTGAGAGTAGTTATGTTAATTTTAGGTTCTGGTGGTCTCGAGAGTGTTTTTGCATCAAAACCATATCAGTTGTGTACTCCTAACATGAAAGATCGAGCTTCGACAAAAGCTAAGAGTGGAGTCTGTTGACACTACATAGGCGTATGACCGGCCGTGTGGTTGGCCGTGTGTGAGACACGACCGTGTGACTAACGAAGGTGTGGCCTTACGCATGACACAGTCATGTGACGGTGAGAGTGTGGCTATGTAGGCCACACGGGTTGGGTCAGATTGGGCATGTGGGCACACACGGGTGTGTGGGTTTGGGGCCAAATCGTTTGGGCCACATAGGTAAGGCCATTCTGGGCGTGTGGGCCACACGGGTGTGTAGGTCACAAGGGCATGTGAGCCACATGGGCGCGTGGGCCTAAAATTTTGAAATTTTTCCTAAGGTCGCACGGGTCGTTTCGATCGACTGTGGACCTACTGTTGGGTCGGTATGGGCTAACCTAACCCTATATATGTGATCTAATACTCTGATAGTTTGATTTGAGTAGGAAACTGATATGTATGCCTGACTGTACTGTTAAGTATGTATTTATCTGTATACGAGCATATTAAGCATGTTTATTCTATTATGTTTGCATCTGTATTCTGTATCTGTGTTTGGGGTGTGATTTGCATATGTGGAGGAAGTGATCTGTACGTCGACCTTTTGCCTATTATCTAGTAGCTCGACTGCATATTGTTTTGTTATGTGTCACATCGACACTATATGGTGTGTTGGATGGGTGGGTGTTTTTCACCCCACAAGCTGTTAAACACTGAGTTTATAAAAACTCACATATGTTTATCTATTTTGTTTAAGTAATCCATAGACTTAGGTGGGTTAGTGTGAATGAGACTCAGCGGTGACCACTTGACAGAGAATTGTTTTAAATTAGTATTATCAGTTTCATTTTAAAATCTAATTTTCTTGAGAGTTTGTAATTTTTGGGACTCTTTAAACTTTATGGTTTTAACTTTTGGATTTGGATTTGGATTTGCTTTCTTTTTCGCAATGTTGACAAAAACACTTTACGGAAATAAATGGTTAACTTTAAAGAACAACTTATAACGATTTCAGTAATATATAAATGAATTTGTTTTATAAAGCTTAGACATATTATCAGATAACTACACATGGTTTCCTTTTCTAAGTATCGTCAATTTCAAAACCCTTTTTCATAACACTCCCGGACTCACTATAATGTCTAGGCTGGGTTAGGGGTGTTATAATTATTCTTTGTGAATAATAGAAAATTGAGAGCATTTCCTCAAACACCTCTCATGCATTCTTTTTCGTGGCTTTTTATTGTTCTTTTTGGCTTCTTTTGGCATAAATTACTTCCCCTATACAAATTTGTACATTGGAGGAATTCTAAAAAAATCCTCACTTGTGGTAGTTAGGCTGACTTAGGCGAGTTTGACACGAATGGGTCACCTAAAGCCACACGAATTGTGAGACGAAAGATCTAACCCCGTGACAAGTGGTATCCGAGCTATTGGTTGCGAAGGCACCGTTGGGATGTTGAAAGAAGAGTTCAAACAAAAGTGGGCCAAAAAATTAGCCCTTTTGACGGAGATGTTGCCAATTGTTGAGGAACACGTGGGTAAACTTGAGGAGTACATGGGGGACGCGAGGGAGTTACACATTGTGCTTGGTGAAAGCATAGATGACTTGAGAAAGCAGTCCAAGGACTTTGTGACCATGTGTTTCACTTTTAACATGGATAATGTGCAAGAGTTGCTAGATTCCTAAAGGAAGAAGCTAAAAGAGGAATGATGCTCTCGAGGCCATGGTAATGGTTTTGAAGGAGGAAACAATGTCTAAAATAAAGGCTTTGAACACAAGAATAGAAGAGCTCGAGGGAGAGTTAGCCTTATGTCAAGTAGCTGTGGGGAAAGGAGTGTCAAGTGTAGAACTCAATTGCGAGGATGTCTCGAAGCTGAAAGAGTTTGCGGGGACAAGGTCTGCATGCAATGTGGAAAATTTCTTATGGAGGATGGAAAACTACTTCTGTGCCAAAGGCATCACGAATCGTGCGGTTAAGGGAAATATAGCTTCAATGTTTCCTATTGATATTGCACTTTTATGGTGGCGAGGCAGGTCCACAGATAAAAAGAAAAATGAGATTGTAATGTGGCAAGAGTTCTAATGTGAGTTGAAGGGACAGTTTTACCTAGAATTTACTGAGAAAGAAACTCGAACAAAGTTGCGATGGCTAATGCAGCGGGGCACAGTGGGGGAGTATGTTCGAGAGTTTAAGGAACTCATGCTCCAAGTTTCAAATGTGACCAAGAATAAGCATTGCTTGTCTTTAAAAATGGATTGAAGCTGTGGGTCAAACAAGAAGTGGAACTAAGAGATGTCCAAAAGCTGTTAGAAGCCATGACGGTAGCAGAGTCTATGGTCAAGCTTGGTCTAGGGAAAGAAAGCTTGGGTCTTCTAAGTCCAAAGAAAAGGGCGTATGTGAAAAGGATCACAAGGAAGATGATGATGACAATGGCAACGGTGTTAATAGCGGTAATAGGAAACCACGAGTTGGGAAGAAGAAACCCAATAGAAAGATGGACAAGTTGAAATGCTTTCTTTGCGATGATTCATATATACTGAGGAAATGTCCGAAAAAATCCACACCTTTTAAGAAGGAGAAGCCAGTAGGAAAGGCCTTGAGACTTGATTTGAGCGTAAGGGGTGTCGAAGCCAAGAAGGCCAAAAGCAAAAAGAAGCCAGTGGAGTGCTTCTTGTGTTATGGTCCGCATAGGTTGTAGAAGTGTCTGAAGAAGCCTGTCATTGAAGGGGATAATGGATCAGATAAAAACCCTAAGAAGCTTGGTTCAAGCAAAGGAAAATTCGAAGCTAAGAGGCCAAAGATGAACGAAAAGAAGCGAGTAAAGTACTTCTTGTGTCATGGTCCGCATGAGTTGTAGAACTATCTAAAGCAATCCAAGTTAGTTGTTGTTAAAGAAAAGGAAACATCAGAGCTTGTTGAGTCATCAAAGGAGCTTCCACATGAAGAAGATGTGAGTTTTTCATCGAACTTAGGGGAAAAAGTTTTGATGAAAGCAGTAAAGTTGGGACCAATGTGACTCAATTCGAGTAAAGCGAAAAAGTTGGCCAGTTCGTCGGTGAGGCTTTCATCTATGGAAGAGGTGAGTTGGGCATCGAATTTAGAGGAAGAAATTGGGATGCAAACTTTGAAGCTAAGATCAATGAGGCTCATTTCTGTTGACACAAGATGAGCTACCACCTATGAGAGAGGTGGGGTGTGCATTAAGCTTTAGGAAAGTGGTGATGCAAGTTGGACAGTTGACCTGAGTAATTTCGATAAGGAAGGTATATTCTAAACACTCTGATAGTGCTTTTCATTTTAACTTGTTGACTTCGCAAGAACGTAGAGGCCCTTTCGAAGTTCTTAAGCAAGGAGGCCGAAGGACTATAGGTAATTCGAAGCCAATTATTGTGAATTAAGAGGATTCAGTTTGAAGCGAGTTAGAATGCAGGCAAGAGAGGTACATAACTTCTTACCGTCGAGATGTACAAACGACTGGGACAATTTGAGTTAAGAAGTGACGTAAGCCGAGGTAAAAGTTCTGAAGAAAGGGAAAAGCTAAAGCATCGAGACGAGATCGAAGCGAATCAAGTCAGTGCCATTCTAAAGGCGCAACGAGGGCATTGGGAGAATGGGTGGGGGAGAATAAGTGGAGGTCTATTAGTTAGATGGGGATCATTTGGCCCACAAGAACTGACCTAATTCAGTAAGCTATTGGAGAGCCTGTCAGATTGAAGCCTGGATGGCCCGATAATGAAGATATGGTAACATAAGGCTATCTTGGTAAATTCGGCAACTAATCTCAGAGTATTGAAAGAAATCATATCTTGTAAAGATTAGATTAGATTTGATATGGTGTAATCTTGTAAATCCCTAAAATCAAGGGATAGGCTAATCTTGTCCATCGATGTAACTTGATTTTGACTATCGGTTTTGGGGGAGCTCAACTATAAATAGAGAGCGCCCCCTCATTTGTAATTACTTCATTCCATTGTTTCATTATTCGTTGTGAATAAAGAATATTGAGAGCATTTACTCAAACACCTCTCATGTGTTTTTTCTATGGCTTTTTGTTGTTCTTTTGTGGTTTTTTTTTGCATAAATTGCTTCTGCTATACAAATTGGTACCTTGGAGGAATTCTAAAAGAATCCTCACTTGTGGTGATTAGGCTGACTTAGGCGAGTTTGACACGAACGGATCGCCTAAGGCCGCACGGATTGCCAGATAAAAGATCTAGCCCCGTGACACATGCACATACTGTCAAAGTAATTTAAAGGGTAAGACTATCTTTTTACCCTGTCTGGACTTTTTATGGATAATAAATTCTGGACATGAAACAACACTCTAATTCTTAATAGTTTAATGGAGAACTTTTGTCTCATTTAAAGAACATTTAAAAGGGAAGAAGACACAAAGATGAGACAAAAAAAAAAAGGGTTCACGTTTCATCGACTTCCACCATGCATGTCTTAAAGTTCTCTTATTTATTCTACTATTATCTTTTCCTCATCTCATCTAAGAGAATGCATGAGTAACTTTTCTGAAATGAAACAAAAAAAAAGTTTTTTTTTTTGTAATTATTTATATCTATTTTATGTTTTTATTTATATGCATAAATAAGATTTTTATATAATTTTTATTTTTATGTATTCTTTTATATTTTAAAATTTTATATATTTATAATTTTCTATATAATTTTTAAAATTCTCTAATTTTCTAAAACAAAATTTGATTTTTTTTTATAATTTTTATACAAAATTTGGTCCAAATTGATAGAAAGTATAAAAGTTGAAGACTAAATTTAAAAAGGGTTACATGAGCGTTTTGTTAGTCACTTAATGATTAGCGCCAAATTGATAGAAAGTATAAAAGTTGAGGTCTAAATTTAAAAAAGGGTCGTATCATCATTATATTAGTCACTTAATAATTAGGGCTAAATTGATAGAAAGTATAAAAGTTGAGGACTAAATTTAAAAAGGGTTGCATCATCGTTATGGTAGTCACTTAAGGATTAGGGCGATAAAAAGTATAAAAGTTTGAGTATTAAATTTGTTTTAATACTAATTAAAAAACTGTTGTGTTAACAAAAAGAAAATAAATATTGGTGACTAAATTGTAATTTCCTTTAGTTGAATAAACAAAAAAACAAATTACGCATAGCTAAATGATTACAGGCGTAATTTATCCTAAATAAAAAATATATACTTTAATGAGAAAAATATTCAAACCCTTAACATTTAATAAAACATTCACTTACCCCTAAAATTTGATGAAAAACGCATTAACCCCTTAAGGTTTATTTATTAAATAAATTTTAAATAAAATTATATTTTTGCCATTTATTAAGTACTTATTAATCTATTTATTTTAGTTATCTTTAATTTTTATATTCAATAATTTTCAATTAAAATATTAAATATTCAATTGATTATAAAAATATTTTAATTATTATTAAATTAGGTAATAAATTGTATTATATTCTTCAATATAATAATATGTTATGTATTTTTTTAGATTATAAATACAATCATATTACAATTACAAAAATATATATATATAAATTTAAATAACTTTAGTCAAAATTAAAACATGATCACACTCATAATACATTTAAAAGTAGAGTAGAATAACATCAACCAAATAACTTAGGGATCTTAAAGTTCTTATGTTGCTGCTGAGGTTATTTTCTTGTCTTATATTTTACTTATTTTTTCCTTTTAATTTTTTTTTCACATACATGTTAACTATTTAGTTTATAATTTAATTGAATTTTTTTCCCTTTATATATTTACTTAAATATTTTAATCAATTTATTTTTTAGTAGAATCTTTTAAATAATGGTAATTAATGGGTTTTATATAAATAATTTAATAAATTATCTCATGATTAATATATAACTAAATTAAGTATAAATTTGGAACATTTAATATTAATTTAGGTCAAATATATTTTATGCTATAGCATTTAGATATATTAAATTAAAAAAAAAATAAAGAGTAGAAGATGATAAGAGGGTATAATTGCTTTCCATTTTAAATTTATTTATTTTTTTAAAAAAAAATGTAAGTGATTATTGTTGAAACCAGAGGGAATAAGTGTATTTTAGCTAAATTCAAACATTTACTCGTTTTTCATTTATATTAACTAAGCTTAACCCAAATATCCTATCAAACAAACACATGAATTTCTATTCTTCATGTTCAATTGATATATCAACGTGGAATAAGGAAAATAAATAATAAAAGATTACAATAAATTTCCACATTTAATTTTACTTCTCAAATGCCATAACATTGTATATAATTTTTATAAGCAAATAACCCACTAGCTATTAACATAAAACCAAATGCTGGAATTTTTCCATTTGCATATAAACATTCAACAGCAGAAATAAATTTATTTTTCATATCTTCTTTTAAAATCTTTTTAAATTCTAATTTGGGCATCAGAATTTCAAGTTTATTCGACTCAACTTTCTTGGGTAATTCAATATTGAGTTTTCCATTCCCAAATAATGCACGAATTTGCTCTAAATTGTAAATATCATTTGGGATTTCGATTCTTTTATGAAGACATCTTGGATCTTCCGCCATGATTGATATCATATATTTGCCTTCAATTTGTTTAAGTGCTACTTTCACATCATCAATATTGAAACCTATTCATTCATACAATTATATAACAATAATGAATAATACATTCACTTGTGTTTTACGTATAAATATAACATTAAATAATTCAAAAAAAAATTTGAAAAAGAGAGATGTAAAACACAATACCATGAAGCTCGATATCGATTGCATCATAACCTTTTTCTCTTTTCCACTGGCAATAGGGTTCAACATAATCTTGCTCCATGAAAACTGGCAATTTATGGATTAATTATGCAAATAATGAAGGATGTGCTAAGTTTATATAGAGGAATGAAGTCATTGAAAGTGGTATAAAATGTTTCTTGTGGGTTGTCTGCTAGAAAAGAATCACATTCTAGATTCTTGTGGTTGTTTTAGTTATATTCACAACATTGCCTTTACGTCTCAACTTCATTTATTCCTTAACATTGGTACAAGAATGGTTAAACAAATGGAGTTTGGATTAGTTATAACTTTGGAGTGTTCTCAAACAGCCACAACTTAGTAACAAAATTTCCGATAACAAAAATTATACAATCTTCTCATCATCGTTGTCTAACATTAACAAAAACTGAAATTACACTTCAATACAATTAATTCATACCACTTTGTTTTTTAAAATCTTCAACATTTATAACCATTTTGTATTCACAAATCCAATCAAATTTCTTTTTCATCTCATTACTACACAATTACCACATTCATGTCCCCATTTATTGTGCACTTAAAAATAAAAAGATAAAATCCTAAAATTTAAGAAAATTTCTAAATTAAATAAAAAAATTAACATTTATTTTATTTTTGAAATTATAAAAATTATAAATTTTGCTAAAAACATTAAGATATCCAGATTCAAATGAATATGGACAACCGTTTATTTAGGTTCATTAAGCATACAAAATAAAATAAATAGATTTCCTAATTTCTATCTTTTAATTAAAAAAGCATAATATTTTATGACACATGTCGACATTCTATTAGCTGATAGCCAAAAATATAATGGTGCTAATAAGTACCAACTTGCTTACAGTTTCTAAGTTTAGTTACTAGTTAGGTCCTATAAAAGTTGAAATACCAAAGTAGATACAAATTGCTAAGTTCAGTTTCACCCTTTTAAAATTTACCTATTTCATAATTTTAATCTTATTAATATAATGTTTTATATTATTTAAATGGTTAATATACTATTTGCCCCCCAAAGTTGTTCCCAATTATCACTTTTGTCACACCTCAAAAATTGAGTTAGAAGAATTAGGTTTGTGAAAACCGAGAGTGGTCACGTCCCGATTTATAAGGTTATTATTATGCGTTTGTTAAATAAGAAATAGACTATAACATCCCGATTTTGAGCCTAGTCGGAACAGTGGTTTCAGGACCACAAATCCGACAAAGAAAATTTTATTTTTATTATTTTTTATGGTCTACGATTTCACGGAATAATTTCGTGAAAATTTTGTTCGAAAATTTTGACATTTGGGCACTCAATTTAGTTAAAAGGACTAAATTGTAAAAGGTTGCAAAATGTGTGTTCTAGTTCACAAAGGTACTAAGTACTTGAGTAATGGCTTTTTAAATTGGAGATCCTTAAATGAAAATAGCCATTTTGTAATTAGTGGTCAAAAATGGACATGGCATGGTATGTTTTTATTTATTTTTCATTAAGGGTATTTTAGTAATTTGGCAAATAAAGCCAAAATAACTAAGAAAAAGATGTCATCTTCTTCATTTTTCTCATGCCATAACCGTATATGGATATGGAAGACATGGCTAGGGTTTATAAAACTTCCAAGCTTGATTTTAAGTCCATCTTTGCCCCGTTTTTAATGTTCTTTGCATTTTTAAAATCCTCGTAGCTCGATTTATCCATTTCTACTATTAATTTGAGCTAGGGTTCATGTTTAAAAATTGACCCATATGTGACATGCATGCATTTTGATTCTAATGGTAGAAAATGAGTGTTGGGTGTTAGATAAACAACTTTCGCTAAGCGATTTTATGTGAAAATGAGTAAAACGAAATAATCGGTAAAAATACCTAATGTTCATAAGTACATGTTAGAGTGAGAATTTGATGTTGTTATAGAAGGGAAAAATGATCAGCATGTTATAAAACATAAGAAAATAGGATGAAGTTTAATTTCTGAACCTTGGGGAAAAAGTGCAAATATGCAAAAGTTTAGGGGTCAAAATGCAAATTTGTAAAAATATGATTTATGGACCCATTTGAATAATGTGAATAATAAACGAGCTATATTTTTAATATTAGATCAAGGAAATCGAGATTCGGGCTAAAATCGAGAAAATACCAAGTAGTGGACTTAAATGGTAAAAATGGCCATTTTCATATACGAGGTAAGTTCATATGATTTTTAATAATGCAATGTGTATTTTAATGTTATTGCTTTGATAGTATATGAGATGTAAATCTATATACAAATAAATGTATTTGAAATGGTCTATTTATGCTATTTGCCATTGAACTATGATGAATGAATGTATGAATTGAGAAAAATGAGACATCCGAGAAAGTATCGACAAAGTTCTGACGTCCGAAAAGCCCCGTATGAACCTTAGGATACATATGTCATGACATTGGATATCCGATATGTGATATCGTGTAAGACCACGTCTGGGACGTTGGCATCGACTTTTGTTTTACGTGTAAGACCCTGTCTAGGACAGTGGCATCGATGTTTGATTACATGTAAGACCACGTATAGGACGTTGGAATTGTATATGCTTTCCGAGCTATCCACGTATCCTTATGTTTCCAAATGGTTCAAATGGGCATTTCAAGAAAGTAAATAATTTTGTGAAATTGGGTTAGATTCAGGTACGTTTGCATGTATATGTGCAAGAAAGCAAAGGTATGTATTTGCCATTATGTGCTCGTATGACTATGATGATTCATGGCGATATATATATCCTTGTCTATTATGTATGAATGGTAATTTTATATGATTTGATGAAAGTGTGAGGGTTTGTGGAAAGATACATGTATGATATTAAAGCATGCCTATAAGTATAAAGTAACAATGAATTTATGATAGCAATTGTGATTTTGCACCGAAATAGTGTTGAACAGTAGCAGTAGCCCGAATTTGAAAAATCATAATAAATAGTAGTAGTCGAACTAGAGGCTCAATAATATATTAAATTAAAGATTAATGAGTCTAGTTTCACATAAACGAAACGATATAAGCAAAAGAATTTTTTATTATGAGATATTTGAGTTCTTGTGAGAAAGAGTCGGAGTGATTCCAGACTCCCCTATTTTATCTTTAGAAAATCACTAAAAATTGTACAAAAATAATTGTGAGTTATAATTTATATGATTAAAATCCTTATTGAGTTTCTTTTTTTATAAATAGACGGGAGTATTATCTGAGTTCTTTTTTATGAGATAAATAATTTCTAGTGAAGATAGGTGAGAACTGTTGGATAGCGAAATAGGGGAAAATTTAATGAATAAACTGTACTAATTGGCTAAACTAAAAATTATGAAAATTTTATGATAAGAATATATGTGAGTCTAGTTTCTGAAAAAATTAAAAAATCTTAATTTGGAATTCTGTAGCTCAAGTGATAAATAAATTACCGACTATGACTCGAGTAGACAGCTTGACCAGAATATGAATAAAAGTGTAATTATAGTTGTTTTAACTAAGGAAGCATATTGGTAAATTGCTTATTAATTTCATATGGACTTACTAAGCTTAAAGCTTACCCCCCTTTACATTTCTTTTAGTATTGGCAGGTCAGCTCAGGGTTGGAGATTGTCGGAGGCAGCATCACACTACCAGAACGTTGATGTGAAGCGTCGATAAACTTCAAGTGTTTTCAAGTAAGTGGCATGTATAAAGATTTAGTCTGTATGATAGTTGTTAGTACGATTTGGCCAGACGTATTGGCTTATTATGGTTAAATCGTATATAGCCATGTGATATGGTTTATATTCGATTATTGGGTTGTAAGTCTAATTGATAAAATGTGCTTGATCCATTGCTTTATGATATGCGCGTGGTGATGTCTTGATACGGTCGAATGATGATATGTCATGCTTATGTGGTGGATAGATTATGATCAATAGATGTGACCATATTCTTAATGTAAAGGCATAAGGTAAGAATAAGTAATACCGTTGTTAAACATGAAATTGGTGTGGAACGTCTTAGTCAAGCACGTTATTCTATGTATGTGAATTGATGGTATGTCTAGGCTTGGTATAAAATGAGAATAATATCTAATATGTTTAGTTCTGGTCAATGTAAGAATGTGTATTACATGCATGATGGTAGGAAAAATGATATATTTGTATCAAAATAAAGGATGTTGAATGTTATTAAAATCATGTGGGTGCATGTAGGGTGACAAAAAGGCTTGGAAAACAACCTAAGAGTTAATTACACGGGCTGAGACACGGTAGTGTGTCTCAACCGTGTAAGGGACACGGCCTGAAGACACGGATGTGTAGCCTGGCCGTATGGTTCAATTTGTGTGCTGACGTCATAAACAGAGAGTTACACGACCTGAGGACACGGCCATGTCAAAGGCACACGGGTTTGTGACTCTGTTTTATGGTAAAAATTTCTATGTTTTCCCAAAACTTTCCAAAGTTCTCGATTTAGTCCTGAAACCTTTCTAAAGTATGTTTTGGGCTTCGTAGACCCAAATAAGGGACCATGTGCATGTGAATGAATGTTTTGAAAAAAAAATGAAATTTTATAGCCTGTATTTTAGTTGGATGTTTGTATGTTTTTTCGGTAATGCCTCGTACCCTATCCCGGTCTCAGGTACAAGTAAGGGGTGTTACATAGACTTCATGCCTAATAATTAAGTGTTAAGCTCCCTTCCTCTCTTTTTATTATTTTCGGCAAACTAAGTTAAACTCACACCCTGAAATAAATATATACAATTAAGTGTCCAAAATTAATAAAAAAAATAAGACATATATTGAATGGTTAGGTGTTAGTGCCTCCTCTTTAGAAGCCAAGGTTCAAGTCCCCTTCCTCTCATTTCTTTTAATATTGGAAAAAGCCTTGTTTAAATGCCCAAATTGCTGCCCCAAAATTTATATGTAGTTAGGTGTTTAGATTAAGTAAGAAATTACTCCTAGAAGTCTCAGGTTCGAACCCCTCATTTCCCTTTTAATTTTATGATTTCGACAAATACATCCCCAAAAATATACAACTAAGTTTCTAAAATAAGCAAGAAATAAGGCATAGGCTGAATGCTTAGGTGTTAGTGCATCCTCCTTAGAAGCCAAGGTTCAAGTCCTCATTTACCTTTTATTTTGGGAATTAAGCAAGTCTTCTGAAAATTAAAATATGTACAATTAAGTCTCTAAATTAAGCAAGAATGAACTATAAGCTTAATGGTTCAAACGCTAAAGCTCCTCTAGACCCAAATTTGAGTCTCTCTTTTCCTTTATTTTGGGATTTCAACAATTTTTGGGGAAAATTGCATGTGTCACCCCTAAGGTATACAAACCCTAAGAGTTTAACTAATTCTTTCCTAATTAAAATTCATGTCTTGTTCTTCCTCAAAATCCCAATAGAATTAGAATTTTGCTATCTTTTTCTCTTCTTTTCCTAATTAAATTTTCATATCACCCATTTTCAAATCCTAATAGAATTTGCTCTCTATTTTTCTATTTATTCTCTTTTTATATTCTTTTTCCATTCTTTACACCATATTTTCATCCTAATTATTAATAATTATTTTGTTTTCTCGAATCAAATTATCCTCCTTTCAATCATTATTTCTATCAATTTTGTAATTGCCGGCAAAGTATCCCTACTTTTCCTAAGAATCGGTAAGAACATCTCATTTTTGATGTTTAGATCCTGAATTTTCATAACATTTCTATCCGACGCTAACTCTACGTTCTATAACCCAATCTTTTTCGATTGTTGTTGGATATTTAGATAATCTTCTTGAATCTTGAAATCAACCATTAATTTATGTGTAAATTTCATTTGAATGACCTAATTTAGGCGAATCAAACCAGAACTGAGCGTGAGGAACATCAATTAGGCCCTCGACGAAAGGTGTGTGTTCTTCTCCAAGTGAATAAGGGCAAACCATATCTAAGATTAGGGCCATACGGTCTCCGGCACAGACATGTGGACCACACGACCATGTGCCCTACAAACCCTAGTTTAGTTTCTGAACCACACAACACCAACCCTTCCATATGGCTTATCACACGGTTGTGTCTCTCCTGTATGTTAATTTTTTTCATTTTCCACACGGCCACAATCTATTACACAGCCTGGTCACACAGCCGTGTAACCTTTCCACGGGCTTATAGTATCTCACACGGCCTGGCAACATGGTCGTGTGACCTTTGTTTTACAATTTTGCCCATAAATTTATGTTATTTTTAGTTTAGTCCTTGTATATTCCCTGAATTATTTTTAAAGTTTTATTCACTCAATTAAGTACATATTATTGTGTTCTGTGATTTAATGCCTAAAGTGTTATTTTTATATCGCATGATATGTGAATATTACATGTCTTCTGTCAAAGTGAAACTAACAAACTGTTAGTGATAATATTGTTACCGCCCTACTATTGGAAAATGTGCCCATAAATTGTTTTCTATTTATTTGAACTATGAATAAATAAATAAAATTAATTCCACATTTCACCATTATGTCTTTTGTATTTATGTTTTTTATATTTTGCATGCATAGCGAAATTGTGACAAGCAAATATTAGCTCATTGATTGTCTAAAGTTTAAACTGAAGATAAGAAGCATTGTAAAGAACATTTACATTGTGAGAAAGATGATTACTTCAGTAGATAATCTAAATGAGTCCGTAATCCCGTAAAAGAATCAAAGTGAGCATTTTATTCAAATACTAAGAAGGATTATTATGTCATTTACATTTCCAGTTGGGGAGATGGCTAGTCTTGGCTATCGGAGTAGTTGACTACACAAGTAAAGACATAAATGTATTCATTGGTAGAATGATACATTGGACTGGACCTAAGATGAATTAATTCTGAATCCATTTGTGAATTAATTCACTTGTGACGTTCATGGTGTGATTTACCTAAATCTTGAGTTAGTCATTGACCATGAGCATGCAACTCATATGCTTTGATATAAGTGAAGGCTTATGCTCTAAAGATGATCGAGCCCATAGTCGGTATGTTGGGTACATGACTTATGTATGACATGGCTTTACTAACAACAATGGAATTCATAGCTCAATTAAAGAGTTAATGATATCCTTTCATTGGCATTACGTGGATTAATAAATATAGAACGTGGCTATGGGTTCCTTGTTCTCGAATGAGTAATTTATGATAGTCATTTGTTTACAGTGATCATATTAATCATTAAGAAGACACAATGCTGGCAATGAGATAAAATATGATTGTATTGAGTGAATGAATTTAACTCAAAAGAATCAAGGATATCATATGAGCATAACACATACATGATGAGGTCATTGCACAAAGCAGTTGGGTGAATTGCTTTCGTAAAGAGTATACATTAAGGAGTTTACAATCATGATACTTCTTGTGAATTATCAAAATGATTAAGTAATTGTAAATTATCGAAATGAAACTTTTAGACATAATTGCAATCACTAGAGCCTAATTGTATATGTCTGATTGGTCCTTCTACTAGCTCAACAAAAGCTCAATCAGACTGCATTTGAATTAGAAGAAAGTTCTACGACTTTGAGAATAATTTAATTGAGTTGATTTATTCGATGTGGAATTAATTAGGTGGTCTTAAGAATTGTTCAACTAGAGAATTTGATTAAAGAATTTTCTTGAAAAATTAATTTGGAAAATCTAAGTGATTTTTGGAAAAATTAATTTTGATCAAGTAAAATTAAATTAATCAAATCAATTAAAATTAACATGATATTTTTAGAAGTTAATTTTTAAGTCAGACCTGAGATCGTAAATTGGACTGAAGAGCCCAAAATGGAGAAGACCCAAAAACTTGTCGAACTAGGCTCGGTATGTAAAACTAGACCAACAGTCCAACCGGTGGCTAGAACTAACCGGTCGAGTCATCATTGACTCGAACCAAACAGGCTTAGGGTGCCGTAAGGGTGTTCCACCTGCATCACCAGATACGGTGATGCAACAATTTTACCAATGACAACTTTTTCTACTCTATGGATTCCTTCCCCTTTCTACTAGAGCCTTCTCCTGCTTCCTTAGCTAAACACATTCAAAGCGAATTTTACCAAATAGAAATAGCCAAAACAACAATCAAGTCCTTAACAAAAATTGAGAAATCTACCAACTAATACAACATGCAATGATTGCAAAGGAGATTCCTCCCCTCACCAATATTTTTGGTTAAGACCTATATAAATGATTCCTAAAATTTTATTGAAATTACGGTCAAAGGAGGACCAAAAAAAGTTACCAGTAATTGCTCAAAAAGTAACAACTTCTAAGCAAGCTGAAATCACCATTTCCTCCCACAAGCAGCTGGAGTTATATAATCTCCAATTTCTTAACGAATGAACAAAGGAAAGCCACAAGAAAGGAAAATGAAATTAAAATCTTCTCCCTTTTTTTCTCTCACCGACCCCATTTATCTTCTTAGAATAATTTAAGATTAATAATAATTTAACCAGTCAATGCCCTTGGCCAGCCACCAATAGCAACACATGTACACATAATTCCACTACCCACAAACTATTCCTAAGGCCAACAAGTTCCATGCACAATGACACATTCCCTTCCCTAGGCTTAATATGTGCCGTAGTACATGTCATACACACCGCGGGGTGTCAAGGTAACAGATGAACTCGCGAAGCGGCAAACTTTCTAACTGACGAGTTCACAAATTACCGAGCTTGCAAGGCAGTAGAGACAACTTGCCAAATACGAGGTGGAGGTTTGCGAGATGGCAAGACAACAACAAAGTATCTTGCGAGGGGATGCTCAAAGTTAAAACTAGTCTAATTCTCGCGAACTAAACGTGCTCACACAAGTTCCTTACCATTCCCACTTGGTCTGTAACGCCCCGTACCCGAGACCGTTGCCGGAGTCGGACACGAGGGGTTCACAGACTAAATTCGCTTACTATCGCAGTCCATTTTAAAAATTTCCAGACAGCTGGCTAACTGTGTCGCTGTCACCTTAAAAATCATATCTTGAGTTTCACAACTCGAAAATCAGTTTCGTGATTTTTCCCTGAAACTAGACTCATATTTCCATCTACATATTTTTTTCTAGAATTTTTGGTTGGGCCAATTAGTACAGTTTATTAGTTAAAGTCTCCCCTGTTACAGGGTGCGACTACACTGACCTTCATTCATTACAATTTGGATATCTCCCTGTACAGGGATTCAATACTGATGCTGTTTGTTTCTATAGAAACTAGACTCAGAGAGGAATCTATACATATATGGCATGACTCCTAATTATCTCTGGTTAATTTATAATGAATTTCCAAAGTTGGAACAGGGAATCCAGAAACTGTTCTGGCCCTGTTTCACGAAAACCTAATTATCTCTTAACATACCACTCATATGACCGTTTCGTTTCTTCCATATGAAAGTGGATTCATCAAGGTTCATTTAAATAATTTATTCACTATTTAATTCCATTCCTACTATTTTTAGTGATTTTCCAAATCTACATCACTGCTGCTGTCAGCATCTGCCTTTAAGGTAGACTTTACCTATTACATAGTTTCCATGATTCAACTAGCCCTTTTAGCATAAATAGCACAAATTATGATAGTGATTAACCATTCCCATGGCCAATCCTTGTTAAGCATATCCACACCTCTCAATAACCATATCCATACCAAATGATTATAACATTATGCTCAAACATATATAAGCCATTTTCGCATGGCTATCCAAAATTATACAAAACCGAAGGGTACATGACCAACAACAAAAGGGTAGTCCTATACATGCCATTTTCAGAGTTCAACCAAAAGTGTACCAAAAGGGTTTTGATAGTGTGGGCGACTTCGACTTCAATAATCCCGAGTCCGATAGCTGACGAACCAAAATCTATAAAACAGAGATTCAAAGAACGGAGTAAGCATTTAATGCTTAGTAAGTTTTAAGCAAAACAAAGTGTTCTCAATCACTATCATTGGTCATTCATTTCAACTGTTCGATGAAGTTAATCTAGAGCTTCATCTCGATCTATAATATCATTAAACGCAACACTTGGCTGCCACATATATACT
Organism: Gossypium hirsutum; assembly: GCF_007990345.1. Lineage (NCBI taxonomy): Eukaryota > Viridiplantae > Streptophyta > Magnoliopsida > Malvales > Malvaceae > Gossypium > Gossypium hirsutum. The sequence continues at coordinate 66,819,519 of NC_053436.1, read as the reverse complement.
TTCGAATAATAATGACCTAGATGGTCAAATATTTCCAAAGCACATTCTTCATCGATTTTCAACTTTCAATAATCCTTTCCACTTGTTCATAATCACATCCATACTTTTAAGTATTTCAACATGACAAGTACTAAATTACCATAGGCACATAAAGAACCAACATATTCCTTATCACATATATGTAAGCTTACAAATCATAATCCTTACCTTGTACTGGCACATCTAGCTCAATCCAACCCATACTCAGATCATAAGGCTTTTGGGCAGAATATGCACTAATACATAAGAATATTTCATCGCATACTTTATTATACAAACATACCATTACCAATTAGATCATTCTCACATTTGGAGTTATAATATTAATCACATTTACCTACCTCTTTGCTACTGATAATTCACCTCGAAATCACTCCACCGATGAGTAAGTAATACGTACCTGAACATCTTGAATACATAATACTTATTTGATGGTAACTTAATGCAGATACTCAATATCAAAGTCTTACTTGAATCCTAGCATTTAGCCGTCGGGTCTTTAAAGCTCGGATATAATACGAGCACGAAGCCTACGGACATTAATTAGGATAATATTCTCGCATAAAGCCTGCGGGGTTTTAACTCGGATATAGTACTGACACAATTGCCCTTCGGGACTTATCACATTTATACACTTCCACATCCATCACATTGGCCATTCGGCCTTATCACATATATACACTTTCACATTCATCACATTGGCCATTCGGCCTTATCTCATATATGCATGTTCACATTCATCACATTGGCCATTCGGCCTTATCACACATACACATGTTCACATTCATCACATTGGCCATTCGGCCTTATCACACATACACATGTTCACATTCATCACATTGGCCATTCGGCCTTATCTCATATATGCATGTTCACATTCATCACATTGGCCATTCGGCCTTATCACACATACACATGTTCACATTCATCACATTGGCCATTCGGCCTTATCTCATATATGCATGTTCACATTCATCACATTGGCCATTCGGCCTTATCACACATACACATGTTCACATTCATCACATTGGCCATTCGGCCTTATCACATATATATACACTTTCACATTCATCACATTGGCCATTCGGCCTTATCACATATATACACTTTCACATTCATCACATCGGCCATTAGGCCTTATCACATATATACACTTTCACATTCATCACATCGGCTATTAGGCCTTATCACATATATACACTTTCACATTCATCACATCGGCCATTAGGCCTTATCACATATATATACACTTTCACATTCATCATATTGGCCATTAGGCCTTATCACATATATACACTTTCACATTTATTCAAATATACTTCACATACCACATATACTATCATGTACAGACTTGGTCTTGGCCGAATCTACATCCATCACTTTCCAATGAATAATTCAATTTTACGCCATACTATCATTTCATATTCGAATACTCATAAGCTTACAATATCATGATTTAGAATTCAAGTATGGGTTTAATCAATAGCTTATGAGCAACTAAAACAAGTTTTATCCATGTTTACAACAAATCATATATTCACTACGAGCTGTTTTCCTGAGCAATGGTCACTAAATTATTTATAACCGGAGCTACAAAACTCCAAATCACTTGCCGTTAATTTTTCCTGAATATAGACTCGTATATCTTCCATCCATAAAATTTCCAGAATTTTAGGTTTGGCCAATCAATACCAGATTTTTCTTAAAGTTTCCCCTGTTTCACTGTTTGACTAATCTGACCACTCTTCACTACGAATCAAATTTCTCATTTTACAGAATTCAAAATGTGTTGTATTTGATTTCATTTGAAACTAGACTCATTAAGGAGTCTAAGCATATAAATTTTCTCTTATAACCATTTTTGTACAATTTATAATGATTTTCTAAAAACAGAACAGGGGATTTCGGAGTCATTCTGACACCGTCTCACACAACTTTAAATATCTCTTTATAGGAAATTTCTTTGTTCACAAGGTCTCTTTTATAAGAAACTAGACTAATTAAGCCTTGATTACATATTTTATTCAGCCTATAGTTCCACACCAACAATTTATAGTGATTTTCTAAAATCACGTTACTGCTGCTGTCCAAAGCAAATTATTACAATTTGCTCTTAAATTTCCAAGTCCAAACACATATGAACTTACCATTTGAGTTTAAGACATATCATGGCCACATCATATCTTATTAAATCAACTCATTATGTCCTATTATGATTGAATTTACTCAATGTTTAATCACTTAAAACTTACCTCGGATGTTGTCGAACGATTTCGGCGGCTATTCGATCACTTTTTTCCTTTCCTTTATCCAACTTTGGTCCTCTAAGCTCTTGAGCTTAATCTAGATACAAGTATGGCCAAACCTCCTCCTAATCCTCTTCCAAACCAAACATGAAGCAAGAACTCCTTCCTTCTTCCTTAGAATTTTCGGCCAAAAGAAATGAAAGAGGATGAACAAATTTTCTTTTTTTTCTTTTCTTCACTCACGGCAATGGGGGGGGGGACAATCACACACATCCTTTCTTTTATTTTTTTGTTTCTCATCCTACTAACACTAATATTTTATTGCCCATGCCCTTTATTTTATTAATCCTTACATAATGCACTACCCCAACATGTTTATGACATGTTTTTAGCCATAACATCTTGTCCACCCATGCTCTTTATTTTATTAATCCTTACATAATGCACTACCCCAACATGTTTATGACATGTTTTTAGCCATAACATCTTGTCCACCCATGCTCATGGCCGGCCACTACATATTAGGGGGGGAAAATTGACATGCAAGTCCTCCCTTTTGATTACATGCACTATTAGGTCCTTGTAGATTAGCCTATCACATTTCAAAAATGTCACCCATAAGTCCTTTTGACTAAATTCACATGCAATTTACTAAATCGAAGCCTAAAACTTTCACACCTTCATAATCACATATTTTAGACAATAAATGTCACATTCAAATAATTTGGTGACTCGGTTTAGCGGTCCTGAAACCGCTTTCCGACTAGGGTCACTTTAGGGGTGTCACATGGTCAACATTCCACAATACAGTTCTAGAAATTTGGGGTGTGATATGCTCATTTCCACTTCGTCAATAGCAAAATCCGCAATAAAATATGTTGGAAACAAATAGAAAGAATACAAAAATCAATTTTTGGGTTATTGATGATCGTTGAATTCATTTCATGGATGTGGATGGGAATATATAGAAGTCAATCTAATATACCATACATAATCATTCCACTAAACCATATACACCATCGCATATCAGTTTAGTAAAGCATCTATATACCCTTGCACATTATGGTACTCAATTATGCATAAGCAAATCTATTTAACTATTGCCATAAACAATAAACACTAAGTTCCACAACTTGTAAACAAGTATACTAAGAATTATTACTAACACCAAACTTATCATTACTACACCTATTAGCTTTCACTATTACTATGTTCTTCAAACATTTTTTAACAAATTAATCTCATGTTATTCTAAACATGTGCCTACAAAAACTTATTCAAAATACCCTAATTATGTAAGTTAATTCATATATTTAAGACAACTTTATGCATAAAATTTCACGTTCACAATAATGTTTTAACCTTATTTCATCCGTCAATCATACACAAGTCGCTTTCAATCATAAAACCCTAAACCCACTTACTACCAATACTACATACTCTAACATAACTCTATCATTTAATCTCCTTGGTAACAAAACAAGTTCCTTATAATATGATCTTTAAACTAAGAAACACTACATCTCTTTCGAAACTTTCAAGCCATAAATAAAACCATCAGTAAAAGTATAAAACATAGCATGTTGGACTTCAATTACTTCGCATGAATTTGATGAATACTTTTTCCATGAACAACCATGGCCAATCCCAGTTTCGTCTCCACCTTTTCCTTTGACCCTCTGGAAAGCCTCTACTACTTCACTCTCGCTATCAAATGGCTTTTGCAAGCTTCTCTTAACTCATATAACTTGAGGAGTACAATCTTGTCAAGATCAGTACACTCCGAGTTTCTTCCCACAAAACATAAAATAAAACTTCTCCATCTTCGTCTTTTATTTTTTTACTTTCTCTTCAATAATAATAGGATGGGGAAATAGTATTGAAATATCAACATGATTTTGAAATGAAAAAAAAATAATACAATGAAGAAATACTGAGAATTTTCCCGAATGAATAAGATTGAAATGCTGAACTTTTTATCAAGTTTTACTAGGCTTCAAATATTAAATTGGTGTTAAAAGATTAAAAAAAAAACGTTGGCCAATAATAAGGGTATTGCTTTTATTGGGAACTAATTAACATTAATTATGAATTTAAAGTGATATATACATATATTTATAAGGGAGGGGAGGGGTAATCCGGCTAAATAGAGAAAAGGATGTAAAATTGTCGGCTAGAGAGAATAAATTTTGAAATTTGAAGTTAGAGAGATGTCAAATTTTAAAAGTTGCTAACACTAACCTTTTTGTCTAAACGTTGACTTTTTAAGTGCCCAAAACCCAATTATGAACATTATGGATAAATTTTGTCGAAACCTAAATCGTTTTCCTAAGAATTAAACCAATATGACATGGATTCTTCCCTCATTTCTTATTAAGAGCTTTACTAACAAGTTGTTTACAAGGAATAGAGAACTTAAAAAGGATTGATAGTGTCAAAATATAGCTACTTTTGTTTTCTCTATACAAATCTTAGCTTATCATCATGTCTTCACTATCACATTTTCTGGTTTTCTGTCAAATTTGGATAATGATGACAAATAAGATGATTCACCACCATTAAATTCAATGTCCAGTATTTATATATATTATTTTTAGAATTTTAGAATTATATACTTTTAGAAGGCTATTTTACTTAAATAATACAAAAAATAAAATTAATAACTGAAATGATATATCCATTAGATTATTTACTAAAATGGTATGGTTTTACAGATGCCGACTATCAAATTGGCGACACTAGACTGAAATGTAATGATTTAAAGTATTCAGGGACCTAATATGTAAATTTTTCATTTGAGTGGCTGTTGAAAAAAAAATGTAAAAGGTGTCGCCTGACAGTGTGGAGGCACCAAACCTTAAATATGGCTAATTGCCTTGTAAGCCCTCGTTATTTATTATTTTATTTTTATTCCCCTTCAGCTCACTGTATTGTGTTTAAACAAGCCCTTAACCTATTTTGTAGTTAAATAAGCCCTTAACTTATGATTTTTACTCATAAAAGCCCTTTATTTTAATATTAAAGTAAATATATTTTTATTGATGCAATAAAAAATATATACACTTTAACATCAACATAAAATCTAAAAAGGTAATAAAAAATTTCAAAAGAGTAATTGAGAATATCATGTATATAAGCACTTTCAACAAAATTTTAAAATTTTATTTTTTATTTAATAAACTATTCTCATCAAATTCACATCAACATAAAATACAAATTAGTTTATATTTTTTAAATAGCTTTACTTTGGGTAAAATATATTTTTAATATTAAAATAAATGGATTTTACGAGTAAAAATCATAAGTTAAGGGCTTATTTAACTACAAAAATAGGTTAAGGACTTGTTTAAACACACTATTGTGAGTTGAAGGGGAATAAAAAATAATAATAAATAATAAGGGCTTCAAGGTAATTAGCCATATTTAAGGTTTGGTACCGCCACAATGTCAGGCAACACCTTTTCACTTTTTGTTCCAACAGCCACTCAAAATGAAAAAATTGCATATCAGGTCCCTAAATACTTTAGATCATTACATTTCAGTTCGGTGCCGCCAATTTGACAACGGCACCAGTAAAACTATACCATTTTGGTAAATAATCTAATGGGCATACCATTTCAGTTATTAATTTTATTTTTGTATTATTTTGGTAAAAAATCCTTTTTAGAATTTTCTAATTTTTAAAAATAATTTTATTTTTTTAATAATTTTTATAGACTCAAAGCTAATTTGATAAAAAAATTATTAAATTTTAGGATTAAATTTGTTATTATATCATTTAAAAAATGTAATGTTGTTGTTTCGCTAGCTACTTAACAGTCAGGTGATTAAAAAATAATTTCGAAATTGTTTCGAAAATGTTTGTGTAATTTCATTTAGTTGAATAATCAAAACAAAAAACATATACACAATTAGGTGATTATAGGTGTAATTTATCTTATTATTATTATTATCATTGGTTTGTTCGGGCGGTTGGTGTGAAGGAAAAAAAATGGAAACACAATGAATAAACTCAAATAAGTAGGGTTTTTTAATAAATAACCTAAAAAATAGAAAAATTTATGAAAATGACTTTAGTATTAGATTATTTAGAAAAAATGACCTAGTTTTTACAATGTCAAAGGATGCCTCCATTTCTCATGGTGGCACCACCCCAAAAATTGACTTAATCATTGCTTCATAATTTCAGAAATAATAGGATGAAAAAAATCATTTTTCAGTGCCGCCACTTTTGAAGGAGACACCCGTATAAATTTTCCATATTTTCCCCTGTATTTTTGGAGTTAATAAAAAATATATATATTTTTATTATTTCTGGTGTTGCCTCCTTTAATGGAGGCATCAAATTGGATTAAAAAACAATTTGTACCGTCTTCTTCTATGGAGTGATCAATATCTGTAAAAAAAAAAATTCTCTCTAATGACTACTTGAGATGTGGTAGCACGAGTATTATTTTTAAAATTTTTTGGTGTCGCCACTTCACATGGTGTTTCTACTATACATGTGGCAGCACCAATATTTTATTTTTTTGAATTTTTTGGTCTCGTCACTTCATGTGGTGTCACCAAAAATGGAAAAAAAAATTTCCCCTAGTCCCTACTACAGATGTGGCAGCACCAATGTATTTTTTTGAATTTTTTTCCCATCACTTCATTGAAAGTAGTCATCAGAGAGTTTTTTTTTTACATATATTGAACACTTCATGGAAGAAGGCGCCACCAGGAAAAAAAAATTTAATCCAATTTGGTGCCTCAACTAAAAGAGGCGGCACTAGAAGTAATAAAAATATATATTTTTGCGATTAACTCTGAAAATACACGGAGAATACGAAAAAATTATATAGGTGCTACCTTGGAAAGTGGTAGCATAAAAAAAAGATATTTTTTTTCATCTTATTATTTCTATAATTATAAAGCAATGATTGTCACTTTTTGGGGTGATGCCGCCGTGAAAAGTAGAGGCACCCTTTGACACTGTAGAAACTAGGTCATTTTTCTAAATAATCTAGTACTAAAGTCATTTTCATAGTTTTTTTTTTAAAACTTTTCGGGGTATTTATCTAAAAACCCCAAATAAGCGAATCTAACCTTCATCAAAATAATCTAACTGAACTGAATGAATAACATGAGGTCGCTTTTTTGGTTATTATTTGATCACCTTTAATATGAAGATTATACAACAGAATCAAATAATCAAGGCTGTAAAACCAAACCAGATTAACTAATGGGTAAATTATAACAATAGTCACTCAACTTTGATGCAGCTGACAAAATAATCACTCCAATTTGAATTTAGTGACTCAACTTTCAAAAAATAAATAATCAGTCCTTTAACCATTTTTGGTTATAGACATAACAAAAAAGTGACATGGAATTTAACGGAGTCCTTGCTATCACTAACTGCCCAGCTAAAGGGTTAACATTAGTTTAAACAACCCCATTTAAGAGTTTACGGCTTAGGCAATAGAAGAAGAAGAAGAATTGAAGAAATGAAGATGTCGATCATGATTCCGGTGTGCTATTGTGGAAACACAACCATTTTTATATCCATTTTAGGTTACCCTTTAGGTCTGTGACTCGATTCAAATCCCTTCCTAAGGACTGGGCTTATGTAACTCCTTTAATCTGTCTCCGTCATTAGATTAGGGTTACAGAGCATTACCGTACAATTAAAAACATTTTACATCATAATATTTAAATAAATTAAATCTCATTCGGAACATATAGAGCCTTAGAGGCCCTGAAAATAGCTTTGAAACAATTCGAGACTAATTTGAAACAAAATAAAAGTTTTAAGAAAAAGTTGCAAAATTTGGAAAATAAGGGTCACACAGTCATGTGACATTACCCTAGGCTATGTAACATTTGAACAAGAGACACACGACTGTGTCCTAGCCCGTGTCCTCACTCGTGTAACTCACTGAATTGCCCCACATGCCTGTGTGCCAGGCCATGTGCGTCAGGCGATCGTGTGACAGCCGATGTCCTAGGCCGTGTGAACCCAAAAATTTACCTAAAATCAAGTCATTTCAAGTCCAAATCATGCATAACTAACCATTCAATTTGGGCACACATTCAAGGGGTTTAAACATCATTCAAACACACATAAACATGTCATTTTAAACATTCTAAATCACCTAACCAATAAGCCATTCAAAGGTACCACAATTGTGTTAAAGTATCATTTACCAAAACAAATTAACATTGCCTCATTTCATGCATGAAAACATAGTTCATATAAGTACTAAAACATGACCCAAATGACCATTTTCAAGCCATCATCAACATACCAAAAGAACCCTATTTACAAGCATTTAAAAGTGACCAAAATGACATAACTTAGAAAGGGTTAAGGTTCACCAAACCAAATATAAACTTCAAAGCATATACATACCAAATCACCATTAACACATTCAAAAAATACCATTACAACACATCTTATACATGCAGTTATTAACCTTGGCCAAAATATTTAAAATCTATTGAATTAATTGCTGGATAGTGTGATAGGTCTCCGACGAACTTGCAACCTATCGAGCTTCCAATAATCTATAACATAAAGGAAAATAACTACGTAAGCAACGAATGTTTAGTAAGTTCATATAAACTTAAACATAACTTACCACCTTAACAACACAATTCATAGATTAAGCATAAACCACTACCCATGCCATGAGCTTAGTATAAGCCTATTCAAGCATTATCAAGCTCACATGTTAGTAGGTTCATCAACATCACATATAAGCTCATTTATATCATAAATAGATTTCATAAGATACATAACATATGCATCAACTTTTTCATAAAATCATGAACATTTCCATTAACTTACTTACCATTCCATTCCTTTTCTTACCCGTTGAACCATCTAAATTACACCAGATACTCGGGAAAGCTCACACATAGTGTACCTTTACATATAACTATAACATTTCCTTTACATCAACGCTTACACGAGTTATGTAATAGGCTTACTCACACTAGCTGTGGGTCGAAATGTACGCTACACGATGCTGCTCACACGAGCTGTGGAGAATCCACAACAAATGCAAGGCCTCAACTATCGTAGGACATTCAAGACCAGTGCCCGAAACATGAAATCCCTAATGACATGTCATTTGTATCCTAAGAATTCTTAAGGTTCAATAGGGATTCATTATCCGTTAATTTGTCATAACATGGATACATTTATATATAGATTCATTTATATTACAACAACATAGCATATATTCAACTTAGCTAACATTAAAACAATCATAGTTCATACAAACTTACCTCGATAACTAGGGCATAGAAGTAAAGTCGAACTAATCCGACACTTTAGCTTTTCCTCGATTTAAGTCCGATGGTGGTTTATCTTAATGTACCTGGATAATTTCAATCAATTAAGTACTTCTAGAATTCAATTTAATCCATGATTCATATTTATGCAAAATTACAAATTTCCCCTAACATTTTAACTTTTTACAATTTAGTCTTTAAGCTCACAACTTAAAATCTAACCATTTTAACCTAAATTTAACTTAATCAATGTTACAAGGGACTTTGAAACAGCTCATAACTATTAACATTTCACTCATAGATTTATACTTTTAACAATTTAATCCTTACTTCCAAAATTCAACAATTTAATCCTGCAGACATTAAATAAACATTAAAATAATAATTTACTCTTCGAAAATTTTGGTCTCGAAATCACTATTTCCAACACCACCCAAAACAGATTGTTATAGCTTACCTCACCTCGACTCCAACTTTTGTCGCCGACCATCTCCGCCTCTCTTCCTTTGATCTCATCCTCATTTGCTATAATACCCAATCCGATTTCAACTCTAAGGTCTTGCTAATCACTGACCCGACCTAGAATTTCACTTGTCAACATTTGGTTGTCCCTTTGGGGGAAATGCTTCCTTTGTTCTAAAAAATCATGGGTTCAATTGATTGTTTGTTTGTCTAAATGTTCCCCTTGTTTTGCTTCTGATTTTGTTTTATGCAACTTGATAATGTTAGCTATGGAGTTAGTGTTGTTTAGCTTAACTGGAAACCTTTCTGTTTATATCATATCATATCCTAGACCTAATAATGTTATCTTGGAGGATTTTATCCTCATCGGTTTGGTTATGGGTACTAATAGTTTGACCTCAATTTGTCTCTAATCCTATTTCGATCTAATTTTTTCAGAGTTAATGACTTTGGGTGGTAGAAAAAGACAGTCGGATCCCAACCATGGTGGCTCCTCTATCGAGGGGGTGAAAAAGAAAAAAAAAGGATAGGGTGGTGGTTTGGAAGTCAAGGGTGGTGACATCAAATATGGTTGTGGCGGAGGCGTTGATGGCAATATTCTTGGGATGAAAAGAAGAAGTATAAACATATTGGGTCATTTACACAAAAAAGTAAAAAAATATTGGACCATTTATTAAAAAGGGTAAAGGAAGGACGGAAAAAAAACAATCACTCAACTTTGTCTTGTCCAGCATAGCAAGTTAATTGGCCACATCAGCTAGTTAACTAGCTACGTCAGTAGTCTCATTAAGCCTGTGACGGAAAATGTTTATGGGTGATTGATTTGTTATTTTTTGAAAGTTGAGTAACTGAATTGAAATCAAAATGATTATTTTCTTAGTTAGTGTAATATAACCTTAAAGTTAAATTCATCCGCATATAGGTTGAATCAAAACATTTAAAGTAAAAAACGAAAATTGAGAATAAAAATCAATTAAAATATGATAAATCAAGAATTTTTTAAAATAAAAATTTGGGAATTTTCATTATGTTTTGGTTCTTTTTCATATTTGATTTTTTTTTAAAAAAAAAGAAAAAGTGATTTCTTTTTCATTTTATGTTTTCTTAATTTTTATAAATCTTTTAACTATTATCAATTTATGTTCTTTTGAATGTTGCAAAATAGTTGAACCATCCAATTGGCCAAAAAAGGGCAATTTCCAAATCAGGTTTTTCAATTATGCAAAATATTTGTGGTGCGAGCAAGGATTGCGTTTATTACAATTATAAACTACTAAAAATTATTTGAGACAAAATGGCAAGGGTAAGTAGAAGATAATAGATTGAATGTGATGTTGGTAAGATTTTATGGAAAACTCATAACATGTTTATTTTATTTTAAAGTTGATGTACTGAAAATTTAATGAGTAGAATATTATATAATGATATTTAAATGTTAGATAAAATGTGGTTCTGGAAATGTTGTCTGCGAAGGTTGAATGGTAATTACCTTAGATTTGGCAGATACAACAGTGTTGTCGTGACAATATTATTCTGTTATTGCAACAAGAAGGGGTTGGTTCTCTGCTTCAATTCTTCCAATAATGATAGTGTAGGTAGCGACTAGACCTTACATGTTGTCGCGACAAGGATTGAAAACGTAAACTACTTTATAATTTTTTTTTTCAAATGAGGATTCCTTATAAAGATGTGATTAAAAGTTCTGAATTTTAATCAAACGACATAATGTCATGACTGAATTTATTTATTTATGCTATAATGGCTAATACCTTGGATATTATTTTTTATTTGTAACTTGGATTCAACATAAATTACAAATCTTCTGAAATTACTGAACAAGATCCTAGTAACTTACACAAATAATTTAAGATACAATTGGTATACGGTTTTGACCATGGTTTAGCCTTCCCACATGGCACTTTAGTGCATTCTATTACTACTCTACTCTTTTGGTTTTCGGACATGAGCGTTACGACACATTACTATTACTGTTACTATGGTGTATTGGCTAGTTAGTCCCTAGTATTCCATCTTTATTTCTCTAGGATTACTAAGGGCTGAACCTAAAACTAAATCCACTAATTATTGAAATTGATTATGAAACTAAATTCGTCATGTCAATGTATGTGATATCTATTTAATATATACAAGGGCGAAGTTAGAAATTTTTTTAGGAGGTGAAATTAAATTATAATTTTTACGATAGTAAAAATGTAATTTCACCATTTTAATAGTCTATATTTTTATAATTTTTAAAGGATTAAATCAAATTTTTATATTTTTTAGAGGGCAAAGTAAAATTTTACTTTTACTAATTTAAAATTTTAAAACTTTTAAAAGGCCTAAATGGAATTTTTTTTCATTTTAGGGGAGCCCCTGTTAGCCCCCTAGCTACACCACTGGATATATATGTATTTGCATATGAATCAAATATTTTCCTTAGAACTATAGGATTTCTATTTATTGAGATTTGATCGAATGTTATTAATATTTTCAATTGCCTAATTTATCTGTTTTACGAGGTTCTAACATGGTCTAAAATGTCACATCCCAGAAACAAGATTAGGAGAATTGGGTAAGTAAATCGAGGGTTAATGAGCCAGAAACTGTAATTAGATTAGATAATTAAATAATTAAAAATTAATTAAATAAAATATTAAAATAATTAGAATTAATAATTTTAGGTTAAGAAATTAAAATTAGGTGTCCAGGAACAAATTTAGTTAAAACGGATTTTAGAAATGACGTTTGATTTGAAAATAATTTTGAAATTGGTTTTAATTGAAAAACAATGACCTATTTGAAAAAGGAAAGAAACTGGAGGTGGTTAAATGGGTACTGGTCCAATTTTTAAAAATGAGTTGCCTATTTAACAACCTCTACATCTCCTTCCCTTCTATTCTTCATCTTCTTCAAAAATTTGTCAAATACCAAATCAAAGATTTTCTTCCGAAATTTGCTCATCATTTTTTATTCCTAAGCTTTCTAAACACAAAATCTCTTTTCAATTTTGAAGAGCACTCATGTTTCCATCCTTAAAATCCTTAAGAGATCTTCATACGTTTTAGCTTGAATTAGCTCCATAGCTCGTCAATTTTACAAAATTGAGGTGAGATTCTAACCTTTTATGATTAAACTAAGTGACTTATTATTTCAATTCGAGATTTAAATGATTTAATCAAGATCTCAATATATCACTTGATTTTAAGTTGATTTTTGGGTTAAAAATGGTAGATCTCATATTTATTGGCTAATCTTTGTTTTTAAAGTGATTTCTAACTCATTTTGATCTAATTAAAATGTATTTGATCTTAATTTAACAAATCCTTAATGAATTTAAGCAAATTGAATGTTTTCCCCTTTTTAAAAGATCACATAAGCTTGCTTTTTTCGGAAAAATTAAATAAGTGAAATTGGGTAAAATTGATGGTTTGGATATGTAAGTAATGATATTTAGGATGTATGAAGTTGAATCTAAGCTTAGAAATGTGATTTGAGTGGTTAAACACCTATTTCAACAAAACTAGTTTAATTTTAGGTATAAAGGTTAATAGGTTTTGATCTATGATTTTGGAATGATTTAATGGTGTTTGCTCCTGTTAGTAATGCCTTTATAATGTGTTTGATGTGTATGAAAAGTGCCAATTCATTTAGGAGCCTCTACAACCATGGACAAAGGCAAATAAAAGCTTACTTGATCATGGTAGTTGATGTAACAACCCAAACCTGACCTAGAAGTTTAGATTGAATTTTGGAAGTCACATTGATCACCGAAGTGATCACAAGAAAATTTTACAAAACAACCCCCCCAAAAATATTACAATACTTAAAACAGAACTTACAGTCTAAAATCATTTAATAAAACTCAAATTTTCTGAAAACACTTTATTAACCAGTTTTTAAAAATGTGACGCTTTCGAGACCTGTGAAGTGTCGACTCTAGCAATAGCATACGAAAATACTTGAAAAAGGGAAAATGAGAGGGTAAGCTACATGAGCTCAGTGTGAGTTCAACACGTGACTAATAGCAGAATTACAGAACTGAATTCAATACCGAAACATACTTACAGATATATACATAAATAGAAGGTAAATTCGAGGTCAACGTCCCAACAGAACGTAACAGTTCAAACACACCATGACACACAAACACTCAGTCACAAGTGTTTTCGGTCAGACAGAATACAGTCAAAAATCTTGCACCCAGAACACTCAAACATATGCGTATGAATGTAGTCAAGTACATGCGGTACAGTGCAGTAAACCGCTGTACTGATAAGTTACAGTTAAACTGCCAGATCAGATTACAATTAGCCTTCCTTCTCATCACAACCAAACCCCAAATAATTTTATGCAAAAGTATGTATGTAGACAAGCGTACAGAATCAAAATGCAAAATTTCCAATCAGTTATTTAGACACGGAAACTCACATCTAGACAGTCAATCACAGAATTCTCCTGCAGCTATAGAATGCACATGACATACAAACTCCTACACACCAATCAAACATATTCAGAAATGCGTACCTCCACTATCCCAAATTCGGAATCAATTTCATAACAACATCGATTAACCCTCAATTAGTTGCTTACATAAAGCTGTAACAACGAAAACACACAAGTCAAAGCCAAAACAAAGTTCCGACCACCCTTAATAAAACTTAGCTAAGAGTTGGATCCTACAGAAACACAATCAAGCCTAAAATCGACATAGATAAAAAATCAGCGAGAAAGGGCCACATGGCCGTGTGCTCCGGCTGTGTGAGGGGTTAACACACCCATGTGAAGGGGCACATACCTGTGTGGAAGAAGGTAAATGCCCGTGTGATCTAGGGACATGGCCCTGTGCTCCTACTGTGAGGGTATAGAGTACAGGGCAGACAGGGTCATGTGAGGGTATCACATGCCCGTGTGCCCACCAAACACAGCTATGTGTCCAAAAAACACGCCAGTGCGGGATCCTTAAATCCTCAAATTAGCCACACAGCCGTGTAAAAATTGACTATCTACCCTAAATCAGCCACATAGCCGTGTGGCACCCAAATTAGCCTAAAAACCCTAAACCCCAATTGCATACGGCTGTGTGAACCGTCCATGTAGGGGCATACGTCCGTGTGGCCACCTGTGTGGTCACGAAACCACACCGAAATTGATTGAAAGTCTCGTTTTTCGATCATTAAAATGACCCCTAATCAAATTATTTTAGAAAACACCATAATAAACCAAATTCATGCTATTTAAAGCCAATAAAAACCTCCATTCAACTACCAAATCACACAAAAAGGATTGTCGAATTTCAAAGCAATTCGATACCGAGTTATACTATTCAAAACACACTTATTCTATCGAATTACCCAGAATCAATTCAGTGTTTCAATAACAAAAAGGAAAGTCTAGAACCCATGCCTTAATTCGTGATTGAAATGCCCAAAACGATCGACGCCTCAAACTCGCCAATTCTGATTCACACCTGATGACTTAGCGAATAATTCCTCTAACGAAAACGCTTGGAGCCTCCAAACGAAAGATCAAGGCACCAGAAAATAAATAACAGAACAAAATTGGGAAAAGAGAGAAAATGAAAATAATAATAATAACTGAAGAAAAAACAAAGAAATGTTGGAACGTGTAAAACAATTTAGGGTCCCCTCCCTTTTTTTCTCTCTCCCTCAACTAAAATAAAAATAAACTAGAAATAAAATAATAAACAAAATCTACTATACTTAAAAATCATACTAAAGCAAAATTGTTTCCCCAGAATGAATACAAGAGGACTCGAACTAGGGACCTAAAGACAAACTAACACACAACCAACCACCAGACTAGCAAGCCCATTCTGAAACTAAAACGCGAAAACACACATAATTGGTCGAGCTACGCGCAGACCCTAATCACAAATCTCAAAACTTGTAACCCCAACATCCGGGGTGTTACAGTTGAAGCAATGGTTGTTAAGGTGAGTGGTTTGATATACTGCATTTGAACTCTAGTATGCAGGCTAAGGTAACATAGGCGAACCCCTACTTAATAAATATGCGAGCCTTGATTTCTCCTAGTGCAAACCATTGCAATTTTATTTAAGTGTAAGGTATGCATACTGTGTGATTTAATAAGTCAAATGCATGAATTTAAAATGAATAAAATAGACAAGTCGTAACTCTAAATTATGGAATTTGGCGTGACAAGTGTGTGAAATTGTGCACTTAAAGGTTGCGTGCGTGTGTGTGCACATTAGTAGGTGTGAGCAGTTGCATGAGCTATTGTACTAATAAATAAGTATATATATAATATAAATATGTGAGCATGGTCTTATTATAAATATAATATATGCGTGAATTTTGTTATATATACAAATATATGCATCATTGTTCTGTTATATATAATATATATGTGTTTAATGATTATATATGTCTGTAAGGGGCTTAGTTTATATATAGACACGTATATGACACTCGGAATATATTGAAATTTGATGTGACAGAGTATTTTAAATAGATATGCATTATAATATATTTATGCGTCTTGTTACATATATAATATATATCTTTATGGGTCATAAAATATATAATATATATTTGCATTTCAAGGTCATCTTTTATATAATACATATATGTGTAAAAGGGTTTTGTTATATATAAATAAATACATGAGTGGATGGGTTTTGTAATGTTTGAGAACTAATATAAAAATAATAACGTGAACTCTTTTAACATGCGAGTTTTATCGATAATGTGTATATTTATGCATCTACGAACTAGTATGCGAATTATGAGCTCTACAGTAATGAAAGCTTTGATTAATGTAGAATTATATATTATGAAATGTTAGGTGAGCTAAACTGCAGTGTAAGTCAATTATATTTGTGTACTGTGTTATATTGTGAACCAATTAACTTGGCGAACTATGTTAATTTGGTGATCTGTATTAATATGACGAATTGTATTAATTTTTCAAATTGTGTATTGTGAGATTTTGAGTTGTATTGTATGTAGGCTAAGCTATTGTGTGCCCTATGCTAAATAAAATATACGACCAATGATTTATGTGAGCTATGTCATGAATGATATGTGAACTGTGTTATGTGTGCAATATATGTTGTATGAAAGTTATATTATTTGTGAACCATGCTCTATTGTGTAATATATGTAGCATGAAAGTTATAATATATGTGTGAGTTATGCTTAATTGCAAGCCCTATTATATTAAATATTGTGAATGTGTTAAAAAGATATTTTGGCATTGTGACCTTATGGAACCATTGGATATAATTGACATGCCATAGAATTGTGAGTACTCACCCTTATTATTACGATGGACATTGTGCCCGGAGATAGTGTTGGAGAGATAAGAGAATGCCGAGCATAGCTCCATTCAACGGAAACAACACAGGGCTCTATGAGTCGAGAGTGTTAGAGAGTGTGAGCATTCGTGCTACTCTTATAGTGGAGACAGCGTAGGGCTCATTGAGTCCAAAAGTGAGGTGTTATAAGGAGATCCGTTTATCTAACGTGTGGTGATAGAGTCCACTTATAGGTGGTGATAAAGTCCTCTATATGTTTCATGCTCACAAAAAAGTCAATTTATCATTTTTTGAGATATATGAGTTACGATGTGCTATGAATGAATTGCTATATTGAATGAACTTTTATTCCATATGAACTATTATTTTATGCAAACAGTTTAATTCGTGCGAATTGTTATCTTGTGTGAGTTGTGATAAAAAATGAATCATTTAAGTATGCTTATTTCACCTAACTTGGTTGATGTGTTTATTTGTAGTATGTTTGAGCACTTATTGAGCTTTCATAACCTCGCCCACTCTTTTATAATATTACAGTGACTTAACTTGTGAAGATGTGTAGGATTGAGTCATCCAAGTGATCCAGGTCGAGGCCATACCTGGGTATGTTGTTGTGTTCCCAAACCTGAACACCCTAAACCCGGCCAGGACGTCCAACCCAAGTTTGGAGAGTTACCTCATCAATTAACAATTATCACACAATAACACAATAAAGTTAAACCAAGCTTCATAACACATTTATCATAAAAACTAATTAAGTATATAATATTCCAAATTCATGCTATTATAGTTTTCTGAAATCCTAATATGCTATTTAAGGAAAGGAAATGCTTGATCGAGCATCTTCTGCGCTGACCCGTTCATGATTGGGGATTGCCTAAAATCCAATCAAAAACAAAATGAGTTGTGAGCTCAGTGCGTAAAAGAATTTTAAGTTTATTTAGTCAATATTCATTCATAAAGTAGTTTCAAATTCGAGAATTCGGTTTGGTACAAAACTATTTATAGTTCAGATTCAGAATAGATCAATTGTATCTAGACATTTATATATACATGCAAATATATATATTATAGAACAAATTCAGATTCCTAAGCCCCAACCGCTACAAACCATCTTCAACCATCCCAACACACCGTTAAGGACATTCAATGCACATCCATCCCTACACACCTCAAAGTGTCTATTTGACACGTTTACAGTAACACAACTTAGCTTTTGGATCATAATGCGTCAAAGTGCCAGAATTAGAACTATTTACGTAGTAGCTTATCCACTTATCCAGATTAGGTTACTTCCTTCTTCATATCATCCCAACCCATGCAAATGCAAAGTACAATTATCCACAATACACTTACAATTATAATATTCATGTCTATTACAGAGTATCGTAAAGTTCTCATTCAATCAAATTTAGATCACTCATACAATGGGGAAATCAATATCAATCACAAACCACATTTATGGCCTCAAAGACAGTTTTTGGGCCTCTTTTATAATGCCACATGGCCATGTCCTTTCCCATGTGGTTCACACAGGCTGGGCACACGCCCATGTCCTCTACCCGTGTGATTCTAACAGGTAAACAGAGAGTTACACGGCTTGGACACACGGCCGTGTGCTTGCCTGTGTGGTTCTAACATGTAAACAGAGAGTTACACGGCTTGGACACACGACTGTGTCCTTTCCCATGTGACTCACACAGTGTGGGAAAAAGCTTGTGTGCTTACTCGTGTGGTCCTAATTCACAAACAGTGAGTTACACGACCTAGACACATGCCCGTGTCCCATGCCTGTGTAAACCCTGCATCAACATGGCCAGAAACAGCCTGGACACACGCCCGTGTGCCTGCCCATGTGGCCCAATTCGATGAACAGTGAGTTACACGACCGATCACATAGCCTACCACACGCCTATGTGGCTCACACGACCTAGTCACACACCCGTGAGCCTGGCCGTGTACAATGACCAAAACTTGCAAAAATTGAGGTTTCCGAGAAGCACCTGAAAAGGTTTCGAAGTAACAACAAGAAGAAGGATCTCTAACGTCTAAAACAAGCATTCAATTAAATAATTAAGTCATTTAATCGACAATCATTACCAATTTCACTTTTAAAACCCAAGTCGAAAGTTTCGACACGAACTTTAAATTAACTCAATACCTACCGAAAATCAACAGAAATCGCTGGAATTAGCGTGTCGTTGTTCACCACTCCCAATACTTCTGCCTAAATAGAAAAAATTAACAGTCCTCTACCAATGATTCACATGGAACTCATAGTACTTAACTAGAGTAACTTACGAAGAATAAAAGGAAAACCATGCAGACAAATGACTGGCTAAGACTTACTCAGTAGCCTTTCGATTGATATGATTTATGGTGTATGATCTTGACTAGACCGTATCAACTGACGACCACAATCAAAATGAAGAAAAAGAAAAGTGAAAGTATTGAAAAATAGAAAGGAAGAAAGATGAAAAAAAATAAAAGAATAACAAAGAATAAAAAAAATTATACTTTAAAAATTCTATTAACTTCCAACCAACTTCCCACACCTAGCAAAAATATTCGCTCTTGCATATTACGGGATTCGAACTCAGAACCAAACAGAATACAGACAAATGCTTAACTAGTGAACCAGTAGACTCATTCTTGTCACAATTTCACATAGAATTGAACTTAATCGGGTAACGCATGTTTATGGGTTGGTTTCAAAATAACAAAACTTTTAGTGACATAACTTGAACTCACAGAACCACAGATACAAAAATTAATTACTTCTGATTCTCACAATTAAATTCTTAAAATTTTGGGGCATTACAAAAACTAATGAGGAAGACAATGTGGGACCAAATTATGAGATTTAGAATTAAACTTGTTATAATTGTCAGGTTGTAATTGGAAATTATGGACTCTTTAATTGGTTTAATTTGGAACTTTTACTAGTGCTTTAGATAGATGATTGAATGGTAGATTATGATTTCTTGATGAATGCTTCGATTAATTGATCGACTAACTTATAAGTGCAGGTAAAAGAGTCGTTGGACATTGAGGTAAGACTTAGATGTTAAAGGTGAGTATTTTAGAAAACAATTGAATGTTTAGTATGCATGAATGTAAAATGGGACTAATTATGTAAATTGTTAGTTGCATACGAACTAATTAAATGACAAATTTTATGAAATTGTATGTAATGTCTTAATTGATATTCTGAAACAAGACTTATACGTACAATTCTACAATACTATTTTTAAACCTTGTGAAATGGATTTTTTCTGATATTTTACTATATTACGATTTAAATATAATTATTGTTTTTAAACAAAATAGTTTTTCAAGTCCATATACATATAGCCCATGTAAAAATACCCTATTGTATGCATGTATGTTTAACTAAAGTTTTCCAGGTAATTGTTTGTTAAATATTAAATTGTGAATTAGTGTTGTTGTTGATTGTTGAATAGATTAGCACAACAGAAGCATGATATTAGGTTTTCATTAAATATTCCATGATCAATTGTATGGTGTGATTGGTCGATTGGTGTGTTTTGTGGTGGTTTAAACGAAGAGTCACTTTGGTGGCTAATGTGACGTTCAAAATTAGGTTAGACCGTCTTGGTCGAGTTTGAGACACTACATGAAAGGTAAGCGTAATGCGTAACTTCCTTATTATCTTGTTAAGCCTTGCGCTTAATGCACTGTTACTTTTGCGCATAGGTTTCTAAAGTAAAACTCGGTTCAATTTGTGGATCACCATCATACACCATTGCAATCATCAAATTGTATGAAATGATTGCATTTATGTTTTGGCTCTTACATACATGTACTAGAGAGGTCTTTTTAAAAAGTATATATGTTTGTTTCATGCTACTTTAAATTTGAAATGGTTGTGGGTGTCAAATTTTATTTTGAGCACTTTTGATAGGTTGTGAGCCAAAGATGAAATCTTTACATCAATTGCATGCATGCATATGGATTGCTTTATTTTAAATTTGAAAGTTGGGAGATGAAACTTGATTTTGAATGGTTTTATATATGTCTTACTATACTAGTCATAATCTTGACTTTTTTATGGTAAATATCACTGGCTTTCAGTTAAACTTTAAGCGGGTTTTATGCCCATCATATTAGGAGTTGTTTTGGGTGGTACATTTTTGCCTATAACAAGATTTTAAATTCTTTGTTGAATTGTTTTAAAAAAAATTATAATTTTTAATATTTTTAAAAAATTTAAATATTTTATTTCGAAAATATTTTGATAGTATCTCCTATCCATACCCATCCTCAAGATGAATGTGATTTGTTACAAAAAATAGTTCCAATTAAAGGGTTACTCTCATAGGCGTTTCCAATATAGGGTCATTAGCAGGCTGCCTTCTATTTGCCACGTTGTGAAGATATGGGTGTAAGAAGAATACATAAACTCACATAAGAAAATCCAACCTTCATCAAAATATTCCAACCAAATTGAATGAATCATACGATGCCAGTTTTGGTTATTATTTGATCATCTTTATTATGAAGATTATATAATAGAATCGACTAATGAAGGTTGTAAAACCAGACCGGATTAATTAATTCAAAGCTAACCAGAAAATTGTTTGGTGTGGCTCAATCATATAGATTTTATATTAAAATAGTCCTTAAACTATTACACTTTGTTTGTGTAACACCTCAAACCCGACCTCCACGTTATGACCGAATCTGACGATGTCACATGGAAGGGATTTTGAAAACGGAGCTGACTCGATAAAATCTTTAAGCTTATAACCCCTTAACTGCTTTCATTTATTTCAAAACGTATATTTAATTAGACAACTTGCCTTAAAACGTATCATTTTAGCGGAAGCTTAGGAAAATCATTCTGTTTAAGGAAAACGGTTCGCATTTTAAGAAAAACATGTTTTAGGTAAAACCATCATAGGTATAAGCAAGTTAAAACCAAAAACCCAAAACCAACGCCAAACAGTTTAAAAGAGTCCAGAGAGTCCCAAAAAATACAACCTCTCCAATCTCAATGCCAAAACTTAAACAAAACCATAAAACAACATAAAACAATAAAAGCGGGTGGTCACCGTCGAGTCCTCTACTGCACCAATCCGCCTAACTCTGTGGATTAATTGTACAGAACAAACAAAAAAGGGGTGAGTTTACATAAACTCAGTGTGTAACCCAACAGAATTAGACATGCAACCATACTGATTATCAAACATCAGATGGATACAATTAGGGCGTAAGCCCATTACAAATGGCGAATGCAGAATTTGGCTTAAGCCCATCTCAGATATAGATACAGATACAGATGTGCAAACCAGAATCATAAATTAGATATCCTACCCCCATCCTCTACACACCATCTCTGACCACTCCTACACACCATGTGGGGTTAAAACACCCACTATAACACCCCTAACCCGAATCCGTCACCGGATTAGGGTTATGAGGCATTACCAATCAAAAGCACAATTTCAAACATTAATATATATTCAACCAAGTCAAACTCATTTATAAATAAAATGTAGTTAACTTGCATTTTAGAACATACATTGATTTGCACATTGTAAACACAAGTCATATCAAATTTCAACATAATACTTACTATATATAATGCATTAATATACACAACATTAATTATTATCAACATAGTCAAACATTCTAATAAATCATTTATGTAATTATGCAAAAAACCACAAAAAAATCACATACATATTCTTATAATTTAATAAGCCATAATACACATAAATGAAACTACTTACATATTCGGCTTAGGTCAAGGTCAATTTTGAACTTGCATGCTTTGCACTTAAGTACAAGTTGAAACATCTATACGCCAATAACCATGCATTTCCATATACTTCGTTTAAAGTATTAATCATTAAAGACTATACATACCTATTCTTAGTCGTTAGATCATGCGCATTTGGCCTTAGTAAATTTAACCAATTTATGAACACACACTACCCAAAAGTACACTTATTACCTATGCCAATCAATAGGTCTAAAATTACATATTCAATAACCAAATAATGGTCAACATTCGGACATCTTGAGCTATGGTTCATTTATTGTCATTCATGACCCAACATTAATAGCAAATTCATGGTAACCAAGTTTAAGCATGCAATCATAATCCAACTAAGTTTGACCAAAAATACTTATCAACTAAAGGAGATTATTTCTATCATTACAAGATGTTAACCACATATAAACATATTCAAAAGATAAATCTTAAATACCATGTATCAAACAAATCAAGTCAAATTATCATATGCATAAATATTTATATAAGCAATGCTGAATCACAACTTAAACATAACCATCTTATTCAATTCCATCTTATGTCCGAATATACCAATACATTATTGAAATAGTTTCTCAAACCAATTCATATATGTTTTACCTACGCAAATTCTTAGTCGAATCAATTAATCATGCTATGAAAATGTATACATACAATGATCATTACATCAACCATTTCCAACTTCACCAACAATTATCAAGCCATTTCCAAAACATATAGCATTTATCACATAAACCATTCCTGCATAGTATATAGCATTATAACCAAAAGTGAGCGCAAACCATAATCAAAACATAATCGAAATTAACATGGAAATTAAGCCATTTTCGCATGGCTCAAATTATATAAAACCAAAATCCAACATTTCAAAAAACATTCCAGCCTATACATGCCATAATTCGAGTTCAATTATTTAAATACCGAAGCAGTAGATAGTGTGATGAACTTTGCTGACGATCCCCGAGCTCGTAACTTGATCCAAAAAAATCTATAAAACAGACTAACATGAACACACAAAGTAAGATTTTATAGCTTAGTAAGTCATAAGCAAATAAACAAATCAATAATATAGTCAACTAATATTATCTAAACGAATTACATTAACATTACCACGCTTGACCTCAAACCTACAAATTCCATAATTAATACATTTTCATAGACAATTACCCACCTAGGCCGAATACTCAAATAGTCATCATTTTAACATATTATTAATCAATTTCCAAACCAAATAGTCATAATAAACCATACATACATTTACTCATATACGCAAGCTCCAGAATCATAGTATAACATCACATGTATCTATATATTACCTACATGGCCGAATATACCAAATCATATATGCACATATTTAAGAAACATTTCAATAATACACAAGTTATTCATTCACAAGCCAAATACACATACCACATACACTTATATTCTTCATTTGCATCGTACATGATTTACAACAACTATTCAAAGTACTTTCTTACCTTATCTCAAGTAGGTATCAAGTTAATTCATACCTGGCCATTTAGCTCGTTTTACACATTCGAACACAACTTATCTTTGCCTGATGAACCATTCGGAATTGGGTAGGACACTCGAATAATCACACATATAATACAATGCTAACGTCCCAGATGTGGTCTTACATGTAGCCACATATTGATACCACTATCCCAGACAGGGTCTTACTCGCGCACATATATCAGAGTCACATATCGATACCATGGTCTTACTCGCACACATATATCAGAATCTTATGTCATGACATACGTATCCTAACTATTCCTAAGGTTCATACGGGGATTTTAGACGTCGTAACTCGGTCGAAACGAATGCATGAACATGGTTACTAAGCTTATACACATTCGGCAATAGCATATATAAAATTCATATATTTCATTTCAGCATACATACTTAGCATTTAATTAAAATTAAGTACGTCTATTTTTTTATAAACTTACCTCGGACAATGTAAAACGGAACGGGACAGCTAGTCGACAACTTTCGTTTTCCCCCGATCCAAATCCGATTTCTTTGGTTATTGATCCAAACATATTCAAATTAAGCTCATTCAAACATATTTTTATTCAATTTAGTCCAAAAAACATAAATGGACAAATTACCATTTTACCCCTGATATTTACACTTTTTACAATTTTAGTCCGTATTGCACAAAACACAAAATATGCAAAATTTCACTATACCCATGTTAGGTCGAATCTTACCCATATTCATACAAGTCCATATATTTCATTTATTTCACATTTTAGTCCCTCAAATTATTATTTTTTGCAATTTAGTCCTAATTACTCAAAATCATCAAAAACTCCAATACAAAACATGTTAATCTAAAACATATCTTTCATATTTCATCATCAAATAACAAAAATCACAAGCTCTCAACAATGGCATAACTCAAAATATTTACCAAAATCAAAAATTCAAGCATGGGTTTACTAGTACTCGAAGCAACAATCTCAAAAACGTAGAAATTATCAAAAATCGAGTTAAACACATACCTTGATTGAGCTTGAAAGTAGCCGAACCCTAAGTTTCTTTTCCTTTCTTTCTTATTTGGTTTTAGCAATGGTGAATATAAAATGAGCACTAATGTTTCATGATATATTTTATATTATAATAACTTATATTATTAGTTTACTAAATTAACCTTAATGAATTTATAACAAAACTATAAAATATAAGTCTAATGCCATCCATTCAATATGTCAATGGGCTATTTACAACTTAAAGGCTTCCATTTATAAAGCCCATAGCAATTCGTCCCCTTATACATTAAACTACCAAATTTTCATTTTACGCGATTAAGTTTTTTTATTAAATCGAGCACTCATACAATAAAATTAAAGCACGAAAATTTTACAGATATAAATTCATACATAATAAACACAGAAAATAATTTTTAAATATTTTTCTGACTCGGATTCGTGGTCCCGAAACTACCATTCCGGCTAGGGTCTAAATCGAGTTGTTACACCCACCCAGCCTTATTCACCACGTTGTACCAATGCGGCGCATAACAGATATAATGCAGCCATACTGCCAGATAATAGGTATAAACTACCTTTTAGAACACTTCCTTCAATAAACATTATCTCACCCCAATAAAAATATCAGAAATAGAAACAGTTATGCAATTTAACATGCTCAACATGCTATCAATCAGATCACAGATAGTCTTACAGATCAATAATCATACATGCACAATTCTATCATGCCTAGTATAGGATATCAGTAAAACAGATCTTACAGTTTAGGGTTTGTTAGCCCTTACCGACCTTACAGTAGGCCCACAGTAGTTTGGGATGACCCGTGCAACCCTACGGAAAATTTCATATAGATGAGCCCACATGCTCGTGTGGGTTGCTCGTGTAGGTCCACAAGCCTAGGTTGGCTTTGCCCATGTAGATCACACGGTCTGACCTAGAAACCACATGCCCATGTGGCATGCCCGTATGGCGTGCCCGTGTGGCGTGCACCACACAGTCGTGTCTTACGCACAATCATACCTTCTTCAATCACACGGCTATGTCCTCATACACGGCCTACCACATGGGCAACCACACGCCCGTGTGGCGTCAACAGTGGCCATTTTTGGCTTTTTTTGAAAACTCGATTCCTGCATTTTGGGTACACACCTGGTATCGGTTCGATGTAAATCCACCCCTCGAGCCTTTCAAAACCTAACAA
This sequence comes from Gossypium hirsutum, assembly GCF_007990345.1. Taxonomy (NCBI): domain Eukaryota; kingdom Viridiplantae; phylum Streptophyta; class Magnoliopsida; order Malvales; family Malvaceae; genus Gossypium; species Gossypium hirsutum. Next base: position 66,792,689 of record NC_053436.1, on the reverse strand, counting down.
TCAGAATACCCAACACCTTACCGACCAAAATCGAGTTAGCAAAACCAAAACGACTAAAACTCGAAAACTTACCACCGCAAAATCGATTACGTGTGGTAAGCTAAACCTCTGAAGTGATAGCCTCTTCCTCACCGCCTCCTCCTACGCCACAATATTCATCAATACAATCGTTTATTAGCGATCGAAAAGTTTATCCACAACCCCATAAACCAAAATTTAACAATGAACCCAACCTCACTTACCATGCAAATAGCAAATCCCATAGAAATCGTAGCAACGACAGTTGCAAGAGAAAAACAATAGTAATTGAAGCAGAAGCAAAAAGAAATCAGAATTAGAGAGTAGGAAAAGAGAAGGAAAACGACAGAAATGAATTTTCGGAAAACAAGAAACAAAACTAATCAGATCCTGATAACCTCCCTAATTCTCCTCCCATTAACCCCCTAACAACCTACTTAGAATTTCTATTCAACCGAAACTCTCTTGGTCAAATGAGCAAAAATGAACTCCCACGCTCGCGCCCAAGATTCGAACACATAACCTCTTACACATCACACCGACTCCCTTACCACTCGAACTAGTAGGCTTATTTAATTTGATATAAGCCTACCAATCAAGGATAGGACTTAATTCCAAAAATAACAAAATTTGCCAAGGGTAAGCCTTGAACCCAAGACCTCTCACACACTCCCAGAACACTTAACCATTGAAGCAGATACTCAATTGTGTCACATTTTCACAAAAGCAGAAATATAAAATTTAGGGCATTACAACTCTAACTCTTAAAAGAAATTTCGACCTCAAAATTTACCTAGTCAGAAAAGATGAGGATACTGCTGACGCATCGAATCCTCAGGTTCCTATATGGCCTCCTCAGTGCCATGATTTCGTCGCAGAACCTTCACTACTGGTATAGACTTCCTCATCAGAACCTTAATGTCACGATCTAGAATCTAAACCGGCTCTTCCTCAAAAGTCATGTTCGGTCTAACCTCAATCTCCTCAATCGAGACAATGTGAGATGGGTGAGATCGGTACTGCCTCAACATCGAAACATGGAAGACATCATGGATCCGATCAAATTCTGGAGGCAGCTCCAACTGATAAGCAACCGGTCCTACATGCTTTAGAATCCGATACAGCCCAATGAATCTAGGGCTCAGCTTGCCTTTGCGACCAAATCTCAAAACCTTTTTCCACGGAGAAACCTTAAGAAAGACGAAATCCCCCACTGAATACTCAATGTCACGTCTCTTCAAATTTGCATAAGACTTCTACCAATCAGATGCCGTCTTCAGACGATCCCGAATCAATCTAACCTTATCCTCGGCTTCCGAAACCAACTCAAGACTCAAAACCCGATGTTCACCCAACTCAGTCCAACACAGTGGAGTACGACACTTACGACCATACAAAGCCTCATAATGAGCCATTTGAATGCTAGACTGGAAGTTGTTATTATAAGCGAACTTGGTTAGCGGCAGATAATCCTCCCAACTACTTCAGAAGTCGATCACACAATTCCAAGGCATACCCTTTAGTATCTGAATCACCCTCTTGGATTGACCATCGGTCTGAGGATAGAACGTAGTACTGAAGTTCAATCTAAAACCCAGAGCTTCATGTAACTTCTTCCAAAATCGAGATGTAAAACGAGGATCTTTGTGAGAGACGATCGGCACTGGAACCCCATGCAGTCTTGCTATCTCAAAAATGAATAACTTCATTAGCTTTTGCAGAGAATAATTAGTTCAAACCAGAATAAAGTAAGCAGATTTGGTCAATCGATCCACAATGACCCAAACAAAATCCTTCTTAGTTGGTTTTAAAGGTAACCCACTAACGAAGTCCATCGTCACTCACTCCCATTTCCACAAAGGAATCTTAACTGGCTGTAACAAACCCGAAGGCAATTGGTGCTCAGTCTTAACCTACTGACAATTCAAACAACAAGCAACGAAATATGTAACATTACACTTCAACCCCGACCACCAATACAATTCACAAAGGTCGCGGTACATCTTATTACTGCCGGGATGCATAAATAAGGGTCACTATGCACCTCTCACAGAATAGACTACCTCAGATCAGAATTGTTCAGTAATCAAATTCGTCCTCGAAAACATAACACACCATCACTGTTTAACCCAAAATCAGAAGTAGTACCACTCTCAACCTGACGGAACCGCACACTCAAAGTTTCATCCACTAACTATTTATCTTGAATCTGCTCAATCTAAGTCAGCTTAACCTGCAACTCGGCTAACAGACTGCCATCATCAAACAGACTAAGACGAGCAAACATCACCCTCAAATCAAACATCACTCTTCAGCTTAGAGCATCTGCTACCACATTAGCCTTACCAGGATGATATTCTATAGTGCAGTCATAATCTTTAAGCAGCTCAATCTAACGATGCTGCCTAAGGTTCAACTCCTTCCGGGTAAGGAGATACTTGAGGCTCTTGTGATTTGTATAGATGATACACCTCTCATCATACATATAATGCCACTAGATTTTCAATGCAAAGACCACCGCAACCAACTCAAGATCATGCATCGAATAGTTCCTTTCATGTGTCTGAAGCTAACGGACGCATAAGCCACAACCTTACCATCATGCATCAAAACGTAACCCAAGCAGACATGCGACGCATCATTGTATACCACAAGCTTCTTACTAGATTCAGGTTGTATCAAAACAGGAGCCTAAGTCAAAACAGACTTGAGTTTCTCTAAACTCTCTTACTGTGCATCAATCCAGACAAAAGGGACACTCTTACACAAAAGCTTAATAAGAGGAGCTGCAATCAAAGAGAACCCCTCGACAAACCATCGATAATATCCTGCCAAACCCAAGAAGTTACGGATCTTAGATACGTTCTTAGGTTGTTTCAAATCCAGCACAACCTCAACCTTTCAAGGATAAACACGAATCCCCTCAGCAAAAACCACGTGCCCCAAAAAAGTTACTTCACGCAACCAAAATTCATACTTGCTTAACTTAGCTTAAAGCTGCTTTTCACGCAGAATCTAAAGTAATACTCTAATATGCTTATTATGCTCATCCTTAGTCTTAGAGTAAACCAGAATGTCGTTGATGAAGACCATGACAAACTGATCTAGATAGGGCTGAAACACTCGGTTCATCAGATCCGTAAATGTAGCTGGTGCATTCGTCAAACCGAAAGGCATAACTAGGAGCTCGTAATGTCCATAACGAGTCCTAAATGCAGTCTTATTAACATTAGCCTCCTTAATTCTCAATTGATGATACCCCGAACGAAGATCAATCTTGGAGAATACAGAAGCCCCTCAGAACTGATCAAACAAGTCATCGATCCTCGAAAGCGAATACTTATTCTTCACAGTCAACTTGGTCAACTGTCAATAATTGATGCATATTCTCATGGTCCCATCCTTCTTCTTAACAAATAGAACTGGTGCTCTTCATGGAGATATACTAAGACGGATAAAACCGCGATCCAGAAGCTCTTGCAATTGAGCTTTAAACTCAGTAAGCTCTTTCAGTGCCATATGGTAGGGGGTGATAGACACCAGAGCCGTACTCGGAAGAAGCTCAATCTCAAACTCCACTTCTCGATTCTGAGGTAATCCCGGTAACTTCTCACGAAAGATGTCTTAAATATCCTTTACTATTCTAATGTTCCCAACAGGAGAGTGTGACAGCCCAAAATTGACCCTAGTCGGGAAGTGGTTTCGGGACCGCTAAACCGAGTCACCAAAAGGTTTGAATGTGATGTTTATTGTCTAGAATATGTAATCATGAATGTGTGAAAATTTCAAGCTTCGATTTAGTCGATTGCATGTGAATTTAGTCAATAGGACTTATATGAGAAAATTTTAAAATGTGATAGGTCAATGCATGAGGACCTATTAGTGCATGTGGAAGAAAAAGGGGACTTGCATGTCAAATTCCCCCTCCCTAAATAGTAGTGGCCGGCCATGACCAAGTGGATAGGCAAATGGTGATGGGTAAAACATATTATAAAAAGTTTATGACAACATGTTGTGTTAAGAACAATAAAATATGAGGGGAGTGGGAGGAGAAACCAAAGTTGTTTCATCCTTGCTCCCCCATTTTGCCGAAACTAGAAGAAAAAAAAAAGGCTTCATCCTCTTTGCTCTTCTTGACCGAAAAATCAAAGGAAGAAGAAAGAGTTCTCTTGCTCATGTTCGGTTTGGATGAGGATTAAGAAGAGGTAAGTACCTTGAAACCCTTGGAAAATTTTGTATAAAGAAGATGGTTAGTTCAAGTTCTAATCATTCCATGGCTTAAGTATTGATTGTTAGGAGGTTTGATGTTTGGCCAAGTAGGTTGATTTGAGCTTTCGGTTGTGGTTGTCAAGGGAGGAAATGAGATTTTGTTTGTCTTCAACAATTGGTTGGTAAATAAGTGTTAAATGTGAGAAAATTTCGTTTGGGTAATTGAAATAAATAATTAGAGGCTTAATTATCAAAAGGTTTCGGTTTGATATCATTTTTATAAGCATAATTAGTTCAATTTGATAATAAGGTATGAGGTGATAAGTAAATTTTCATGGTGGTTTAGGTTTAATGACATTCGGCTATGGATTAAAAGTGTTAGCTAATTCGGCATAAGAGTATAAATGTTAATCACTTTATATTTGAAGCCTTGAAGAATAGGTTGTGGAATATTAAAGTGTTGAAGGTTAAATCTTTAAGCTTGGTTAATTTGGACATTCGGCTATTCTTATGACATTAGATACAAGGGTATGAAAGGTTATATATATATATAAGTTTAATTTATTCATGGTAACTTGGCATGTGGATTGGATATATGTTAGTTAATACATGCATTTGGAGGTGATGTGTTTAATAATTAGGTATACGGTTTGGTTTCATTATTGAGTATAAGGGTTAAGTGTTTTAAATTGCCCTTGATGTATACATGTTTATATTGAAATATTAAGGCTATGATAGCCAATTGAGGGTTTCGGCCAAATATTCAAATAGATTGGTGTGAATGTTTGAGTGATGAATTTGACTCTTGTGTCGGGTTGGGATGATATGTGTATTTTTATAAATAACTAGCAAGGTAATTAAACTAGTTGATTTATTTATTTAAGCTCAAGAACCTAAAGGAGAGGCGTCCAACAAGGGGAAATCGAAGGTCATCGAGTAGCCGACTCGGAATTATTTTACCCAACATAAAGTAAGTCATTAAGCATGTAGTTGGTATTATTTCAAATGGTCATAATGTTTATGTATTGATGCTGAATGGAATGAATAAATATACATATATATATGCATGTACGTATGTGATGATGAAATTGTTGAATGAAAAGAAAAGAGGTAAGATGTACTGAGTTGTTGATCTCGGCACTAAACGTGCGGGTATAACCATTTATGACCATGAGATTGGCGCTAAGTGCGCGGGATTGAATTGTACAGCACTAAGTGTGCGATTTGACTATGTTGCACTAAGTGTGCGAAATGAATATGATGCACTAAGTGTGCGAATTGACCATGCGGCACTAAGTGTGCGAGTTTGACTATGCAGCACTAAGTGTGCGATTTGATTACGTAGCACTAAGTGTGCGAGTTGATTATATAGCACTGAGTGTGCGGACTCAATATACATTCGTGAATCATTATGGACACTATGTGTGCGACACTATTGAGTCGATCGCGGACAGCGGATCGGGTAAGTGTCTTGAGTACATGGCTAATAGGTGCTATGCTTATACTTGGTGTTGAGCTCGGTAAGTTTGAACCTATGTGACAAATATACTTGAAGTCACGTACATAAAATTTATCGTAGGATGGGTGAAAGGCCGTTTAGTCGTTTGATTGTAACGAAAATAAATTGATTTATGAAAATGCCTCAATGTCCTATTGATGAGTATATGGAATGTGAATGCATGAATTGATATGAAACTGAATCGATAGGTTGGAGGAACTATGGTATGGTTCGGTATGGATGGAGTAAATTGTCTCGTTCCATTTTGTTTCCTCTTGTGATAATGTTATTGATGGATGGTAGTGCATTGCTTATGACTTACTGAGTTATAAACTCACTCGGTGTTTCCTTGTCACCCATTATAGGTTGCTTGGACTCATCTATTTTTGCGGGGTCAGGCCGTCATCGAAGTCATCACACCGGATAGCAAGTTTTGGTACTTTCTTCTTAGTTGGCTTAGAAGAACATTTTGGCATGTATAAGCTATTACGTTGTGTTTGAACTTTGGCATGTAAACTTTAAGCCATGCGAAAATGGCACGAATGTTCGATTGAGTTGGATCAAGGGTAGGCATGAAATGGACCTAGTTACTTTCGTAACAGATGCTGGCAACAGCAGTTTCATGAGATTGAAAAATCACTAAAAATAGTAGGAGTGGAATTAATTGATGAATAAATTATGTAATCGAAGCTCGATGAGTCTGTTTTAATGAGGAAGTAACGAAAAGATCATATGGGCAGTATATTAAGAGATAATCAGATTTTTGTGGGACAGGGCCAGAACGGTTTCTGGATTCCCTGCTCCGACTTTGGAAATTCATTATAAATTAACCAGAGATAATTAGGGGTCGTACCATATATGCACAGATTCCTCCCTGAGTCTAGTTTTCATAGAAACAAACGACATCAGTATTGAAGCCCCGTGCAGGGAGATATCCAAGTCGTAATGGGAAAAGGTCAGTGTAGTCGACCCCTGCAACATGGGGGACTTTGACTAATAAACTGTACTAATTGGCCCGACCAAAAATTCTAGAAAAAATACATAGATGGGCACATGAATCTAGTTTCTGGGAAAAATCACGAAACTGATTTTTGAGTTACGAAACTCAAGATATGATTTTTAAAACGACTAGTACACAGATTGGGCAGTGTCTGGAAAATAAATTTTATAAGGGGTTAAAGTCAGTTAACACCTCGTGTTCGACTCCGGTGTCGGTTTCGGGTTCGGGGTGTTACAGAGAGTCCCAAGAATCAGAAACACTTACGTAGGCCAAGTACGCCTCACACCCTTTTTGGACCAGTTTCTCAGCTACTAGTGCAGAGATCACATGTGACAGATAGTCTGGATGCTCACCAATCATAACCACCTCTACATCATTCTTAGTCCTCTAAATGACCCTTTTAGATGCGCAGTCCAAACTGACTCGGTGCTTTACCAACCAGTCTATACCATGAATTAGATCAAATTTCCCAAACGGAAGCTCCATCAGATTCGCTAGAAAAACAGTCCCATGCACTTCTAACGGAACACCCCTATAGAGTTTAGTAACCCAAACAGACTGCCTCAATGAGCTAAGTACAGTAACCTCACTAGTAGTGCTCTCCACAGAAATCCCTAAAGTTTCAGATACAAAACTAGCTATGTATGAGTGAGTAGACCTTATGTCTATCAAAGCCACGTAAGGTACATTAAACATAAAAAATGTACTGGTGATGACGTCAGGAGCATCTCTGTCCTCTCGGCGATGTGCAGCATAAACCAAAGAGGGCTACCTCGCCTCGGTCTGACCAGTACCACTACCCAGTGCTCTCTGTCCATGACCAACACCGTTACTACTCCTAGCTTGTCCACGGACCCTAGGTGGCTACTGAACTGCTCTCTGAAGCTGTACAGTAGTCGGAGTTGAAGCTTGCATCTGATTTGCCCGCTGTGGACACTCTCTAATACGGTGCTCAAGAGACCCACACCTTAAAAAAGCCCCAATCCTTCTCCAGCACTCGTCTCCTACAACCTTCACAAGGTAGCATCCTAGTAGAAGCTACAGGACCTCCCAGTCTAATTGGCCCATCAGATTTGGCCTTTTTCTTATGCCTCTACACTGAACTCGAGGGCTCTGAATCTCTCTTGTTCTAACCTCTCTCATTATCTCTATTCTGACGCTCTGCGCCCTTAACATCCTCAGCGAACTTTACTTTCTCTACCATAATAGAAAACTCATGCTCCCTCTACGGAGCAATCAGAACCCTCAGATTATCGATTAGGCCATCATCAAACCTAACACACCTCTCATACTCAGACGCCACCATGCCTCGAGCGTAGTGGCTCAACCTTAGAAATTCGGTCTCATACTTGGCCACAGATCGGTCACCTTACGTAAGAATCAGACACTCACGCCTGCGAGCATTGACATAGCTAGCTCCCACATACTTACTCTAGAATGCAGTCTTAAAGAATTCTCAAGTCAGATGATCAGGTTGAGTGTCCTCATTAACCGTCAACCATCACTGGTAGGCCTCATCGCGAAACAAGGAGACAGTACCCTTCAATTTCTGCTCAGGGGTAAAGTCCAGATCATCCATAATTCTTTCAGTGGCCTCTAACCAATACTCAGCCACATTAAGGGTGAGTTCTGTGACACCCCTAAACAACTCAGCTCCATTAGATCGGAGTCGCACAGTTACCAACCCTCAGCCCCCAGATCTAGAATTAAGCCCAACGACCCTCTCTAATATCCTTAGTATGGCTTACGACAATGCATCGTCTTCATCTAAACGACTCTGAGACCGAGTCTCAGTAGCAGGTGACATAGGTGTCTCACTAGTGTCCAGATTTGGCATGCAGCCCAGAGACGAGGACTCAACTCGAACCCCTTTACGACCTCTACCACGCCTCGAGTACCACGTCCACGAATTCCATGAGCACTCATTGTCTAATTTGGGTCTATCTACATTAAGAGTTTTATGCATCAATTCAATATTTACTAACAGATATTTTATGTAATAAATATCAGAAGTTAGCAATGTTTTCGAAAGTTTCAGTCTCTATTCGTTTCACTACAGTTTTAGATAGTACTATCTATAGTGTTTTCAAAATATGCTATCTATAGTTTTTCAAATTAAGCTATCTGAGTTTTAGAATACTTATAGGATCGGCGACGAAGACTCGGTGTACCACATACTAATTAGAGTGTCTAAAAATCATTTGAAAACCAATCTTCAAAACAAAATTTTGGAACCCAAAATTCATAGTCGAGTTTTACAACCTGACTCTGATGCCACTAAATGTAACACCTCAAACCCAGCCTAGATGTTATGACAAAATCTGGCAATGTCACATGGAAGGGATTTTGAAAACGAGCTGACTCGATAAAATCCTTAACTTTATAACCCCTTAACTGCTTTCATTTATTTTGAAACATATATTCAATTAGTCAACTTGCCTTAAAACACATCATTTTAACGGAAGTTTAGGAAAATCATTGTGTTTAAGGAAAACGGTTCATATTTTAAGAAAATCATATTTTAGGTAAAACCATCATAGTCATAAACAAGTTAAAACCAAAAACCCAAAACCAATGCCAAACAGTTTAAAAGAGTCTAGAGAGTCTCAGAAAATACAACCTCTCCAATCTTAATGCCAAAAAATAAAACAACATAAAATAGTAAAAGCAGGTGGTCAACTGTCGAGCCATCCGCTTAACCGATTCGCCTAACTCTGTGGATTACCTGTACAGAACAAACAGAAAAGGGGTGTGTTTACATAAACTCAGTGTGTAACCCAGCAGAATTAGATATGCAAACATACTAATTATCAAACATCAAAGGGATACAAATTAGGGCCTAAGCCCATTACAGATGCAGATACAGATGCAGATTCGAGCTTAAGCCCATCTCAGATACAGATACAAATGTGCAAACCAGAATTAGAAATCAGATATCCTAGCCCCATCCTTTACATACCATCTTCGACCATCCCTACACACTATGTGGGGTTTAAAACACCCACCCAGCCCTACACACCATGTTGTACCAATGCGGCACATAACAGATATAATGCAGCCATGTTGGCAGATAATATGCATAAACTGCCTTTCAAAACACTTCCTCCAATAAACATCATCCCATCCCAATAACAATATCAGAAACAGAAACAATTGTGCAATTTAACATGTTCAACATGCTATCAATCAGATCACAGATAGTCTTACAGATCAATAATCATACATGCACAATTCTATCATACCTAATATAGAATATCAGTCAAATAGATCATATAGTTTAGGGTTTGTTAGCCCTTATCGACCCTACAGTAGGCCCACAGTTGTTTGGGATGACCCGTGCAACCCTAGGGAAAATTTCAGATAGATGAGCCACACGCTCGTATGGGTTACCTATGTGGGCCCACACACTCGTGTGGCCCACATATCTAGATTGACCTTGTTCGTATAGATTACACGACCTGACCCTGATACCATATGTCCATGTGGAGTGCATGTGTAGGCCCACACGACCGTGTGGCCCACACGCCCAACTTGGCTTAATCCATGTGGCCCACACGACCACACTCAAGCCACCACACAACCATGTCTTGCACATGACTATGCCTTCATCGATCATACGGCCGTATCCTCACACATGGCCTACCACACGGGCAACCACACTCCCAAGTGGCGTCGACAAAGGCCATTTTCAACTTTTACTGAAAACTCGATTCCTACATTTCTGGTACACACTTGGTACCGATTCGATGTAAATCCACCCCCGACCCTTCCACAACCTAACAATCAGAATACTCAACACCTTACCAACAAAAATGGAGTTAGCAAAACTAAAGCGACTAAAACCCAAAAACTTACTACCGCAAAATCGATTACGCGTGGTAAGCTAAACCTCTGGAGTGACAGCCTCTGCCTCACCACTTTCTCCTATGCCATAGTATTCATCAATACAACCGTTTATTAGCCATCAAGAAGTTTATCCACAACCCTAAAAACCAAAAGTTAACAACGAACCCAACCTCACTTACCACGCAAATAACGAATCCCACAGAAATCGTAGCAACAATAGTTGCAAGAGAAAAACAATAATAACTAAAGTAGAAGCAAAAAGAAATCAAAATTAATGAGTAGGAAAAGAAAGAAAAAATGGCAGGAAGGGATTTTTGGGTAACAAGAAACAAAACTAATCAAATTCTGATTACCTCCCTAATTTTCCTCCCACTAAAGCTCTAACAACCCACTTACTCAAAATTTTTGTTCAACCAAAACTCTCTCGGTCTAATGAGAAAAAATGAACTCCCGCACTCATGCTAGGATTCAAATACAAAATCTCCAACACATCACACAGACTCTCTTACCACTCAAACTAGTAAGCTCATTCTGATATGAAGTTACAAGCATTTTAATATAAGTCTACCAATCAAGGATAAGACTTAATTCCAAAAATAACAAAATTTGTTAAAAGTAAGCCTTGAACACAAGACTTCACACACACTCCCAAAACACTTAACCACTGAAACAGATACTCAATTGTGTCACATTTTCACAAAACAGAAAATAAAATTCAAGGCGTTACAGTTTGAATAAACCTTCAATTATTTTTTAGTTGAATAAGCACTTATCTTATGGCTTTTAACCATAAAAGACCTAGATTCTAATATTGAAGTAAAACTATTTCGATTTTCAAGGTCTTGTCTTAATTGCTTGTCGATGCAATAGAAATTATATAAATTTTTACATCAACATAAAATTTAAGAGTAATTAAAATTTTCTAAAAAGTGATTAAGTGTGTTGTATATATAAATTTTAAATTTTTATTTTATTTAATAAACTATTTTCATCAAATTTACATTAGCATTAAATGCAAATTAATTTAAAATTTTAAAATATTTTTACTTTAATATTAAAATCAAGGGTTTTCTTGAGTAAAAATTATAAGTCAAATGCTCATTTAACTACAAAAATAATATAAAGACTTGTTTAAACAACGTCTAATAGTTGAAGGTATTTTTTAATCTATTAGCCAATAAAAAAAAGTCAAATTTGGTAAAAAAATTTAAAATCAAGAATAACAAAATCGATCACAAATTGATAAATCAAGTTTTTTTAAATAAAAATTTGGGTTTTTTTTTGCGTTTTTGGTTAATTTTCATCTTAGATTTTTTTAAAAGTGATTTTTCTTGATTTTATATTTTTTATTAATATTTTAATTATTATTATTTCCTTTAATGTTGCTAAATGGTTCAACCATCTAATTGGCTAAAAATGTGCAGTTTCCATTTCAGTTTTTTCAATTATGCAAAAAATTTGTGGTAGTAGAAAGGGGGCAATTTACTAAAACAAGCCCTTTTATTTCGTTATTTACTGAAATGGCCTGACTTTTTGATTATTTACTGGAAATGACCATTTTTCCCAAAAGTGCATCCACGTCAGCACGAAGTCAAGGGACGTGTCAGCAAAACACTTCCCTGGGGGAGCGTTTTGCCCCTTTTTTTAGGGTTAGGGTTTTTGATTATTTTAAGGTTAGGGTTTAGTGGTTTGAGGTTTTTAAAGTTTAGGGTTTTAGTGTTTTTAGGAGAAAATTAATTTAATTAGAGTTGAGGGTTAATTAATTAAATTAACTATGAAATTTAAAAAATAAATTAAATTAGGGTTTAAGGTTTTTTATGATTAGGGGTTTTGATTGTTTTAGGGTTAAGTTTTAATGGTTTAGGGGTTTTAGGGTTTAAGGTTTTAGTATTTTTTAAGGGAAAAATTAAGGGTTAATTAATTAAATTAACTATGAAATTAAAAAATCAATTAAATTAGGGTTTAGGGTTTTTTTGGGTTAGGGTTTTTAATTGGTTTAAGGTTAGGGTTTAGTGGTTTAGGGTTTTTAAGGTTTAGGGTTTTAGTGTTTTTTAAGGGAAAAATTAATTTAATTAGAGTTGAGGATTAATTAATTAAATTAACTATGAAATTAAAAAAATCAATTAAATTAGGGTTTAAGATTTATTAATTAAATTAACTATTAATTACGAAAAAAGCTCCCACGTGGATGCTTTTTTGCTACAGTAGTATCTGAAAAAGTAATTTTGAAAAGATGTTTTTGAACAAATAGTATCAAAAACGCTTCAAGAAGGATGCACTATTAATAAAATTACGGAAAAAAGCTACCACGTGGACGCTCTTTTGCTACAGTAGTATCTGAAAAAATAATTTTGAGAAGATATTTCTGAACAAATAGTGTCAAAAACGCTTCAAGAAGGATGCACTGTCAGCAAAATTACGGAAAGCTCCCACGTGGACACATTTTTTCTACAGTAGTATCTGAAAAAGCCTTAGACTATAAATGGGCCAAATTTCATTCTCAGGTTGCATAAGTTACAGCAAGAGAAATTGAGGCTAAAGTAAAATAGAAACTGAAGATGAGTGAACGTATTAGTGCTGTTATTTGCTATGATGGCGAGGTTTGTGACACCGAAAATGACGTTGTTTTTTTATCGGAGAGCACAGCGCGACTAGTTTTTAACCAGAACATAGATTTGACAGAACTTCGTAAAAGAATTAGGCGTGAAATCTTCGGAACGACGCCAATGAAAGTTTTGTCTATTAAGTATCGATTTTGTACTTCAGTTGATCTCGTGAGATATGACTCATTCGACATCAAAGGTCCTCGTAGCTTGGAGGCAATGGTACAGACTCATCTTGCTAGTGGATCACCCACTCTTGAATTATATGTACAATTTTCATCGCCAAATGATGTATTTGCGACTTCAACATCTAATGCTGCTCGAGAGGAATACATGACCCCTACTCGACACTCCGTTAGTAGGTGGCAAAATATGAAAGCGCCCGTGTTTGGTAGCAGTATGGAATACGCAACCCCTGCACGACATTCCGTTGGTGGATGGGACATGCACCTCAGTGGGTCAATGTTTGATACTGGAAATACATGCTGGGGAATGACATCAACTTCTAGTAGTTGGCAATCCACATCGGATTGGGGACGTTATGAAACATCTAGAAGAAGAGATGATGTACTCCCTACGACATCCACCGGCGAGGGGACCTCGCTCGTTGCAGATGATGGTGGGTCGAATGATAAGTCCGATGTGGATCCACCTCTAGAGCTCGGCCCTAATAGTGCAAAAATTGGATTATTTTCTAAACCGGAATCTGTTCCAACCATACCTGAAGATGTTGAAGGGGGTTCAGATGAAGAAGAAGAAGATCTGCGATTCAGAGCGTACTCGCCTTCAGCCCATATGCATAATGTCGATCTATCTCAAGATGATGTGTTGGAGTTTCCAGATCTACCACACAGAAGGAGTGACCATACAAGTTCGTCATTGGATTCGAGTGAAATTGAAGTTGGTAGGGAGTTTTCCAATAAGGATAGTTTTCTTGCTGCATTGAAATAACATAGCATCATGCATGGAGTTAACAACAACGTGGTTAAATCCAAATTCGATAAGTTTAAGGCCAAGTGTGCAGTTGAAGATGGTACATGTTCATAGAAAATCATGGACTTATTGAGGAAAAGGACAGGCTTATGGGAGATAAAAAAGTATAAAGGTCCATATACATGTGTTAGCGGTAAAGTATCACTAGGTGTTTAGGGTTTTTGAATAAAATTGTTATTACGTAATGCTGTATTATTTAACTACTTCGTTGACAAGTGTTTCACATGATCACCCCAAGATGGATTCAGATATGTTTGCTAGCTTAATACTACAGACGCTGAAGGCGAATCCGAAGACTTCATTTTCGGTCTTAATTGCCAATATTCATAGCCAATTGAAGTACATGCCCTCTTATCGCAAGGTTTGGATAGCTAAGCAGAAGGCGTTGGAAAATATGCATGGTAGGTGGGACGCTTCATATAATGAAGTGTGGAAGTGGTGTCAGGTGATGAAGAGATATGTCTCAGGTTGCATAACAGACCTTGATACTACAACGACCGATTGCTCTATGGATGCCAAGTGTTCAAGCGTCTATTTTGGAGCTTTAAGCAATGTTGAGACGCATTTATATACTGCAAGCCATTGGTACAAATTGACGGTACCTTTATGTATGATAGATATACGAATCGGCTATTGCTAGCTGTAGCATAGGATGACTGTGGGAGAATCATTCCAATTGCGTTTGCAATAACACCGGGGGAGTTAGCTAATGACTGGGATTTCTTTCTTTCTAGGTTAAGGAGGCATGTCTGCCCCCAACCTGATATATGCATTATATCAAATCGGGGCACTGGAATACTAGCCGCAATTGAGCGACAAGGAAGCCAATGGCATCGTACACACCATCGGTATTGACTAAGGCACGTTGCGTCCAACTACTACAGGCAATATCGATCTAAAACTGAACGATGACAAGTGACCAACATGGGTATTTAATCTCTATTAATATAATTTCGTTTGTAATATTCAATTTATTCTGAATGGAAGAGTGATATGTAATTTTCGTTATCAACTTATATTGGCATGGTATAAAATAAGTAAGGATCGTTTTCATGAGATGTTAGCAGTTTTGCATTCAGTTAACGAAGAAGGCGTAGACTACCTTTGTAACATACCTTTTGAATAGTGGACACAAGCATACGACGGCGGCCTATGATATGGTCATATGACCTCAAACCTGGCTGAATGCATAAATTCTATTCTAAAACGAATGCGTCATTTGCCGATAACATCCATTGTGCAAGAGACATATTTTCTTTCAACGGTACTATTTCTAAAGCAAGCAGTGAGTTATAAATGCAAAATGCAGGGAGGCCATGTATGGTGCACGAAGGTATTGCGAGAGATTAACAAGGCGAAGGCACGAGCCAACACTATGCACATAGTGTGTCACGATCGCGACAACCTATGGTTTCGTGTGACGGAGTTTGATAGACCGAACCAAGGTATTATTGGCGGACAATGTAACACCCCGAACCCGAGACCGTCACCGGAGTCGAACACGAGGTGTTAACAGACTTTAAAAAAATAATTTCCCAGACATTGCCAATCTGTGTACTAGTCACTTTAAAAATCATATATTGAGTTCAGAAACTCGGAATCCAGTTCTGTAAATTTTCCCTGAAACTAGACTCATATGTCCATCTACATATTTTTTTGTAGAATTTTTGGTTGGGCCAATTTGTACATTTTATTAGTCAAAATCTCCCATATTACAGGGATCGACTATACTGACCTTTGCGCATTACGACTTGGATATCTCCCTGTACAGGGCTTCAATACTGATGTCGTTTGTTTCTATAGAAACTAGACTCAGAGAGGAATCTATACATATATGGCTTGACTCCTAATTGTCTCTGGTTAATTTGTAATGAATTTCCAAAGTCGGAACAGGAAATCCAGAAACCGTTCTGGCCTTGTCTCACAAGAACCTGAATATCTCTTAACATACTGTCCGTATGATTGTTTTGTTACTTTCTTATGAAAATAGATTCATCAAGGTTCGTTTACATAATTTATTCACTATTTAATTCAATTCCTAATAGTTTTAGTGATTTTCCAAATCTACATCACTGCTGCTGTCAGCATCTGCCTTTAAGGTAGACTTTACCTATTTTATAGTTTCCATGATTCAACTAGCCCTTTTTGCATAAATAGCACAATTTATGATAGTGATTAACCATTCCCATGGCCAATCCTTGTCAAGCATATCCACACCAAATGATTATAACATTATACTCAACATATATAAGCCATTTTCGCATGGCTATCCAAAATTTATACAAGTCCAAAGGGTCCACGACCCACAATAAACGGGTAGTCCTATACATGCCATTTCGAAGTTCAACCAAAATTGTACCAAAAAGGGGGGGCTTTGATAGTGTGGGAGACTTCGACTTCAAAATCCCGAGTCCGATAGCTAGAGAACCAAAATCTATAAAACAGAGAGTCAAGGAGACGGAGTAAGCAATTTATGCTTAGTAAGTTTTGAGCAAGGGATTCCAACACAACAAAAGTATAGCATTCATGTAGCTAAATGGATAATTTCATACGCACAATTTTTCAATATCATACTTACTTCACATTACCAACCCTTTTATTCATACACAAAGATCAACTTAGCCAAAGGCCGGTAGCTCATTTATCAACTGAGCGAATACTTATTTGTAAGGGCTCAACTAAATTCAAGCACATACGAAACATACCTCAATGTTGGGATGTTTCTAGAGTATTTACTGAAATTTTTACAGCAAGATCATTCATTCCCAAATCACGTACCTTTGGAATTTAACCGGATATAGCTACTCGTTCAAATGCCTTCGGGACATAGCCCGGTTATAGTAACTCGCACAATTGCCTTCGGGACTTAACCCGGATTTAGTAACTCGCGCAAATGCCTTCGGGCTTAGCCCGAAATTAGTATCTCGCACAAATGCCTTCGGATCTTAGTCCGGATATGGTCACTTAGCACAAAGCCTTCGGGACTTAGCCCGGACATCATTCAAATAACCATGCACATTTAACAATAAATCATGGCACATTCGTATTTCGTTTTCGTTAGCAAAACTCAAACACAAGACATTTATCATTCTTGCAATTTCGGCTCAATAGCCACACAAAGAGCATGATTTTAATTTGCTTAAAACATGATCTAATCAAATCATAATTTAAGCTCTTTTACTCAAGAACTTACCTCGGGTGTTGTCGAACGATTCCGATAGCTATTCGACCACTTTTTCCTTCCCTTTATCGGATTTAGTTCCCCTTTGCTCTTGAGCTTAATTAAACAAATAAATTGATTTAATCATTTGAGCATCGAAAAGAGGAACACAAGGCACTTAGCCCATATTTATACATTAGACATTAAAGTCACATATGTACGGAATCATGAATCAAACTCAACATTTTAGCTAATTTTTCCCCCTTGGCCGAATTTTCTAAGCCAAGACAAAAGCATCAATAGGCTTGCCTCTAACCGAATACATGCAACACCAATCTCCTTCCTATGGCCGAATATGCATGTCTATGTTGGGGCCGATTTCAACACTTAATACATTCTACAAGTATGGTCACTTGTATTGACTAAACACCCTTTTGTTTCAAGTTCAAGACTTGGCTAATACACACATATATACACTAGTAAAGCATCCTCTCCCTTTCCATCAATTTAACACATGCATTACTCATTAATATACAAAAATTATATTCGGCCTTAGCACACAACTTGCTAGCCGATTCTTCTCCATCTAGCAACCAATGCACATATGTGCTCACTCAAAAATGCTAAAAAGAAGATTCCAGAATCATCAATCCACCATCACATGCATCATTAACAAGCTTCATATTTAGCATGCAATGGCATTAACACAAAATCTACCTAGGCCGAATATCATCCCCATGACATAGCAAAGATTTGAACCATGGGCTAATTAGAACTCAAGCTAGCAACTAAAAACATGCATGAATCTCATGGCACAACCTCAAACATACCTTGATCTAGATACAAGTATGGCCAAACCTCCTCCTAATCCTCTTCCAAACCAAACATGAAGCAAGAACTCCTTCCTCCTTCCTTAGAATTTTCGGCCAAATGAAGATGAAAAAGGATGAACAAAATTTTCTCTTTTCTTTTCTTTAACTCACGGCAATGGGGGGGGGGGAAACAACCACACACTTTTTTTTTGTTTTCATCATATTCCCTTTCATTATTTTATGCCCATGCTCCTTATTTTATTTTTTTCCACCCATGATGCACCAACACAACATGTCTATGACATGTCTTGCCCATCACACTTGGTCTACCATGCTTGTCATGGCCGGCCACTACTAATTAGGGGGGGAATTTGACATGCAAGTCCCCCCTTTTTATTTCATGCACTAATGGGTCCATATGCTTCGACCTATCACATTTCAAAAATGTCGCACATAAGTCCTATTGACTAAATTCACATGCAATCGACTAAATCGAAGCTTGAAATTTTCACACATTCATAATTACATATTCTAGACAATAAATATCACATTCAAACATTTCGGTGACTCGGTTTAGTGGTCCCGAAACCACTTCCCGACTAGGGTCAATTTTAGGCTGTCACAACTCTCCCCCACTTAAGAAATTTTCATCCCCGAAAATCTTACCGGTAAATAGGTTTGGGTATCGTTCTTTCATCGAGCTCTCGGTTTCCCAAGTAGCTTCCTCGATCCCGTGTTTGAGCCATAACAACTTAACTAACGGAACCCTTTTGTTTCGCAACTCTTTCACTTCACGAGCTAGGATACGAATCGGTTCTTCTTCATAGCTCAAGTCAAAATGAATTTCAACTTCTGAGGGATTAATCACATGTGACGGATCGGATCTATAACGTCGAAGCATCGAAACATGAAAGACATCGTGAATCTTTTCAAGTTCAGGGGGCAAAATCAATCTATACGCAACCGGACCAACTCGTTCGAAGATTTCGTACGGCCCAATGAATCTCTGGCTCAACTTGCCCTTACGGCCAAATCTGAGTACCTTTTTCCAACGCGAAACTTTAAGAAACACTTTATCTCCCACCTGATATTCAATGTCTTTTCGTTTCAAATCCGCATACGATTTTTGACGATCTGTGGCTGCTTTCAGACTTTCACGGATTACCTTTACTTTCTGTTCGGCATCCTTAATCAAATCAACTCCGAAAATTTTACTTTCACCGAGCTCGGTCCAAAACAATGGTGTACGGCATTTACGACCGTACAAAGCCTCGTAAGGTGCCATCTTAATACTTGATTGAAAACTATTGTTGTAAGCGAATTCAATCAAAGGTAAATACTGTTCCCATGAACTACTGAACTCGAGGATGCAACATCTCAACATATCCTCAAGTATCTGAATTATCCGCTCAGATTGACCATCGGTTTGGGGGTGAAAAGCAGTGCTAAAATGCAGCTTGGTACCCAAAGCTTCTTGCAATTTCCTCCAAAATCGCGAGGTGAATCTCGGATCTCTATCCGACATGATAGAAATAGGTACCCCGTGTAATCTCACAATCTGAGAAACATACAATTCAGCTAGTTTATCCAATGAAAAATCCGTACGCACGGGGATAAAGTGAGCCGACTTAGTCAGTCTATCAACAACAACCCAAATCGCATCCTTCTTACTTGCTGACAATGGCAGTCCGGACACAAAGTCCATTGTGACTTGATCCCATTTCCACTCGGGTATCATGATCGGCTGAAGTAATCCTGAAGGCACTTGATGTTCCGCTTTCACTTGTTGACATATTAAACATCTCGAAACAAAGTCGGAGATGTCTCGTTTCATACCATGCCACCAAAACCAACGTTTCAAATCGTTGTACATTTTCGTACTCCCCGGGTGAATTGACATTCGGCTACAATGGGCTTCGTTCAGAATCATCGAAATGAGTTCCGAATTCCTTGGAACGCACAAACGACTTCTGAACCTCAAACAATCATCATCATCAATTTGAAACTCCGATTCCTTGTTCGGAACACACTCAGCCCGTTTTGCAACCAATTCATCATCAACTTTCTGGGCTTCACGAATTTGATGAATCAATAATGGTTTGGCTTTTAATTCAGCTACTAACACATTGTCGGGTAGAACAGACAAGTGCACATTCATCGCTTGTAAAGCAAACAATGATTTCCGGCTTAAGGCGTCCGCAACCACATTAGCCTTTCCCGGGTGGTAATCAATGACAAGCTCGTAATCTTTCAACAACTCAAGCCAACGTCTTTGTCGCAGATTTAAGTCTCTTTGAGTCATCAAATATTTGAGACTTTTGTGATCCGAAAATACATGGCACTTTTCACCAAATAAGTAATGTCGCCATATTTTTAAAGCAAATACGATGGCAGCTAGTTCAAGGTCATGGGTCGGATAATTTTTCTCATGTGGCTTTAATTGTCTCGACGCATAGGCCACCACTCGACCTTCTTGCATCAATACGCAACCCAACCCAAGTAGGGATGCGTCACTATAAATGACAAACTCTTTGCCTGATTCGGGTTGCACTAAAATTGGAGCTTCAGTCAAATAAGTTTTCAGTTGATCGAAACTTTTCTGACATTTCTCCGTCCATTCGAACTTAACATCCTTTTGAAGTAGCTTTGTCATTGGTGTGGCTATCGTCGAGAAACCTTTTACAAATCGTCGGTAATAACCGGCGAGCCCCAGGAAGCTCCGAACTTCGGTAATATTTCTTGGAGGCTTCCAGTTAAGTATGGCTGAAATTTTGCTCGGGTCAACTCGAATACCCGATGCGGATACCACATGACCCAAGAAGCTAACCTCTCTTAACCAGAACTCACACTTACTGAACTTAGCATATAACTGCTTATCCCACAAAATTTGCAACACTAGTCTCAGGTGCTCAGCATGTTCAGTCTCATCTCTTGAATAGACCAAGATGTCATCAATGAACACAACTACGAACCGATCCAAATATGGTCTGAAGATCCGATTCATCAAATCCATAAATACCGCAGGGGCATTAGTGAGCCCAAACGGCATCACTAAGAATTCGTAGTGACCATATCTTGTTCTGAAGGCAGTTTTGGGTATGTCCGAATCTCGAATTCGCAACTGATAATAGCCCGATCTCAAATCTATTTTTGAGAACACTGAGGCTCCCTTCAGTTGGTCGAACAAATCATCGATACGCGGTAACGGATATTTGTTCTTTATCGTCACTTTATTCAGCTGACGATAGTCAATGCACAACCTCATGGTTCCGTCCTTCTTTTTCACGAACAATACTGGTGCACCCCAAGGTGAGAAGCTTGGTCGAGCGAAACCTCTATCCGTCAATTCTTGCAACTGAGCTTTCAACTCTTTTAACTCAGTTGGTGCCATACGATACGGAGCCATCGAAATCAGCGTAGTCCCAGGTACAAGCTCAATACCAAACTCTATCTCCCGAACAGGTGGTAAACCCGGTAATTCTTCAGGAAAAACATCTGGGTATTCACAAACCACCGGCACAGATTCGGGTTTCTTTTCTAATTCTTTGTCATCAAGTACATACGCAAGGTATGCTTTGCACCCTTTTCTTACATATTTCTGGGCCAACATTGAGGATATTACAGCTGGCAACCCCTTTAAGTCCGTAGACTCAACTCGGATTATCTCGTTATTTACGCACCTCAAATCAATAGTCTTGCTTTTGTAGTTCACAACTGCATCATGCGCGGTCAGCCAATCCAAACCAAGAATAACATCAAATTCATCAAATGGCAAAAGCATCAAGTCCGTCGGAAAACAGGAACCTCGAATTACTAGGGGACATTCCTTACACACTTTGTCGACAAGCACGTAACGACCCAAGGGATTTGACACCCGAATTACGAACTCAGTAGACTCAATAGGTAAAGTCTTACTGGATGCTAAGGTTTCACATATGTAAGAATGAGTAGAACCGGGGTCAATCAAAGCAATTACATTAGTATCAAAGAGAGTAAAAGTACCGGTAATAACATCAGGCGAAGAAGCGTCCTCGCGGGCACGTATAGCATAAGCTCTAGCAGGCGCACGAGCCTCGGATCTGGTCGTAGCATCTCTAGATCCTCTCTGACCACCACTAGCATTGCCCGTATTTCCAGATGGTCTACCTCGAGCAGTGGTAGCACCCGGTTTCCCACTCTGATTTACATTCTGTTCAGACAACCTCGGGCAATCTTTAATGAAGTGGTCAACTGATCCGCACTTGTAACAGGAGCGGCCAGGGAATCTACAACTCCCTGAATGCCATTTATCGCAATATCGACATTTCGTTCTGTCTCGACGTTCATTCGCAACACTGGCGACCGAAGTGCCTCGTGTACCCACAGGGGGTCGATCACGATCTCGTCTAAAAAGGCCCGAAGTGCCTCTAGACCGGCCCACATCATCTCGAAATTTCTTCGATGCCTGTTGAAGAGACTTTCTCGAGGATCTTTTACGAAACTCTCCAGTTCCCACATCAACTTTTTGTTTTTCTTTTCTAAGCTCTTCGGCTTTACAAGCTCGCTCGACAAGTACTACGAACTCTCGTATTTCAAGAACGCCAACGAACATTTTTATATCTTCATTCAGCCCATCCTCGAAGCGTTTACACATGATAGCCTCGGACGAAACACATTCCCGAGCGTATTTGCTAAGTCTAACAAATTTTCACTCGTAATCAGTAACCGACATGGAACCTTGCTTAAGCTCAAGAAATTCCTTCCGTTTTTTATCAACAAATCTCTGACTGATATACTTTTTCCGAAACTCAGTTTGGAAAAACTCCCAAGTTACTTGCTCTCGGGGCACAACAGAAGTCAGAGTACTCCACCAATAGTAGGCAGAATCACGTAGCAAGGAGATAGTACACTTTAGGCATTCATCGGGTGTACAAGATAGCTCATCGAGTACCCGGATAGTGTTGTCCAACCAAAATTCAGCTTGCTCGGCATCGTCGCTATCCGTAGCTTTAAATTCAGTAGCCCCATGTTTTCGGATTCTGTCAACTGGGGGCTTATTTGACCTTATTTGGTCAGTTACCGGAGGTATTGTAGGTGCGGGGGTTGTATTAGTCGGGAAGGGAGGTTGTGGAACAGCCGTATTAGTTCGAATGTATTGGTTGAACCAATCATTCATCACGCTATAGAAAGCTTGTCTAGCTTCATCATTCGGGTTACTAGCATTAGGTTGAGAGTCCACCGGCGCTGTCCCTTGTGCGGGAGCAGGCGCTACACTCTCAAGATCATCAGCTACCGCTCGGTCGGGATCGGGATCCATTACTATAAATAAACACATTTGCAAATGTCAGAAATCACCACACTATCAAATAATCACATAAAATGGCATGTATAGCTAGACCCAACGCATTACGGTAGTCCTAGAATCGACTAAACCGTAGCTCTGATACCAATCAAATGTAACACCCCGAACCCGAGACCGTCACCGGAGTCGAACACGAGGTGTTAACAGACTTTAAAAAAATAATTTCCCAGACACTGCCAATCTGCATACTAGTCACTTTAAAAATCATATCTTGAGTTCAGAAACTCAGAATCCAGTTCCACAAATTTTCCCTGAAACTAGACTCATATGGCCATCTACATAGTTTTTTCTAGAATTTTTGGTTGGGCCAATTAGTACAGTTTATTAGTCAAATTCTCCCATGTTACAGGGATCGACTATACTGACTTTTGCGCAGTACGACTTGGATATCTCCCTGTATAGGGTTCAATACTAATGCCGTTTGTTTCTATAGAAACTAGACTCAGAGAGGAATCTATAAATATATGGCTTGACTCCTAATTGTCTCTGGTTAATTTGTAATGAATTTCCAAAGTCGGAATAGGAAATCCAGAAACCGTTCTGGCCCTATCTCACAAGAACCTGAATATCTCTTAACATACTATCCGTATGATTGTTTCGTTACTTTCCTATGAAAATAGATTCATCAAGGTTCGTTTACATAATTTATTCACTATTTAATTCCATTCCTACTATTTTTAGTGATTTTCCAAATCTACATCACTGCTGCTGTCAGCATCTGCCTTTAAGGTAGACTTTACCTATTTCATAGTTTCCATGATTCAACTAGCCCTTTTTGCATAAATAGCACAATTTATGATAGTGATTAACCATTCCCATGGCCAATCCTTGTCAAGCATATCCACACCAAATGATTATAACATTATACTCAACATATATAAGCCATTTTCGCATGGCTATCCAAAATTATACAAGTCCAAAGGGTCCATGACCCACAACAAACGGGTAGTCCTATACATGCCATTTCGAAGTTCAACCAAAATTGTACCAAAAAGGGGGGGGCTTTGATAGTGTGGGAGACTTCGACTTCAAAATCCCGAGTCCGATAGCTGGAGAACCAAAATCTATAAAACAGAGAATCAAGGAGACGGAGTAAGCAATTTATGCTTAGTAAGTTTTGAGCAAGGGATTCCAGCACAACAAAAGTATAGCATTCATGTAGCTAAACGGATAATTTCATACGCACAATTTTTCAATATCATACTTACTTCACATTACCAACCCTTTTATTCATACACAAAGATCAACTTAGCCAAAGGCCGGTAGCTCATTTATCAACTGAGCGAATACTTATTTGTAAGGGCTCAACTAAATTCAAGCACATGCGAAACATACCTCAATGTTGGGATGTTTCTAGAGTATTTACTGAAATTTTTACAGCAAGATCATTCATTCCCAAATCACGTACCTTTGGAATTTAACCGGATATAGCTACTCGTTCAAATGCCTTCGGGACATAGCCCGGTTATAGTAACTCGCACAATTGCCTTCGGGACTTAACCCAGATTTAGTAACTCGCGCAAATGCCTTCGGGCTTAGCCCGAAATTAGTATCTCGCACAAATACCTTCGGATCTTAGTCCGGATATGGTCACTTAGCACAAAGCCTTCGGGACTTAGCCCGGACATCATTCAAATAACCATGCACATTTAACAATAAATCATGGCACATTCGTATTTCGTTTTCGTTAGCAAAACTCAAACACAAGACATTTATCATTCTTGCAATTTCGGCTCAATAGCCACACAAAGAGCATGATTTTAATTTGCTTAAAACATGATCTAATCAAATCATAATTTAAGCTCTTTTACTCAAGAACTTACCTCGGGTGTTGTCGAACGATTCCGATAGCTATTCGACCACTTTTTCCTTCCCTTTATCGGATTTAGTTCCCCTTTGCTCTTGAGCTTAATTAAACAGATAAATTGATTTAATCATTTGAGCATCGAAAAGTGGAACACAAGGCACTTAGCCCATATTTATACATTAGACATTAAAGTCACATATGTACGGAATCATGAATCAAACTCAACATTTTAGCTAATTTTTCCCCCTTGGCCGAATTTTCTAAGCCAAGACAAAAGCATCAATATGCTTGCCTCTAACCGAATACATGCAACACCAATCTCCTTCCTATGGCTGAATATGCATGTCTATGTTGGGGCCGATTTCAACACTTAATACATTCTACAAGTATGGTCACTTGTATTGACTAAACACCCTTTTGTTTCAAGTTCAAAACTTGGCTAATACACACATATATACACTAGTAAAGCATCCTCTCCCTTTCCATCAATTTAACACATGCATTACTCATTAATATACAAAAATTATATTCGGCCTTAGCACACAACTTGCTAGCCGATTCTCCTCCATCTAGCAACCAATGCACATATGTGCTCATTCAAAAATGCTAAAAAGAAGATTCAAGAATCATCAATCCACCATCACATGCATCATTAACAAGCTTCATATTTAGCATGCAATGGCATTAACACAAAATCTACCTAGGCCGAATATCATCCCCATGACATAGCAAAGATTTGAACCATGGGCTAATTAGAACTCAAGCTAGCAACTAAAAACATGCATGAATCTCATGGCACAACCTCAAACATACCTTGATCTAGATACAAGTATGGCCAAACCTCCTCCTAATCCTCTTCCAAACCAAACATGAAGCAAGAACTCCTTCCTCCTTCCTTAGAATTTTCGGCCAAATGAAGATGAAAAAGGATGAACAAAATTTTCTCTTTTCTTTTCTTTAACTCACGGCAATGGGGGGGGAAACAACCACACACTTTTTTTTTTGTTTTCATCATATTCCCTTTCATTATTTTATGCCCATGCTCCTTATTTTATTTTTTTCCACCCATGATGCACCAACACAACATGTCTATGACATGTCTTACCCATCACACTTGGTCTACCATGCTTGTCATGGCCGGCCACTACTAATTAGGGGGGAATTTGACATGCAAGTCCCCCCTTTTTATTTCATGCACTAATGGGTCCTTATGCTTCGACCTATCACATTTCAAAAATGTCGCACATAAGTCCTATTGACTAAATTCACATGCAATCGACTAAATCGAAGCTTGAAATTTTCACACATTCATAATTACATATTCTAGACAATAAATATCACATTCAAACATTTCGGTGACTCGGTTTAGCGGTCCCGAAACCACTTCCCGACTAGGGTCAATTTTGGGCTGTCACAGGCAATATCGTGTACACTTGAGAAATAGGACATGCGACTGTAGAGTGTTTGACGCACTATGTTATCCATGCGCTTATGTAATTGCAGCTTGTCAGAATCTCCGTCTGGATCCCATGACGTATGTCGACCAAGTGTACAAAATAGAATACATGTACAACATGTGAAGACACATATTCCCATAGATCCCAGATGAACGTAAGTGGCCGTCAGTATCGCTTTCTCCGTTTAAGCTGTTACTAGATAGAGAATTGCATCGCAAACCAAAGGGTCGACCTTGCTTGACTAGAACACGTAACAATATGGATATCCGAGAAGCAACGAACCAACAGAGGTTGTGCGGATGGTGTAGGAACCCAGGCCATATAACTCGATCATGTCCAAATTGGAATAGCTGATAGCTGTTGTAATAAAATTATGTTGCATTATTTACATTTTATTAGTAATATAAAAATATTTAAAATATTTTCATATTCAAAATAACATTTATTTTAATAAAAATTATTGGCTAATTTAAAAGAACATTTATTGTAAAATATTAAAAACAACTTTTATTTTATTAATTAAAACTATATAAAAAATAACTATAAAAATAATAAAAATATTGGCTAATTTAAAAGAACATTTATTTTAATAAAATTAAAAAAATTAAAGTAAAATTAAAATATCAAAAATTACTTTTATTTTATTAATTAAAACTATATAAAAAATAAATATAAAAATAATAAAAATATTGGCTAATTTAAAAGAACATTTATTTTAATAAAATTAAAAAAAAGTAAAGTACAATTAAAATATTAAAAACAACTTTTATTTTATTATATGAAACTATATAAAAAAAGTTTATACAAATATATTAAAAAAATCAATGTTGGTGCCGGTTGAAATCAGTGCCACATGGGGGTTGTCAAAGGTTACGCGTTGGATTCCTCCTTGGTTCAGCTTCCAGCGAGGGTTGTGATTGCTCCGATGGGGATTGTGGTTCCTCCGGCAGGGGATCTAGTTGTGGGTGTTGGGAGGATGACCCACCTTGATAGAATAATGAATGCGGAGGTGTTTGCATCACCCAAGGTGGAGGTTTTTGAATCGCATAAGGCGATGGGGAATGGTAAAAAGAAGAGCTCCCCAACAGCGCCTCGTGCGATCCCTCATGCGACTGTGGCTTATTTATTGGCGGTTGACTCGGAGTAATTGAGAATGGAGATTAATCGGGCCATGCATTCCAACCTGCCATAGGACTAGGAAAAGGAAACATAAAAGGGTTAGGATACATATAAGGGCTAGGATACGCACCTGGTATAATTTGAATTGAAAAGGATGTGATATGGGTGTCGTCAGTTGAAGTGTTAGGTCAGGTGGCTGTGTGGACGCTGTTGATGGGCCTGGTGATTGTGTGGGCGCTGCTGATGGGCCCGCGTCGTCATCCCTTCTTTATAGATTTAAAGGGCCCCGTCATTCCCTTTGCACACCAATTTGACGTTGCCTCTCCTCTTTCGACAGTAAATATGGCTTGCCAGGGATCCTAAACCATGGCATGTATTCCGGCACGCATGCTAACTCAGGAACAATGATCGGTTCCTGAGTAGGTATATAGTCATACCGATTTTCCCACATTTTGATATATTCTGACTAGTGTCTCGACCAATCCGTATTCAATAGCTGTAAGTCAACTTTGTGCTCATCATCGAGCACCTCAGGTTCTACGGGAATCGGTTGTCGGAATCTAAACTGCCGCAATACCCTATCTGACTGGTGCATCTCCACTATATCATAGTTGACCAATGAGACATTCACATGCCAAATGTTCAGATTTTAAAAAAAATCATCTGGAATTATTTCCCGAATTGCCGGATCCTCGTATGGTGTCCATTGAAACTATATGAACATGATAAAAATATTAATTATATAGGTAATACTAAATACTAAATATGAAACGACTATTTTATTATGTATATATATTTTATTTTAATACTTACTTGTGCTTCCGACCGTTGGTCCAATAGAAGCCCTATATCTTCAAGAGATGTAGGTATTCCAACATAACTCGCTGAATGGTTCCACCTAATTAAATAATTTTTTAGCATACAATTAT
The DNA here is from genome assembly GCF_007990345.1 of Gossypium hirsutum. Classification (NCBI taxonomy): domain Eukaryota; kingdom Viridiplantae; phylum Streptophyta; class Magnoliopsida; order Malvales; family Malvaceae; genus Gossypium; species Gossypium hirsutum. The sequence goes on along the minus strand of NC_053436.1, from coordinate 66,763,897 downwards.
ATTTTAAATCTACGTAATAATTGTAAAATCTAATATAAAATTTACCTCGTTATTAGTAAGAATGTATATAGGTGGTTCACTCGAGGACATAAAAATGGAAAGCGAAACCATGCCCATGATTGCAGTAGTAATAGGCATCCTCCGATTTTGGCTTTATTCGGTCGCGTCGCCCCTCACATCTCTCGGTACAATGTTGCTAACACGACAGACCCCCAACTTAATTCACCTGCTGCTCTAAAATCAACGAGTTTCAGCAGCCATCTCAGATGTACGCGGTTTCGTGACAAGTCCAGCATCAGATAACCTCCAATCATCTCAAGAATGTATGCCCGAGCATATTTTATTCTTTCTAATTCAGTTGAATCATTATCCGGCTTCGAAAATGTGTCTCGTAACCAGCCCATCTCGATCCGACCTCCGTTAATATTATCCGAAATAGCACCCAAAAGCTCGTAGCATACGGCCCCCCAATCAGCAGATTGAGCAGACCCAGTGACTGCTACCCATCGACCGGCAATCCCAATTGCAATTGCACGTCTTCCAGAGTGATAGTACACTCTCCGCATGGAAGATGAAAAGTGTGTGTCTCGGGTCTCCACCTCTCTATCAATGCACTGATTAGTTTCGGGTCCAACTTGCACCCCCGGCCTATCGTGGCCACGTGCCAAAATCCTGCTTCTCGCAGGTAATTCTCTATTAATGGCGATGGAAGACCAGACATATTACGGATATAGCATTGCAACACCCGATCTACAGACTGTTATAAAAAAAATTATAAAATAAATATTAATTAAAATTGCATAAATGAAAAAAAAATAAATACTATTCAAAAATTAATTAAACTTATCACTTACCATTGTCATTTGATCGACGGGGATTGTTTCGTATCAAGACTAATTAATTCTTCGGCCATTGCTAACACAATCGAATATTTTTGTAATTTAAAAAATAAAACTAATTCAAAAATATTTTAACAGAGCTTTTTTGCAAAAATTAGAGACAGCTTTAACAAAAATTGAGAGAAATTTGAGAGAATTGTGAGAGAATTGTGAGAGGACTATTGTGTGAAAAAATGAAAGGGGGGAGGGGCCTTTTATATATTTTTTTACCGTTGGAGTTTGGAGTTCAAACGGTCATGTGACCGTTGGGGGCAAAACGCTCCCCCTGGGAAGCATTTTGCTGACACGTCTCCTGACTTCGCGTTGACGTGGACGCACTTTTGGGGAAAATGGTCCTTTCTAGTAAATAATCAAAAAGTCGAGCTATTTCGATCAATAACGAAATAAAAGGACTTTTTTTAATAAATTGCCTGGAGAAAGGATTGTGTTTATTACGATTATAAACATACTAAAAATTATTGCAGTCAAAATCGTAAGGGTGACTAGGCAAAGACAAAGATTGTAAAATAAAAATAACAAGGCACCCCTTGTATTAAATTGTAATAAATGCTTAAACAATTTGACACTGTTTAACTTGAAATCAATTAGACTTAGATGTACTATAAAAGATTACTATTCTCAGACAATAACGTATTATAGTAAATGGTGGTCAGTGGTCACACTTAAAATTATTGCAAGTAATTGTGCCAAACTAAAACATGATTCTCTGACGATAAAATGGCTGATCAAATCAAATCCATGGATAAGGAGATGGAGTTGGAGCCCAAGGGTCAGATGGTGTTGTTGGCACAGAAGGTGTAGCTGGTGTCCATGGTGCAGGGCCTGGAGCCCAAGGTTGAGATGGTGTTGCTGGCACAGTAGGTGTAGTTGGTGCCCAAGGTGCAGGGCCTGGAGCCCAAGGTTCAGATTGTGTTGCTGGCACAGAAGTTGTAGTCGGTGCCCAGGGTGCAGGGGCTGGAGCCCAAGGTTCATATGGTGTTGCTGGCACAGAAGGTGTAGCCGGTGCCCAGGGTGCAGGGGCTGGAGCCCAAGGTTCATATGGTGTTGCTGCTACTGCTGAAGGTGTGGATGGTGCCGAAGGTGCAGGAGCTGGAGTCCAAGGTTGAATTGGTGTTGTAGGCATTGAAGGTGCAGGAGTTGGAGCCCAATGTTTAGTTGGTGTTGTAGGCACTGAAGGAGTGACGGGTAGTCGAGGTGCAGGAGCAGGTGTTGCAGGCACTGAAGGTTGAGTTGGAGCCGGGGCTGGTGCCAAGCCGAAGGGATATTGAACAGAGACAGTAAGCTTTTGGGCATACATGGAACAATGGCTTGCAACACCACAGATGTACCACTTCTTTCCTGGAGTCTTAAGAACAATCGTATCGTTCCCAGATGTGAGAGCTTGGTTTTCAGGTGGAATGTCACAATTCTTGAAGCCCGTACCGTTTACTTTAAACACATTGTGATATCCTTTAGGGTATTGAAACACTGCAAAATAAAAATAAAAATATTATATGACACTGTTAAACTGAAATACGCTACACATTCAATATAATCATATATGTAAATTAAAACCAACTTCGTTGTCTCAGTATATACCTAATTTATCGCCAACACGAAATACTTTATCTTTTGCCCAAGCTTGATAATCGAAACCGGTTGTCCATCCACTGTCATCCCCGACGATATAATCCGTCGCTAAGGCCATTGCAGGAAGAAATATGACAACAATGGTGAGCATGGCAAGCTTGTTAGAAGCCATTAATGGAAGCTCAACAAACACTCTTTTTCTTTTTCTTTTTTTTGATTGATTGTTGTTTGGCTAAGTACGTATTTATAGTTTAATGATCCATTAGCCTAATGAAATTCCATGGAAATGGGTTTGAAATTGTGAGGAGCCGGCGATAGTCTGCATTCGAACATTGGGTTATTCCTAGGCTGCCAAATAATCATGTTTCGCTGAAAGTTAAGGGGTGTATTTTAAAAACAAATTAAAAAGGGGAATATTTAATGAATTTTGTTTCTTTTCTTTGATGAGATGCTTCAAAATGTAATAATATTCAACAGAAAAGTTCAAATTGCAAGCCTACAAAGTTTTACGATTTTATTAAGGTTGTAGGATTTGATTTTTAAAAAATCTAATTTATCATTTATATGATTAATTCACTCGATGTTACTTATTAAACGAATCTAAAAGAAAAATATTTAAAATTTATACATTTCATAAAGAAATAAATTGTATTATAATAATATTTTATCTTTTTACATTTTATGTAAAATTTTAAAAAAAATTGTACAATTTGAACCTTAATATATCAAGAATTTTAATATTTTAACTTTATTATTTAACTAAAATCTCATTTGATTTTCGTATTAATCTTTTAGAAATATATTTATTATATATTTTTTTCACTCACATTATAGATGATATATCTAATATATATTTAAAATATTATATTTTTATATTGATATTTTAATATTTTAATATTTATCCAATACTAGTATTTTAAAGTAAATAAACAAAATGCAGTGACATATTAAGTAACTATGATTTCATGTCGAGGATATTAGGTGTTGTTTTATAATCACTTAATGGTATTATAAGCATTACAACATTTTAAAAATAAAAAATCAATTAAGTGCTTTCAAATTTTATGTACTCAATTGAATTTATAAACTAATAAAATTAGTGAAACAGGTCCTTTGGCCAACATTGAACATTAGTATTTAGCGGCAATGCTGATATGGTCGCTAACAGATGCCACATTAGCAAAAAAATAAAAATTATTTTTAAAATAAGTACATAATGAATCTATACAATGGATTGTCTAAGTTTATTTGAATATGGACATCTTTTAGTCTAGATACATTTTGAAACTATAAAGAACATAAAAAATTATTTTAAAAAATCATTAAAATTAAAAAAATAAAATTTATAAATATTATTAGGAGTTAATTAGAAATCATAAAAATTTATTAAAAAAATAACTTACTGTATTTATATTTTGAATAAAAAATGAACATCAACAACTTATATAAGAATATCAAGATTAACAAGTTTATTTTATATATTTTTTTAATCTCATTTACATGATAGCTTTTTAGCTCGAAAAATTGTCTATCAAATAATGTTTTAAGTCACCCCTAAGTAATTCAATAAGCCAAGTTTATCAATTTCTACAACCTATAATTCAATTAAGGATGCATTCTATTTATATACCAATTTATCATGTGGTATACTTAACATATTAAATCTATTAACGGTGTAATAAATCAAACTAACTAGTCTAAAATTAAAAAATTTAGAATCAATTATTATCAAACTAAATTTACAATTTATTCACAAAATCCTATTAACATGCTCCTAACCAATCACTTTTATTTCTATAAGCTCAAGCACATAGAAACATGCAGAATGGATATTTAAAAAACTATTAAAACAAAGAAAAGTAAAAAATTTTAAAATTTTAAAAAAGTAACACCCCTCACCTGGCCCGATCGCTAGATTTGAGTTTTAGGATGCTACAACAGTTATCGAAACATTCACATGCAAACCATAACATTGAATTCAATTTAAACCATCAAGTTTTTCTAAATACATGCATAATAGAAGTTATAAACTAAACAGAGACTAAATTGAGCGTACAAACATGTTTAATAGATTCGAGCATGATTAAGGACCAATCTAAAAATTTTTAAAACTTGAAACTAGGTATCGATACAAAAGGAACAAGTATCAATATTTTTATCAAATGTATCGATACTGAAAATTAGTATTGGTACCGTTTTGGCATTCTACCATTTTCAAAATAATATTCATTTGGTCAAGTATCGATATCTTGGTCCCTAGTATCAATACTTTTACCCAGATGATCAAAATCACAAGTAAGTTCATTTCATGCCCAAATCTATATCTTAGCTCATAGATACATATAGGTACACAATTAACCTGCAAAGAACTCATTCCATCCATTACAAACATACAACAAATATGCCACATTTGGCACCAAGATAACCATCAACATAAATTCACAATCCATACAAAAACACTTAACTATTTTATATCATAAGCTAGGTCACATACATATCACTATTTAAGGTTGTCATTCACATTTGCAATACCATTCAACATTTACTAAAGTTACCATATGCACATGTTTATATTTATATATATATCCAAATTCAACAATGCCAAAACACAAGTACCTACTAATTCATTTATATAACATCATCCAAACTTTGCCACAAGTTATCTAGCATTTATCAAGTTACCATATACACTTTTATTCAAAAATAACTATACTAAAACATACTCATTAGCTTGTAAATGCATAATCATCCTGTAAAAAATAGAATGTCGGTAATGACAAGATATCGCAAAGGAAAAAGAAAGAAAAAAATCAAGAACACATAGATTTTTACGTGGAAACCCTTTTAGGAAAAAAACCACGAGCAAAGGAGAAAAAAATTCACTATGTCGAATTCGAATAATTACAAGAGGAGTAGACTATGTCTATTTATATGCTTGTAAAACCATATTCTAATAGGAGAGTAGTAAGATTGAAATACCTTATTCTATTCAATATCAAATAGATGGAGTTTAATAAGGCTTAAAAAACCTTATTCTAAAATAAAATAAAAGAAATGTAATTCCATATGGATTTTACTTTTATTTTATTTTACTATTGTATTTTATTTAAATAAGGATTGAGTCACTCAATTCTAACAATCTCCACCTTGACAAGAATTCCCAATGAACAAGTTCTTCATCGCGAACACTTAACAAACAAGTTCTCCCTCTCTTCCATAAAACCCCTTAAGGGTTTAACTTCAACAATGAACACCAACCAAGTCTAAGCAATGCTCAAACTTGGTAGTAGGAAGTGACTTAGTCATCAATCTGCAGGATTTTCATGAGTACTAATTTTGCTCACAACGATATCACCACGAGCAATAATATCACGAATAAAATGATACCAAACAGTAATGTGTTTTGTTCTCTCATCAAACATTTTATCTTTTGTAAGGAAAATGGCACTCTAACTGTCACAAAATACTATACTGATTTAAAGGTCTTCATTAAGTTCACTAAAAAGTCCTTTCAACCAAATGGCTTCTTTACAAGCCTCAGTAATCACCATGTACTCAGCTTCAATGGTAGACAAAGCGGCTGTAGTTTGCAAAGTGGCTTTCCATTGATTGCACAACCTCCGATCAAGATCAACATACCCAATTACTCTGTCTCTAGTTCTTCCAAACTGTAAGTAAACATCAGTAGTACCTCGTAAGAATCTTAAAATCCACTAACCTGCTTTCCAGTATTCTTTACTGGGATTCAATATGTATCTACTAACTGCACTGAATGCATATGATAAATCTGGACGTGAACAAACCATAGCATACATGAGAGATCCCACGGCACTAGAATATGGAACATGTGATATCTACTCAATCTTATCATCTGATTATGGAGACAAAGCTGATGAAAGTCTAAAATGGGCTGCTAAAGGAGTACTAACAGGCTTAACACTCTGCATATTGAACCTAAAAAGAACTTTCTCAATGTACCCCTTCTAACTTAGGTACAATTTATTTGATTTTCTGTCTCTAAGAATCTCCATACTAAGTATCTTCTTTGCTGGTCCCAAATCTTTCATCTCAAATTCCTCACTTAGTTAGGCTTTAGCCTTTCTTATCTCTCATTTATCTTTCACTACCATCAACATGTCATCAACATAAAGGAGTAGATACAAAAAGAACCATCACTATTTTTCTTAAGGTAAACACAACTGTCGAAGCTACTTCTTTTGAAATCATGAGAAGTCATAAAGGAATCAAACCTCTTATACCACTATTTTGGTGACTGTTTCAAACTGTAAAAAGACTTTTTCAGCAAGCAAACATAGTCCTTGTAACACTCTTAACCCGTATTCGTCGTCGGAACAAGGTTTCGGAGCATTACCAAAACTTTTAGAACATTTTACAAATAATTTATGTAAATTACTATTTATTAATCGAGATCATTCAAAACGTCCCTTAAATGGACCCTCGAGGCCCAATACGAGCATTAGAATCGAGTCGGGACTTAATTGAGAACTCTAAGAATTTTTCACGAAATTACAAAAATTTTCCAAGGTATAGGGCTCACATGCCTGTGTGGTCTAAGGGACACGCTCGTGTGACCCTAGGACACACCTGTGCTGGATGCTGTGTTTGACCCCGTGTAACTCTCTGAGTTGTGCACACGGCCATGCCACACGCCCGTGTGCTAAGCCGTGTGGTTAATTAATTCAATTCAAAATTAGGTACAGGTTTCACACGGTTAAGACACACGCTCATGTTCTAGGCCGTGTAGCATACATGGCTAAGACACACGCCCGTGTCTCTGCCCGTGTGCTCCATTCTGAGCATTCTGTTTCTCAAAATTCAAATGCAGGGGACACACGGCCTAACTACATGCGTATGTACTCGGCCGTGTGTCACACATGATCTAGACACACACTCTGTGTCTGCCCATGTGGACAAAATAAAGCCATTTCTAGCTTCATTTCTCACCCAAAATCACACCAAAGGCCTGCATTTAAAACTCACATCCAATACCAACTATTTCAAGCATTTAAATTAAGAACACTCCATCATCCAACAAGGCATATCATTACATGCATATGTGTTTATAAACTTACCTTGGTTTAACTTAGGCATTAACAACATTTGAGCACATATATTTAACACATGTGTATATATCATAATAACCTACTTAATCATACCAAAATAAACCATTACTAGCCATTCCAATGGCTAGATTGAAAACCACATATTTAAGCTATCTATGGCCAGGTTAGCCTATACATGCCATTATACCAAAATGATTTTACTATAAATATCTAAAATAGCTAGTAGATAGTGTGGCGATGCTCTAATGATCTCAAACCTTTGCGAGCTTCCGAGCACTATAAAACATGGAAAAATAAAACGGAGTAAGCATTACATTCTTAGTAAGTTCGTATAACGGAAACTAAACTTACCAATCCCGTTTATTAAATCTAAGCATACAATATCATGTTTTCCATCCATTTGGCATAATTGTCTGAACACGTGCATTCAATCAAACATGTTAGTCACAAAATCTTTATATACATCAAGGAAAGATAGATGAGCTCATCATGCAATATTCATTCAAGAAATTATCATTTCATCTCAGAATAATCTTACCATGTCAAGAGTTGTGTTTGTTGAATCATTGAAATCCCAATGGATGTTCAAGTGGTATACTCGAGGTGTACGATTCAATAACTCGTCAATTCTTTTTCAAGAGTACCCATTAGGGCACTTAATCTAGGAATACACTCTCGAGCCACATGACGTATAACAGGATTACCAGTCCAGGCTAAATTCTTTATATAATGTATGCTTAGAAGAGCTCAATTAGTATTACTAGTCCAGGCAAAATCCCTAATGTAACATATGCACGAGAGGTATTATATCAGAATTACCCGTCCAGACTCCTATCTATAACAAGTTCAATAGGATTACTCGTCTGAGCTAAATCCTATTTGCAACAAATGCAGGACCTTATTCGTTTTGGGAAAGCGCATATGTTCATCAGAATTCAATATTTAAACAGAACTTGACCCATTTTACCGTTCCAAGCATGTATTCAATTTTTCATTATAGCAATCAAATAATTCACTTCAATATATGCCACATTACATACAAACATAAAATTCAATTAAACATATTTACATGCTCGATTAAGTTACACGAACTTACCTCGACACTTGTTCGCGTAAATAATCTACTAATCTGAAATCTTTTCTTTTACTCGGTCTAACCTCGAATGTGAGTTGTCCAAATTTATATAAATAGCTTTAATCATTAATTTCTCATTTTTCATACTCATTTGTACTCAATTTACGTCCTAGGAAAAATTACCATTTTGCCCCTAACTTTATCATAAATTCCAATTTCGTCTTTAGGCTCAGAAATGAAACTTGTGCAATTTACTCCCTATTCCAAGCCTAACCAAAATCTCATTTAAAATTTACAGCACATGTATTCATAAAAATTCAGCATTTTTCTTCAATTTCACAAGTTTACATTTTAGTCCCTAAATCATGTTTTCATAAAAAAAATCACTTTGTAAAAGTTGTTTATCTATCAACAACCTTTCATTTTCTACCATAAATTTATAATTTTTAGCATATTCATCCATGACCCAAATTTCATACCTTGATAACTTTTCAAATTAATCCCCCAAATAGATAGATTAAGCTATCCAGGTTTCAAAAATATCAAAATTACTAAAAACGAGACAAGGAAACTTACCCAATTAAACCATGAAAATTTCTTCTCACTCTCCTAGGTTTCCATGTATTTTAGATTGAAGAAGATGAGAAAATAATATGATTTTTTTTCATCTTTTAATTAATTAAATATTTTTCAAATTCCAATTTAGTCCTTATCCTTTTTCTAAATTTCCATGGATGAGTCACCAAAAATCTACATACTTTTCTTTAATGGTCTAATTACCATATAAAGACCTCTAATTTTGAATTCCATAGCTATTTAATCCTTATGCTACTAGATCCAACTTTTGCATTTTATACGATTTAGTCCTTCTCGTAATTAAACACTTAATCGATAAAATTTTCGCATCAAAATTTTCACATGACATGTCTATTATAATATGAACCATATAATAAAATAAAATAAGCTTTATTTTTGGATCGAATTTGTGGTCCCGAAACCACTATTTCGATTTCACTAAAAAATGGGCTATTACAGTCCTCTTTTTCAAAGACTGTAAAACCCTATGGTTGTTGCATGAAAATATCCTCCTCAAGTTCTCGATGCAAAAATGCAATTTTTGCATCAAACTGCTCAAGCTCCAAATCATGCATGGCCACAATACCAAGCAAAGCTCGAATCGAACTATGCTTCACAACTGGGGAGAACACATATGTGAAGTCCACTCCTAGAATTTGACTGTAACCTTTGCAACAAGCTTTGCTTTATCTTTGGGTTCTTCAACTCCTGAAGTCCCTTCTTTCTTTTTAAACACCCATTTACAACAAACAACCTTTTTACTTTTGGGAAGTTTCACAAGATCCCATGTTCTGTTTTTGTGGAGTGATTCTATCTCTTCTTGCATAGCAAACATTCGAATTTCTAAGTCTTCACAGCTAACCGTCTCAGAATAATTAGATGGCTCTTGGTTTGCATCTATATATTTGGCCACATTTAAAGCATAAGCAACTAGATCAGCCTCGGTATACTTCTTTGGAGGTTTAATTTCTCTTCTAGTTCTATTTTTGGTGATAGAGTATTATGGTGAAGAAGCAAATCTATTCTGAATTTTTATACTGGTTTGAGGAGTCGACTCTGTTGTAGATTTTGGATTAATCTGATGCTCCACCTACTTTTGATGTTCTTTATTGGAAGAGTCTTTAAGAGATAAGTTAGGTAGTATAGCAGTTTCATCAAAAACAACATCTCTGCTAATCCCAACTTTTCTATTTTCAAGACACCATAACTTATACCCTTTTACACCAGCTTTATAACCAATAAAAACAAATTTAATGGATTTCGGTTCCAATTTTCCGTTATTAACATGAGCATATGCAAGACACTCAAAGATCTTTAAATCAGAATAATCAGCAAGATTACCATATCATACCTCTTGTGGAGTCTTTTTCTCAATGGCAATAGATGTAGATCGGTTGATCAAAAAACATGCAATAAAGGTTGTTTCGGTCCAAAATGACTTTGGTAAGTTAGCATTTGACAACATACATCAAACTTTCTCCATGATCATTCTGTTCATTCATTCTGCAACGCTGTTTTGTTATGGAGTATGAAGAACTATCAAGTGTCTCAGGATCCCTTCTGACTTGCATAGCTCATTAAACTCATCAAAATAGAACTCTAAGCCATTGTTTGTGTGAAGGTGTTTTATTTTTTTCCCGTTTGTTTTTAATCATAGTTTTCCAATACTTAAATACAAAAAGCACATCGCTTTTCTCCTTCAGGAAGAACGCCCAAACTTTTCTAGAAAAATTATTAATAAAAGTTAGCATATAATTAGCCCCACCTCCCAAAGGCACTCTAGATGGTCCCCATAGATAAGAATCAATATGCTCTAACATTCGCTTCGTGTTATGATTCCTCTGGTGAATCGAACTCTCTTTTGCTTCCCAAAAACGCAGTGCTCACAGAACTTTAGTTTGCAAATTCCTTGCCCATCAAAAAGTCCTCTTTTGCTCAATTCTTCCATGTTATTCTCAGTCATATGCCCTAGGTGCATATGCCAAAGTTTAGTAATATCATCATTTGACAAGGAAGAGGAAGCAACAGTTGCATCACCAGTAATAGTAGAACCCTGCAAAACATGTAACTTGACAATCTTTCTTTGCCCTTTCATCACCATGAGGGAACCTTTGGAAATCTTCAAAACCCCACTTTCAACTATGTATTTGTACCCTTTTGAATCAAGATTACTCAACAAAATTAAATTTCTCTTTAATTCTGGAACATGTCTCATGTCACTAAGTGTTCTAACAACTCCGTCAAACATATTAACTTTAATCATTCAAACACCTGCAATTTTACACAAAGCATTATTTTCCATCAAAACAACACCTTTAAACATTGTTTCATAAGTTGTAAACCAATCCTGATTGGGACTCATGTGGAAGGTGCAGTCCGAATCAAGGATCCACTCCTTGCTCATTTTAGAATTGTTGACGAAAGTGACTAGAATTTCATCGTCGCTATAGTCTTCTACAACATTAGCTTCATTGGATTTTTCTGGTTGTTTTCCCTTTTGATTCGCAGCCTCCCTTTTGATCTTGTTCTGTAGCTTATAGCACTTAGATTTAATGTGGCTTTTGTCTTACAAAAGTTAAAAGTTTTACCTCTATTTGAAGACTTTGATCTACCTTTCGATTTACCACAAGGATTTCGTTCTTGTGTCCTTCCACGATCTTCATCAGCATTCCGATCTTATCTCCCATGAACAATGAGATCCTTTTCCCTAAAAGTCGGGTTTAACCACAAAATACTTCATCTTATCATACGAGGTCAATGAACCATAAACCTCATTAACTGTGAGACACTCGCGGCTATATAAAATCGTGTCTCTAAAGGTTAAATAAGACGAGGGCAACTAACAAAGTGGAATCAACCCTAGATCTTCCTTATCATATTGAACCTCCATGGCCTCGAAGTTTGAGAGAATTTCTTTAAACATTGTTAAGTGTTCATGCATAGACGCACTTTCCTCCAAACAATAAGCATAAAGACGCTGCTTCATATGCAACTTGCTGGTTAGAGTTTTTGACATACATATTTGTTCCAGCCTCTTCCATAATACAACGACGGTCTTCTCCTTTATCACATCATACAAAATTTTGTTGGACGAATGTAGATGTAACTGTGTCAATGACTTTCGATCCTTATGCTTCTTCTCTTCCTCCGTCCATGTCAAAGGCATCTTATCTATCCCTAGCAGGGCATTCTCTAAGCCCATCTGTGCAAGAAATGCCTACATCTTTATCTGCCACAACGCGAATCTAGTGTTGCGATCCAACAGCAAGATTTCATACTTCAAATACACCATTTCCATGATTGAGATGAACAACCAAGAAGCTTTGATCCCAATTTGTAAAAAATAGAATGTCAGTAATGACAATATATCAGATAGAAAAGAGAAAAAAAATCAAGAACATGCAGATTTTTACATGAAAATCCTTTCGGAAAAAAACCACAGGCAGAGGAGAAGAAAATTCACTATGTCAAATTCAAATGATTACAAGAGGAGTAGACTATGTCTATTTATAGGCTTGTAAAACCATCTTCTAATAGGAGTGTAGTAAGACTGAAACACCTTATTCTAATCAATATAAAATAGACGGAATTTAATAAGGTTTAAAAAACCTTATTCTAAAATAAAATAAAAGAAGTATAGTTCTATATGGATTTTACTTTTATTTTATTTTACTATTGTATTTTATTTAAATAAGGATTCAGGTCACTCAATTCTAACACATCCTATGTACATATAACCTTCTATCACACATTTATTAACATGTTATACCATTAACCATCCATCACATATGTTTTAACCATATCAACCAACTTACTCAACCATAATCACTTTTATGCTATTATCATTTCATAGATATATACCTCAAATATGGCATTCAAGCATTTCCATTTCAACCAATTAACACACATATACACTACAAGCCTTATATACTTATTATACACATATTCAAAACAAGTATTATAAATATGGACTATTTCATCAACTTTCAAAATCAATACTTAACTATATTGAAACCTATTTACATGCCACAAAACCGAGCTTTAAACAATAGAAAGACTATTGAAACAATAACAGGATAGTTTGAGCTCCTAACAATCCATTAAACAAGTTTTGCAAGCCGGTGATTTACAGGAAAAGAGAAAACAAACGAACTACGCATTACAAATGCTTCGTAAGTTCACGGGTATAAAACCAACTTACCTCATGTTCCAAATAGACACATGCTACTTAGCTGGGTAAAGTTTTCCTATCATGGCAAATCAAATATCAAAAAGGTGAGTTCAACATTTATCATACCATATAGTACCTCAATCATATAACATTCCAATTACCATTCAAAAAACAATTAATCCTTTAAATCAATTCACTATCTTAACATATCATACAATCTATTTATCTGCAATACATCCCATTTCAAATTAATGTCAAACATTATTTTCATTTCATAATTTGAATTCTCAACCCAAATCATATTTAACCATATGAACTTCATTCTCATATCATATCAGTTCATCTTTACACTAAATAGATATTGAATGTCAATTTAGTATCAATCACTACTTTATTTCTTAGTATAAATTTTAAATCACATTCATCGATTTGTCACATTTTCATATTGGCCCCCTGGTCTTGTATAACTAATTCTCAATATGTATAAATATATCATCCGATCATCATATCAACTCATTTCACCAATATACATTACGTTTCACATTTTTCTTCCATTTTTTTATCTATTCGCCATTTCAATATCAAATACCACATCTCATATTCAATTTTCCAATTTCATGGATTTCAAATGCTTATTCATTATCATCATTTCAATTATGAAAAATTAGTTTTTATATTTTGTCTCCCTATTAACACGACTCAGACTCGGATAGATGCACAGATCCAACCAACCTACCAATTTTGCACTCAGTGCCTCATCGGATAAATCTGAAGTAAGTAGTTGCACCCAACGCTTATCAAATATTTTGACACTAGTTTCTCATCAATATAACTAAAGCAATTTGATACCCAATGCCTCATCGAATCGTAGTAAAAGTAACCTTCAACTCTTCCTATCCTATGACATGCCAACTATATTTGACTATACCCGAACAGTTAATAGGGTATTCATTACTCAATTTATTACTAATCAATATCTCAATTCATATATATTTTCATCATTAAATTATTCATACATACTCATGATAACATCAGTCATCTCTATATGCATTCAATTACACACACATATATACATACACATTTTTCATATATATTCAATTTAGTCCTTATCACTATCAACCAGTCTAAATAAAATCAAGTCAACTCATTTCATCAAATCATCACTTCATCACATTACATATCCTATTTCAGTCCAATTTAAGGTCAATTCCATAATGATTTCAATTTGCAATTCATTTTATTCAATTTAATTCTTTATCTCACCTTTCAATTATACCTGGTTAAGACAACAAACAAACCATATGAACTTACCTGGTTAAGACAACAAACAAACAACTCTCTAAGGACTAATCAATAATTTTTGTTATTTCCTCGATTTTCTTCAATTTGTTCCAATTTCCAATCTATTTAATAGTTCAATTCAATTTATTAATTCCAAACATCTTATATCATCCTATTATAAATATATGTCAATTTAATTTTACTACCCAAATTCCGCCCTAAAATTTTATATTTTTTATTCAATTAGTCCTTAAAATTAAACTTATCATATCTTTTGAATTTGAACTCTAAATTTTAAACCCACTCCAATATGTCCATTTATAGCCTTTTATTATCACAATTTACAAAAATTTCATACCAATTTTAATATATTCACAATTCAGTCCCTAACTTAAAACTAACAAAATTTACTTAACAAATTAATCTTATTTCATTTCTAAAGCTTCAAAATCTACCATAAACATTCAAAAACTTCAAATAACATCAATATTAACTTTTTAAATCTTTGACATTTTTTAAAATGGAGGTACGGGTTAGCTGAACTTAATTACAACGATGTTAAAAATATAAAAAACTACAATATACAAACATAAAAATACATACCATGCATAACTCTAAAGTTTGAAACTCACGAAATGGCTTATCTCTTTTCTTGTTTTAGTTTTGAACGGTTGAAGAACAAAGAATAGTGAGTAGCCATTAACTTTATTTTATGTTTTTTTTACTTTTATTATTATTTAATATTAATTTAACATATATTTTATATCAACCATTATCATAAACAGTCAACTACAATGAAATATGACATAATTTCCATTTAAATCCATTTAATTCTACTATTTGCCCCATTTAGTTAATATAAATTAATAGCAATTAATTTTTACAGTTTTTATGATTTAGTCTTTTTTTATTAATTAATTATTAAATCTTTAAAATTACCAAACCAAATTTTAATCTGCTTATATGAAAAATCTGTAATATTCAATAAAAATATTTACGAACTCGATTTATGAAAACAAGGTCCCAATACATCATTTCCCAAAACCATTGACTTTCGGTATGTACCACTTGTATCTTGACTAACTAACCAATTAATAAAATCTATAAAATTGAAATTCATAATAACATCATATTTAAATCGTAAATATTAAATAACGATATTTACGAACTCACTCGTTGGAATTGTGGTCATGAAACCACTGTTTGACACCATTGAAAAACGGATTGCTACAAAAAATTTCCTAAGTCACCCCCACACTTTATTCGACACATATTCGCTAATATGCAACAAAAATATAAAGGATAGAGGTTATCTGATTGGCTTTAAAATTTCATCACAAATGGTGGGATCACAAATGGTGGAACTAACTCCTCCTTGCAAATTTAGCTTGAAATTGTAATGCCTTCAAAAGTTATGGGGTACCTAAATACACAAAAATATATAATAAAATTAAATCCTAATTAAAATAAATAAATAATAAAAATCATCCAACATTAAACTAAGTCATAAAAATATAAATCCCAAATAAAAATAAAAAAAATATTTAAAACTAAACGGAATCAAGCTCCAACTCCTTCACATCCTCTTCCTCCTCGTTCGAAGGTGGGAATTTGGTAGTGGCATTGGCACCTGCCATCCATTTTGTTGCGCAAGGCGAATCAAAATATCACCCATATCTTTCATCCAACACTTTTCCTATTCAGAAATTGGCATGTTTGTCAATCCCATCATCTGTGGCATTTGTACTTTAGTCTTCCTCTTACCAAGTCTTTAGAGATCCCCTATGCTTTGTTCGTTGTTAAACCTTCTAATTTTGCTTTCTTTGGAGTTCAACGAACTATTTTTACATGTTGTCTTATATTATGCTCCTCTTCGGTCGCATGAATGGTTCAACAAGAAACATGGGAACTTCTGCTGATCTGCATAGGGTTGTATAACACCCTTAACCCGTCTTCGTCATCCAATTTAGATCACAGAGTATTACAATAACATTTTTAACATTTAACATTACTTACACACAAATATTCAATTATAATTACAAATAATCAAATCACATTCCATTTATAACAAACATGCACTTGTAGGCCTTCAACTGAGTTTACGGGGCCTGAAAAATAGTTTGGGAACATTCTGGGGTCAATTTGAAACAAAATAGAAAAATTAAGAAAGGTTGAAAACCTTGAAAATAAGGGTTACGTGGTTGTGTGACCAAGCCATGTGACACAGCCCAGACCCTATAAACATTTGAAGTCTAGACACACGGTCGTGTCCCCGTCTGTGTTTATATTTGAATTAAGGTCACACGATCATGTAGCAAGCTGTGTGGCTAATGGTGTGTACATTCGATGTTGGTAACATGGCCGTGCCGCTGGCCGTGTCTCAGGCTGTGTGACAAACTTTTTTAAGACACACAGCCCGTAGCATCCCGATTTTGAGCCTAGTTGGAACAGTGATTTCGGGACAACAAATTCGACGAAGAAAATTTTATTTTTATTATATTTTTATGGTCTACGGTTTTACGGAATAATTTCGTGAAAATTTTGTTCGAAAATTTTGACATTTGGGCACTCAATTTAGTCAAAAGGACTAAATTGTAAAAGGTTGCAAAATGTGTGTTCTAGTTCACAAAGGTACTAAGTACTTGTGAGTAATGGGTTTTTAAATTGGAGATCCTTAAATGGTAAATAGCCCATTTTGTAATTAGTGGACAAAAATGGACATGGCATGGTATGCTTTTATTTATTTTTCATTAAGGGTATTTTTGTAATTTGACAAATAAAGCCAAAATAACTAAGAAAAAGATGTCATCTTCTTCATTTTTCTCATGCCATAACCGTATATGGAGATGGAAGACATGGCTAGGGTTTGTAAAACTTCCAAGCTTGATTGTAAGTCCATCTTTGCCCTGGTTTTAATGTTCTTTGCATTTTTGAAATCCTTGTAGCTCGATTTACCCATTTCTACCATTAATTTGTTTAAAAATTTACCCATATGTGACATGCATGCATTTTGATGTCTAATGGTAGAAAATGAGTGCTGGGTGTTAGATAAACAACTTTTGCTAAGCGATTTTACGTGAAAACGAGTAAAACGACATAATCGGTAAAAATACCTAATGTTCATAAGTACATGTTAGAGTGAGAATTTGATGTTGTTATAGAAGGGAAAAATGATCAACGCGTCAGAAAACATAAGAAAATATGATGAAATTTAATTTTCGAATCTTGGGGAAAAAGTGAAAATATGCAAAAGTTTAGAGGTCAAAATGCAAATTTGTAAAAATATGATTTATGGACCCATTTGAATAATGTGAGTAATAAATGAGCTATATTTGTAATGTTAGAAAAAGGAAATCGAGATTCGAGCTAAAATCGAGAAAATACCAAGTAGTGGACTTAAATGGTAAAAATGGCCATTTTCGTATACGAGGTAAGTTCTTATGATTTTTAATAATGCAATGTGTATTTTAATGTTATTGCTTTGATAGTATATGAGATGTAAGTTTATATGTAAATAATGTATTGTTTTATTATGTTATAATATTTTATTTTGTGACATATGATATAAGTTTTAGTATTGTTCAATTAATGGATACAAACGGTGATTTGTGGTTGATGAATTGAGATTAAATGAGAAAATCTTGGTTGAATCTTCGGAATGGAAAAACATTGTGCTAAGTGAATATACCACGGTTAAACATGTAACGTGGTGCTAAGTGGATATGCCACGGTTATACATGTTAATTTGAAAAGTGGCGCTAAGTGCGTATGCCACAATTACACGTTAGCCCAATAGCGTGGTGCTATGTGCATATACCACTAAGTTGGGCATTAATTACAGAAGGTGGAGCCATGTGCTAAAACCACCGGATATTATTACTTTCCGAAGTGTTCACCGAGAGAAACAAGTTTGCTAAATGAAATTTAACGTGAAAAAAAATGTGGGAAATACCGAAATATGAATATATGATTTTTGAATTATGAGTTAGATATGTGATTGAATTTTTGATAAGATGAATATGGATAAGTATTATCTTGAAAGTTGATAATAAGAAATTTTAATGAAGGAAAGAAATTTGGGATAAACAGTCTAAAACAGCAGCAGCGGACTGACTTTGAAAAATCACAAAAAATGGTAGAAGTTGAACTAGAAGTGGAATGAGATATGGAATTAAAGTTTATTGAATTTAAACAAAGGAATTCTGTATTTTGAGATATTTATATTTTTGTAAGACTTGTTCAGACTGATTTCTTGATCCCCTTTTTTGAATTGTAAAAATCATTAAAAATTGTACAAAAATAGTTAAGGAACATAATTTATATGGTTGGATTCCTTATTGAATTTATTTTCAGAAGAAAGAAACGAGAACCTCATTTAAATTTGGTAGCAAAAGATAATTAAATTTTAGTGAAGAGTGGTCAAAGCTGCTGAACCGCGAAATAGGGGAGACTTCAATGAATAAACTGTATTAATTGGCCCAACCAAAAATTCTGAAATTTTTATGGTAAGAATACATGTGAGTTTAGTTTCTGCAAAAATTAATGGATCTTAATTTGGAATACTGTAGCTCGAGTTATAAATAAATTACCAACTATGACTCGAGTAGACAGCTTGACCAGAATATGAATAAAAGTGTAATTATAGTTGTTTTACCTAAGGAAACATATTGGTAAATTGCTTATTAATTTCATATGGACTTACTCCCCTCTTCATTTCTTTTAGTATTGGCAGGTCAGCTCGGGGTTGGAGATTGTCGGAAGTAGCATCACACTATCAGAACGTTGATGTGAAGCATCGATAAAATTCAAGTGTTTTCAAGTGAGTGGCATGTATAGAGATTTAGTCTGCATGATAGTTGTTAGTATGATTTAGCCAAACGTATTGGCTTATTATGGTTAAATCATATATAGCCATGTAATATGGTTTATATTCGATTATTGGGTTGTAAGTCTAATTGATTATGCGTGCTTGATCCATTGCTTTATGATATGTGCATGTGAATGAATGTTTCGAAATAAAAATGAAATTTTATAGCCCATATTTTAGTTGGATACTTGTATGTTTATTCGGTAATGCCTCATACCCTATCCCAGTCTCGGGTATGAGTAAGGGGTGTTACATTTAGTGGTATCAGATCTATGGTTTAGTAGGTTCTCGGACTAACCTAGCATGTGTAAAAGTTTAGCTATATATGCCACGGATCCGTGATAGTGTGATGTCTCCCGACGCATATGAGAACTGTCTTATTTAAGCAGAGGTACTCTCCAACCGAGCTACACCGACCATGTTTAATGCGATGTGAAGGTGTTTGAGTAAAATTACGATCATGATGAGTCTCGATTCAGAAAAGTATGAATAAAAATTCATGATATGTATGTGATAATACATGAGATGAAAGTTCATGTGGTGATGAATACCCATGCTTGTTTGATGCTCATATGATGTAGTGCACTTGGCCTACTTGATAAGATGAATGGGATAAATATAAATTCGTAGAGGTATGAATAAATGTGCATGATATCATGATGTGGATAATAAAAAAAGTGTCATTGTTCCGATTAGACGTTGAATGTCAATGATATTTTTTTATGAGATAAAAGACTGTAATGAAATGAACTTATTTAAGTTAAATTGTTTGGACTGAATTAGATGACTGTAATGATATGTATATGATGATGCACAAAATGAAAGTTGCGATTGTGATACAAATATTCATGTTTGTTTGGCCTTTATACGATGTCATGAGTATGATTTGTTTGATTAAATGAACAGATAAGCAAAGTTATCCAGAAAACATAGAATGCATGCATAAGTGCACTAGTTTAAATAAGATAATTGGAAGATTCATGTTATACAGGTGTGAATAATAATTGGCCTGAAGTGAATTATATGCTTGTGAAAATGTTACTATGATGATGAAATAGTGTTAGATGCATATGTATAAGAAAGTCAAGTCAGAGGCCCTACAACCCCTACCCCTTACCGAAGTGGTGTTTATAATGGAATTTCTTAATATTTGTTCTGAATAAGTTTCCGGTTGAGAAACCAAAGAGTTCAGTGATAGAATAATCATAAACATGATTAGAGATTGAGAATGAGTTGGTAAGTAAAGTCAGAACTAGTTGGAGGAATGATATTTGAAATGTGTAATATCTGAGTGTGACAGTTACGGCTAGCCAAATTTTAACAGTCTCTTCAAAGATGTTCTATGTGTTTATCCATTCTCAGAAATATTTCTATGGTTGTTAATTTTCTGAAGAACTTCTTGTTATATAGGGATGTTTTCTAATCCTGATGCTAAATGAAAACATTGGTAGCCTGACTGGTTTATAATTTGTAGTGCTCTATTCCCTCGTGCATTCTATTATATTTCATCTAATAAGAATTGATGAGAGAATATGTATGATACTATGATTCTGTTTCTTCTACTTGATGCTCCATTTGATATATACATAGGAAGATACATTATTCTTATTGCATTTGATTCCAGTGGGATTAAATGATGTTTTCTTCTGGACTTCTTTTCTCTAAGGAATTATCGAGATCTTCTGTATTGTCCTATGAGTTTGGTTTTCGATCTTCTGAGATAGTATCTTATCTTGGGTTTCTTTATTCTGGGTTTCTCTATCTTGAATTTCTTTACTCAGTTTTCTTGTTATCTTTGTTCCATAAATTTTCAATTATGACTCATGTTTGAAGTGCGTTCTTCAGCTTGTAATAATCATGTCAAGTATGACCATACTTTTGATTTGATCTTGGTAATGTGGTGATTTTAATATTGAGATTTTTCTAATTTTCGTGTAAGGATTTGACACCAGTAAAGGCATAGGTGATAAAAGCGCGAGTTTCAATCGGTATGGTGGATTACTTCTCTCAAGTAAGTCAATCATAATTAATGTCTTCAATTGAGATATTTTGGTTACTTGAGCTAATGCAATTGAGATGGATTTGATTAGCGTAATGAATGAATAGTAAATGATTGCATGATGAATTGTTTTATAACTAGAAGAAAGGATTACTTGAGATGTCATTCGCTGGTGATTAAGATCGACTCGAGTGTTCAATCGGTGTGAATTATTTATTTGAAATATTTCATGTGACAATTATGTAGGATCAATTTTCTCAAGTCTGATAATAGAATTTCATTTCTTTACGGATAAAAGGCAAATAGTCTGAACGAGAAGTGTATATCTCTTAGAAAAAATTTGATATGAGTTAAATCTACTACGAATGATAAAGTTTTCATCTTGTGAAAGCTGAAAAGTTTATTACATATTAGCAAAGTTCGGGCAGATGAGAATATTGCTAACCGAAGTATTTGAACAGGGCTGGTCTGCATTGAGTAAAGACTTCTTGATTTTCAGTAATGTACTATTGTATGAATTGTGATGTGTTTCAAGACAATAAGGTAATGTGATAGTTTAGAGCATTCGATGCCATAGAAAATTCTGAGTTGTTAATGGGGTTAAAGCCGAGCATCAGGATCTACTAGAGTTATCTCTGCCAGGGTTGATATTAGGGTGGAAATGAGAAAAGATTATTCTCGAGGCCATGTCAGAATTATTTTCGTAGCGGAAAGAGGAAAATGTGATGTATCTTATTGTTAAATGTTTGACGAGATCTGTAGATCATACCGGTATTTAATGAATTTCTACTCATCAGATTCATGGAATTCCAGATCTCTCTGATTGTTGGATTACTGGGAATTCTAGTCTCCATTAACTCAATTGAGGTTTGGGTTTTATGTCATGATATCAGGGGAAACTGAGAAGGCTTTGAAAATTTAAGAACAATTGAGAGTTGAGTCTGCAAGTTTTCAGATCGTATGAGAAATTAAAAGATGTATTGGAGGCACAGCCTAAGTGGAAGTTCTTCGACATCAAATATGATATTGAGGAATCTAAGTGAAAACCACTTTTTCGGTAAGATTTTCAGGGACGAAAATCCCTAAAGGAGGGAGAGTTGTAGCATCCCGATTTTGAGCCTAGTTGGAACAGTGATTTCGGGACAACAAATTCGACGAAGAAAATTTTATTTTTATTATATTTTTATGGTCTACGATTTCACGGAATAATTTCGTGAAAATTTTGTTCGAAAATTTTGACGTTTGGGCACTCAATTTAGTCAAAAGGACTAAATTGTAAAAGGTTGCAAAATATGTGTTCTAGTTCACAAAGGTACTAAGTACTTGTGAGTAATGAGTTTTTAAATTGGAGATCCTTAAATGGTAAATAGCCCATTTTGTAATTAGTGGACAAAAATGGACATGGCGTGGTATGTTTTTATTTATTTTTTATTAAGGGTATTTTTGTAATTTGACAAATAAAGCCAAAATAACTAAGAAAAAGATGTAATCTTCTTCATTTTTCTCATGCCATAACCGTATATGGAGATGGAAGACATGGCTAGGGTTTGTAAAACTTCCAAGCTTGATTGTAAGTCCATCTTTGCCCTGGTTTTAATGTTCTTTGCATTTTTGAAATCCTCGTAGCTCGATTACCCATTTCTACCATTAATTTGTTTAAAAATTTACCCATATGTGACATGCATGCATTTTGATGTCTAATGGTAGAAAATGAGTGCTGGGTGTTAGATAAACAACTTTTGCTAAGCGATTTTACGTGAAAACGAGTAAAATGACATAATCGGTAAAAATACCTAATGTTCATAAGTACATGTTAGAGTGAGAATTTGATGTTGTTATAGAAGGGAAAAATGATCAACGTGTCAGAAAACATAAGAAAATAGGATGAAATTTAATTTTCGAATCCTGGGGAAAAAGTGAAAATATGCAAAAGTTTAGGGGTCAAAATGCAAATTTGTAAAAAATGATTTATGGACCCATTTGAATAATGTGAGTAATAAATGAGCTATATTTGTAATGTTAGAACAAGGAAATCGAGATTCGGGCTAAAATCGAGAAAATACCAAGTAGTGGACTTAAATGGTAAAAATGGTCATTTTCGTATATGAGGTAAATTCATATGATTTTTAATAATGCAATGTGTATTTTAATGTTATTGCTTTGATAGTATATGAGATGTAAGTTTATATGTAAATAATGTATTGTTTTATTATGTTATAATATTTTATTTTGTGACATGTGATATAAGTTTTAGTATTGTTCAATTAATGGATACAAACGGTGATTTGTGGTTGATGAATTGAGATTAAATGAGAAAATCTTGGTTGAACTTTCGGACTTGAAAAACATGGTGCCAAGTGAATATACCATGGTTAAACATGTAACGTGGTGCTAAGTGGATATGCCACGGTTATACATGTTAATTTGAAAAGTGGCGTTACGTGCGTATACCATAATTACATGTTAGCCCAATAGTGTGGTGCTATTTGCATATACCACTAAGTTGGGCATTAATTAGGGAAGGTGGAGCTATGTGCTAAAACCACTGGATATTGTTACTTTTCGAAGTGTTCACCGGGAGAAACAAGTTTGCTAAATGAAATTTAACGTGAAAAAAAATGTGGGAAATACCGGAATATGAATATATGAGTTTTGAATTATGAGTTAGATATGTGATTGAGTTTTTGATAAAATGAATATGGATAAGTATTATCTTGAAAGTTGATAATAAGAAATTTTAATGAAGGAATGAAATTTGGGATAAACAGTATAAAACAGCAGCAGGGGAGTGACTTTGAAAAATCACCAAAAATGGTAGAAGTTGAACTAAAAGTGGAATGAGTTATGGAATTAAATTTTATTGAATTTATTTTCATATAAAATAAACAGAGCAAACAAAGGAATTCTTTATTTTGAGATATTTATATTTTTGTAAGACTGGTTCAGACTGATTTCATGATCCCCTGTTTTGAATTTTAAAAATCATTAAAAATTATAAAAAATAGTTAAGGAACATAATTTATATGGTTGGATTCCTTATCGAATTTATTTTCAGAATAAAGAAACTAGAACCTCATTTGAATTTGGTAGCAAAGGATGATTAAATTGTAGTGAAGAGTGGTTAGAGCTGCTGAACCGCAAAACAGGGGAGACTTCAAGGAATAAACTGTATTAATTGACCCAACCAAAAATTATGAAATTTTTATGGTAAGAATACATCTGAGTCTAGTTTCTGAAAATATTAATGGATCTTAATTTGGAATCCTGTAGCTTGAGTTATAAATAAATTACCGACTATGACTCGAGTAGACAGCTTGACCAGAATATGAATAAAAGTGTAATTATAGTTGTTTTACTTAAAGAAACATATTGGTAAATTGCTTATTAATTTCATATGGACTTACTCCCCTCTCTATTTCTTTTAGTATTGGCAGGTCGGCTCGGGGTTGGAGATTTTCGGAAGCGGCATCACACTATCAGAACGTTGATGTGAAGCATCGATAAAATTCAAGTGTTTTCAAGTGAGTGGCATGTATAAAGATTTAGCCTGTATGATAGTTGTTAGTATGATTTAGCCAAACGTATTGGCTTATTATGGTTAAATCGTATATAGCCATGTAATATGGTTTATATTTGATTATTGGGTTGTAAGTCTAATTGATTATGCGTGCTTGATCCATTGCTTTATGATATGTGCATGTGAATGAATGTTTCGAAATAAAAATGAAATTTTATAGCCCGTATTTTAGTTGGATGTTTGTATGTTTATCCAGTAATGCCTCGTACCCTATTTCGGTCTCGGGTACGGGTAAGGAGTGATACACGGCCATATCACGGGCCGTATGCCAGACCGTGTAAAACCTGCCCCTAAATACAGTAAGACACACGGCCATGTGGATAGACCATGTGTGACACATGGCCATGTGGAAGCCTGTGCCCCAAGCCGTGTGTACCACAATTTGCTTCAAAAACAAGGTAAACTTTACACCTTACTTGGCCATCAATCCAACCCCTAACCAACCTTAAAATAGCACCAAATACACCTCCAAACAAGTCAAAGCATACCAAAATATAACAGCCTAAATTACTAACCAATGTGCCCTCATTGACACCACATCTCATACATCTAATAACATGCGAAATCTTCCCCCAAAACACACATATATAGACCTAAACATCAAATACCGACAATCCTATCTACCACATTAAACCATACAACAATCCAAGCTACTTAACTTATAAAATACACATCTAAAGAGTTAAACTCATAAGAAAAACATAAGATCAAATATATACCTAAAGGACCATTTCTCATAGCATTAACATCCTAGATAAATGCCAAAACATAAAAGAGAACATCACCAACATTGAGCTCGGGATTATCGTTGGATGTTGAGTTGACAATAAAAAATAGTTACCTAACTTGGACACAAAATAATGATCAAATAATGAATAATTTCATTAACTCAAGAACTACATATATATTTAATAATCCATATATTCAGAATCCTTGACATGTAATGGTTATTACCACATAGTTTACCATAAAGTTCATCATGAACATTTCATATAAACTTCATGGTATCCCTCATTTACCAATATTCTTCAAGGGATCGTTTATACATCACCAATATTGATCAACTTGTTATTGGCACCCGGTTCCTGATGGATAAACCATAACTAAGTTTTGCGCCTAGTGCTAGTCAGATAACCAGACCATAGGTGTGCCTTGCACTAATCGGATAAACCGACAATATTTTGTACCCAGCGCTAGTTGGATAAATAGATGATAGATGTGCCCTACACTAGTCTGATAAACCGAAAATGTTTTGCGCCCAGTGCTAGTCGGATAAACTGACGATAGGTGTGCCCTGCACTAGTCAGATAAATCTACAATGATTTGTGCCCAGTACTAGTTGGATAAACCGACAAATACATATGTAATTTCATATTCCACATTTCCTCATTTTATAATTCAAGCATTTGCATATATACAAATATAATTAAGATATCAAAGTAATAATTAAATTATTTAAAATAAATAAATAGAGTTCGAGTTTAAGGACTACGAACTTACCAAAATTATGATAGTTTTCAATGATCGACGTTGATTAATCGACAACTTTCTCCTTCCCTCGGTTAACGACCACTTTACTCGTTTCTTGATCTAAATACGATAATCAAATTCAATTAACTAGCTCAAAATCACAATAATTCAATTTAAGCAATTTATCACAAAATCATATTTATACATTTAACCTACAACACTTCACATTTACACAACTTAGTCCTTATCATAAAAACTAACTTAATCACATCCTTATCTAATTTTCCCTAGCTAACCGAATGTACATATGATTCACTTAAGTCTCTAGATTCTTGAAATTTATAAGTTAACACCATGCTATTTTAATTTATAACATTTAACTCTTTGAAAGCTAATACTGGCAAGAATCATTACCTAAGATAATAATTTCTCATTCCATAAGATTCAATAATTCAACCAACATTTTCAGCACACTAAATAATCTCAAAATAGTCCTTATACTTATCATAATTTATCCATTTAGTCCCTCAATTAGCTTGGTCTAGCTTCAAAGGTTGCAAAAATGTAAAATCTATTAGAAATGAAAGTATAAAACACTTACATGCAAGGCATTCAACAACCAAAGTTTAAGTTTCCCCTTCCTATGGTATTTTTTCAGTGAAAAACGAAACCTTAAAGAAGATGACCATTTATATTCTACTTTATCAAAGGTTTTTCCAATTACCTAATTACAATTTTACCATTTAAACATATTAAATTTACAACTACACCAATCCATGTACATCCACTATCTTGATAATTAGTATTATTATCCACTAAGTCCTTTAAACTTCCTTTTTATTTCAATTTATCACATTTACTAATAAACCTCAACTTTTGCATCTATTACACTTTAATCCTTTTTACTTAATTAGCTATTTGAACCTTAGAATTTCACCACCAAATTTTTATACGACATCCCTAATACCATATAAATACTAAATAATTAATATATTTAGATCCACTAGTAGAAATTTTGGTACCAAAACCTTTACTCTTGATACCCCCGGACACAGGTCGTTACAACTATGATCAAGTGCAGAAAATACATACTTTGATTATGACTCTGAATGTACTTCAGCATCTCTTCGTAAATCCAATGGTCAACGTAAATCTGGTCTTTCTGTAAAATCGAATAAAGAATAATCTTTCTTTATGCAATGACATCAAAAGCATTATGTGTAGGTGTCTGATGACTGCAAATA
This sequence comes from Gossypium hirsutum, assembly GCF_007990345.1. Lineage (NCBI taxonomy): Eukaryota > Viridiplantae > Streptophyta > Magnoliopsida > Malvales > Malvaceae > Gossypium > Gossypium hirsutum. The sequence goes on along the minus strand of NC_053436.1, from coordinate 66,736,085 downwards.
AATTGAATTTTAGAGGCACCTTGGTGTTGGCATGACAAGTCCACTCGCCACGACCTTTCGTCAAATAATTAATTATTCCTTCCTTATCTAGCTCCTCAAATATGAATAAATCTGTATTTTCTAGATAATCATAGGAATAATATGGGGTATCATAAAATCTGCATATTTCACACAGCGCAGCTAGCACTTTTTTCCCCAAATAGTGACATGGGTAATCGTCTCACCTTGTTGTCTACAATTTTCACAATTTTTCAGGGCAACATAGAATTCATAAACTATTACGTCAATCGTCGGTTTGACTGGGGTTGCGCAAAAATTATTCCAACGGTGGTATTGCACCAAATCCCAAATTTTTTCGTAGACAGACAAGGTGGGGGTCAAATCAACATTCTTGAATAAATGATTGGTCAATTATTTGGGGATGCAACCTCTCCATATCCGAATTAGGGAAGCGATTAGTGTCAAATTTGATCAGTGCCTCAATAGTGCATTGTTGTTTCCTTGATGCCATCACAACAAAATAACAACAATCCAAATGGTAATATTAATGAAAAACAAAGTTAGAGTGCTAAACCTTGGTTTGTTACTGATATAGGTCATTCCCCAATCGATGTGGAATATAGGTTTGGAATAATAGAAGATGAGTAGACAATGGATCAAAAAAAAAGAGAAAGAGGGAAAGGGAGAGGTTATTTATAGGATTTGAAGACTAGATATGTGAAAAATCGAAACTAAAACATGAGATAATGGTGTTTTAATTGAAGGTAAGTTTTTACTTTTCTGTGTGTTTGAAATGTGTATATTTAGGGTTAAGGTCGGTGGATATAAATAAAACTTTCGCTAGGCTTTTAGTCAAACTATGTTGAAAAACATCAGTGCGTCGCACCATAGCATGTGTATGGTGTGACAGGATGGCAAAAATTACCCATGTTGGCTACGAAATGGTCATGTCATGCCATAGAGGTCCTATGTCTCACCATGACAATTGATTTCTAGGGTTTTTCCATTGAGATGGTCATGTTGCACTATGGCCTAGGTATGTTGTGACACGAACTTGCTTCCTCTTCTTCGGGTTGTGTCCATGTAACGCCTCGTACCCGAGACTATTTTTGGAGTCGAACACGAGGTGTTAACGGACTTAATTCATTACTTAAATAGCTCATACAATTCATTTTAAAATTTCCAGACAAGCTGGCTAACTGCATCACATTCGCTTTAAAAATCATATCTCGAGTTCCGAAACTCAAAATAAAATTCCGTAAATTTTTCCTGAAAATAGACTCATATATCTATCTACTAATTTTTTTCTAGAATTTTTGGTCAGGCCAATTAGTACAGTTTATTAGTTAAAGTCTCCCCTGTTTCAGGGTTCGACTACTCTAACCTCTGTCTATAACGAATCAGATATCTCCCTGTACAGAGCTTCAATGACTATGCCGTTTGTCTCTAATAAAACTAGAATCTGTAAATATAAAGCATGACTTCTAATTATCTTTGTAAAATTTATGGTGAATTTCCAAAGTCAGAACAGGAAATCCAGAAATCGCTCTGGCCCTGTTTCACAAAAATTTAAACATCTCATAAAATATAGCTCATATACCTGTTTTGCTTCTTCCATATGAAAATAGACTCATCAAGCTTCGATTCCATAACTTATTCATTATTTAATTCCATTTCTGCTATTTTTAGTGATTTTTCAAATTCACGTCACTACTGCTGTCTGAATCTATTTTATGGTAAATTTTACCTATTTCATGGTTTCCATGGATTAGCTAGCAATTTGACATACATAACACCAAATATGATCATGATTAGCCATTCCAATGGCTAATCATTACCAAGCATTTCCATACCACTCAATAACCATATCATAAGACCATATATACAAAATGATTATAATGCTATACATGCCATACTCAAAATATACAAGCCATTATGCCAAGATGGTATACGGATAGTGTGAGCGAGCCTCCGACCGTTCCCGATTTCCGAGCTGGCTTGCCAAAACTACAAGGAATGAAAAGGAGGAAGTAAGCATAAATGCTTAGTAAGCTCACATGCAAATAGCAAGTAACACAACAATATAAGTAAACATAAAACATCATTTGCATAATCATCACCGAGACATTCATATCACATTTTCATTTATCATCTTACCATATTGTTGTTATATTGAGTTTTCAACCCGGGGGTTAAGTACATACCTGTTCAAAGTATCCATTTCACAACACTTACCAATATGTCCCTTTCATCTTGAGTATTCCTCCATTTGAGTATAACTTTACCCGTTGAACACATCGGAATATAATTCGGATACATGAAAAGTTTGCACATAAGTGCCACATTGTAGCCAAGCTACTATGTAACCCGCCCATAAGCGAACTCGGACTCAACTCGACGAGCTCGGGCGTTTGCATCCATGAGTGAACTCGGACTCAACTCAACGAGTTCGGATGCCTAGTTACATCTCACGAACTCGGACTCAACTCAACGAGTTCGGATGCCCAAATATCCTAGTGACATGTCACTTGTATCCTAATCTATTCCTAAGGTTCAAACAGGATTTTCCTCGAACACATCTCCATGCCATCTTCCGTAAAATACCGAAACCAATACTCGGTAGCACTTTATATTTAACAAATAATTCACATAATTTGCATTTTATTCGAAAATAACCACAAAGCATTTATTTCATGATAAAAATCAGCATATCATATAATTAACATCAATAACTTAAAAATAACAATTATACTACATTATTTACACATGAACTTACCTCGTATGCGAAAATGGCTACTTTTACCATTTCGTCCACAACTTGGTATTTTCCCCATTTTAGCCCGAATTTTAGTTTTCCTTGCTCTATCATTTAAAATATAGTCTAATTAGGACTCACATTATTCAAATTGACCCAAACTCATATTTTGGAAAAATTATAGTTTTGCCCCTAAACTTTCACATATTTACACTGTTTCCCCAAAGCTCGTAAATTGAACTTCAGCCTATTTTCTTATGTTTTATGACATGCTGATCATTTTTCCCTTCTATGGCAACATCAAATTCTCACTCTAACATGTACTTATGACTATTAGGTATTTTTACCAATCAAGCCCTTTTGCTCGTTTTCGCTTAAAACCGAGTAGTACAATTTGTCTAACATAATTTAAAACCTCATATTATATCATAAAACACCAAAATACACAAATTTCACCTATGGGTATTTTTCCAAATATGAACCCTAGGTTGAATTATTGCTAGCATAAGCTTAATCGAGCTACCGGGACTCCAAAAACGTAAAAATCATTAAAAACGAGGCTAGAACGGACTTACAATCGAGCTTGGAAGCTTGAAAAACCCTAGCCATGGTTTCTCCTTGCTATATTCGGCCATGGGGTTGAAGATGAGAAAAATTGGCTTTTAATTTTGTATTTTAATTCATTTTACCCCTAAATGCCCTTAATGCCCTTACTACTAAACTTTCCAAAAATTCCATCCATGTCCAATTTTTGTCCATAGACTTAGAAATTGGTAAAATTTCTATTTAAGACCTCCTAATTAATATTTCAAAACAATTTCATACTAGAAACTTCTAGAATGTAAGTTTTGCAAATTATTCGATTTAGTCCCTAATTTCAATTTAAGTACTTTATGCATAAAATTTCTTCACGAAATTTTCACAAAATCATGCAATCATATCATAGACCTTAAAATAATCATAAAATAATTATTTCTATCTCGGATTTTGTGGTCACGAAACCATTATTCCGACTAGGCCCAAAATCAGGATATTACAACTCTCCCCCCTTTTAGGGATTTTCGTCCCTGAAAATCTTACCAGAAAAGTGGTCTTCACTTTTAATCTCATATTCGGTGCCAAAGAACTTTCACTTAGACTGTACCTCCAATACATCTCTTTAATTTCTCATATGATCTGAAAGCTTACAGTCTCAACTCTCAACTGCTCTTAAATTTTCAACCCTTCTCAGTTTCCCATGATATCATGACATAAAACCCAGATCTTAACTTGATTAATGGAGACCGGAATTCCAAGAAATCCAACAATCAAAGAGACCTAAAATTATATGAATCTGATAAGTAGGAATTCGTTCAATATAGATATGATTTATAGATCTCGCCAAACATTTAACAATAGGATACATCACATTTTCCTCTTTCCGCTATGGAAATAATTCTGATATTGCCTCAAGAATAATCCTTCTCATTTCCATCCCAATATCAACACTGACAAGGATAATTTTGATAGATCCCAATGCTCGGCTTTAACCCCTTTAACAACTCCGATTTTATGTAACATCGGATGCTCTAAACTATCACATTACTTCACTGTCTTGAAACACATCACAATTCATACAACAGTACATTACTGAAAGTCAGGAAGTCTTTACTCAATGTAGACTAGTCTAGTTCAGACGCTTCGGTTACCAAGATTCTCATCTATCTGAACTCTGTCAACATGTAATAAACTTTTCAGCTTTCACAAGACGAAAACCTTATCATTCGTAGTGACTTTAACTAATATCAAACTCTTTCTAATAAATATACACTTCTCATTCAGACTATTTACTCTTTTATTCGTACAAAATGAAATTCTATTATCAGACTTGGGAAAAATAATCTTGAAATAATTGTCACATGAAATCTTTCAAATAGATAATTCACCATACCAACTGAAACTCGCGCTTTTATCACTTATGCCTTTACTGATGTCAAATCCTTACACAGAAATTAGACAAAACCCCAATACTAAAATCACCACATTACCAAGATCAAATTAGAAGTAGAGTCATATTTGACATGATTATCACGAGCTGAAGAACGCACTTCGAACACGAGTCATAATTGACAAATTATGGAACAAAGATAACAAGGAAGCCGAATAAAGAAATCCAAGATAGAGAAATCCAGAATAAAGAAACCCAAGATACGATATTATGCCGGAGAATTGAAAACCAAACTCATAGAGAAAATACAGAATACCCCGATAATTCTTCAAAGAAAGAAAGTACAGAAGAAAACATCATTTAATCCCACTGAAATCAAATATAACAAGATCAATATATCTTCCCATACATATATATCAGATGCAGCATCAAGTAGAAGAAGCAGAATCATAATATCATATGTATTCTCTCATCAATTCTTATCAGATGAAATGAAATAGAATACCCGATGAAATAGAGCAATATAAATTATAAACCAGTCAGACTACCAATGCTTTCATCCAACACCAAAATTAGAAGACATTCCCATATAACAAGAATTTCTTCAGAAGATCAATAGCCATAGAAATATTTTTGAGAACGGGTAAACACATAGAACATCTCAAAAGAGACTGCTAAATCTTTCCAGTCATAACTGTCACACTCAGATAGTTCACATTTCAATTATCATTTCCGCAACTAGTTCTGCCGTCACAAATTTCATATTAAACCATTCACTAAAGAAGGCCAATTTTGAATAAATTTCGATTTACACTTTTCTCGACCTTGCACATGAGTAATTCGGTTTACCAAGGAGAATTCTTTTCTAACTGGGACAGTGTATAACTCCAATAATCTTTACGTCAATCCGATACTTTACTGGTTCTGACTTTACTTATCAGCTCATTTTCAATCTCTAATCATACTTATAATTATTCTATCACTGTACTCTTTGGGTTCTCAACCAGAAACTTATTCAATACAAATCTCATGAAATTCCATTATAAGTACCACTTCGGTAAGGGGGAGGGGTTGTAGGACCTCTGACTCGACTTTCTTATACATACACATATGACACAACTTCCATCATCATAGTAACATCATCAAAATCATGTCATTCATTCATGTTGGCTTACACCAATTTTCCTATTGTCCCATTTAGACAATATACTTATGCATACATTCTATGTTTTCTAGATAGCTTTACTTATCCATTCATTTAATTAATTTAATTCATGCTCATGACATCATATAAGGCCAAACAAACATAGATATTTGCATCACAATCACAACTTTCATTTCGTGCATCATCGTGTACATATCATTACAATCATATAATTCAGTCCAACAATTTAACATAGATAAGTTCATTTCATTATAATCCTTTATCTCATAAAATTATATATCATTAGCATTCATCAACATTAGACGTCCAAATCAAGACAAGGACATTTTCATTCGTATCATAATATTATGACTTTTATTCATACCTCTACTACTTTCTATTTATTTCGTTCATCTTATCAAGTAAGCCACATATATTACATCATATGAGCATTAAGCAAATATGAATATTTATCACATATGTATCATAAACTTTTATTCATACTTTTCTGAACCGAGACTTATCATAATCATAATTTTACTCAAATACCTTCACATAACATTGAACATGGTCGGTGCAGCTCGGCTGGAGAGTACCCTGTCTAAATAAGACTGTACTCATACGCGTCGGAAGACATCACACTATCACAGATAAGCAGCATGTATAGCTAAACTTTTACACATGCTAAGTTAGTCCGAGAACCGACTAAACCTACTCTGATACCACCAAATGTAACGCCTCGTACCCGAGACCGTTTCCGGAGTCGAACACAAGGTGCTAACGGACTTAATTCATTACTTAAATAGCTCATACAATTCATTTTAAAATTTCTAGACAAGCTAGCTAACTGCATCACATTCGCTTTAAAAATCATATCTCGAGTTCTGAAACTCAAAATCAAATTCTGTAAATTTTTCCTGAAACTAGACTCATATATCTATCTACTAATTTTTTTCTAGAATTTTTCGTCAGGCCAATTAGTACATTTTATTAGTTAAAGTCTCCCCTGTTTCAGGGTTCGACTACTCTGACCTCTGTCTATTACGAATCAGATATCTCCCTGTACAGAGCTTCAATGACTATGCCGTTTGTTTCTAATAAAACTAGAATTAGTAAGTAATCTGTACATATAAAGCATGACTTCTAATTATCTTTGTAGAATTTATGGTGAATTTCCAAAATCAGAACAGGGGATCTAGAAATTACTCTGGCCCTGTTTCACAAAAATTTAAACATCTCATAAAATATAGCTCATATACCTGTTTTGCTTCTTCCATATGAAAACAAACTCATCAAGCTTCGATTCCATAACTTATTCATTATTTAATTCCATTTCTACTATTTTTAGTGATTTTTCAAATTCACGTCACTACTGCTGTCTGAATCTATTTTATGGTAAATTTTACCTATTTCATGGTTTCCATGGATTAGCTAGCAATTTGACATACATAACACCAAATATGATCATGATTAGCCATTCCAATGGCTAATCATTACCAAGCATTTCCATACCACTCAATAACCATATTATAAGACCATATATACAAAATGATTATAATGCTATACATGCCATACTCAAAATATACAAGCCATTATGCCAAGATGGTATACGGATAGTGTGAGCGAGCCTCCGACCGTTCCCGATTTCCGAGCTGGCTTGTCAAAACAACAAGGAATGAAAAGGAGGAACTAAGCATAAATGCTTAGTAAGCTCACATGCAAATAGCAAGTAACACAACAATATAAGCAAACATAAAACATCATTTGCATAATCATCACCGAGACATTCATATCACATTTTCATTTATCATCTTACCATATTGTTGTTATATTGAGTTTTCAACCCGAGGGTTAAGTACATACCTGTTCAAAGTATCCATTTCACAACACTTACCAATATGTCCCTTTCATCTTGAGTATTCCTCCATTTGAGTATAACTTTACCCGTTGAACACATCGGAATATAATTCGGATACATGAAAAGTTTGCACATAAGTGCCACATATGTAGCCAAGCTACTATGTAACCCGCCCATAAGCGAACTCGGACTCAACTCGACGAGCTCGGGCATTCACATCCATGAGTGAACTCGGACTCAACTCAACGAGTTCGGATGCCTAGTTACATCTCACGAACTCGGACTCAACTCAACGAGTTCGGACATTTGCATCCATAAGTGAACTCGGACTCAACTCAACGAGTTCGGATGCCCAAATATCCTAGTGACATGTCACTTGTATCCTAATCTATTCCTAAGGTTCAAACAGGATTTTCCTCGAACACATCTCCATGCCATCTTCCGTAAAATACCGAAACCAATACTCGGTAGCACTTTATATTTAACAAATAATTCACATAATTTGCATTTTATTCGAAAATAACCACAAAGCATATATTTCATGATAAAAATCAGCATATCATATAATTAACATCAATAACTTAAAAATAACAATTATACTACATTATTTACACATGAACTTACCTCGTATGCGAAAATGGCTACTTTTACCATTTCGTCCACAACTTGGTATTTTCCCCATTTTAGCCCGAATTTTAGTTTTCCTTGCTCTATCATTTAAAATATAGTCTAATTAGGACTCACATTATTCAAATTGACCCAAACTCATATTTTGGAAAAATTACAGTTTTGCCCTTAAACTTTCACATATTTACACTTTTTCCCCAAAGCTCGTAAATTGAACTTCAGCCTATTTTCTTATGTTTTATGACATGCTGATCATTTTTCCCTTCTATGGCAACATCAAATTCTCACTCTAACATGTACTTATGACTATTAGGTATTTTTACCGATCAAGCCCTTTTGCTCGTTTTCGCTTAAAACCGAGTAGTACAATTTGTCTAACATAATTTAAAACCTCATATTATATCATAAAACACCAAAATACACAAATTTCACCTATGGGTATTTTTCCAAATATGAACCCTAGGTTGAATTATTGCTAGCATAAGCTTAATCGAGCTACCGGGACTCCAAAAACGTAAAAATCATTAAAAACGAGGCTAGAACGGACTTACAATCGAGCTTGGAAGCTTGAAAAACCCTAGCCATGGTTTCTCCTTGCTATATTCGACCATGGGGTTGAAGATGAGCAAAATTGGCTTTTAATTTTGTATTTTAATTCATTTTACCCCTAAATGACCAAAATGTCCTTACTACTAAACTTTTCAAAAATTCCATCCATGTCCAATTTTTGTCCATAGACTTAGAAATTGGTAAAATTTCTATTTAAGACCTCTTAATTAATATTTCAAAACAATTTCATACTAGAAACTTCTAGAATGTAAGTTTTGCAAATTATTCGATTTAGTCCCTAATTTCAATTTAAGTACTTTATGCATAAAATTTCTTCACGAAATTTTCAAAAAATCATGAAATCATATCATAGACCTTAAAATAATCATAAAATAATTATTTCTATCTTGGATGTTGTGGTCACGAAGCCATTATTCTGACTAGGCCCAAAATCAGGATATTACAGTCCATCTCCTTCGACTATCTATTTTTGTCCTCAATTGGCTTCGATCTCTCTCGTTGCTCTCAGAAACTTTTTTTTCCTAATTCTAACATGCAATTTAACAATGGAGTTCTAAAATATAACTATGGAATAACAATTTTCTTAATTTACAATATATATAACTTAATTTGCTTCCATTGGGTTGATCTATGGGATGTTATCAGACCCATCCAACTTTCGTTACTAATGGTCCTCAAATTCTCATACCTCGCCTTTTATTTTTTATATGTATCTATATTTTAAAGCTTATTTCTCGACTTCAGATTCAAAAGTGCCTTCAAAGTCTCATTTCAATCATTGCTTGTTCACCATGAAGTTTCTACCATCTTCGCTCATGAGTTCCACAGCACCATGGGGAAAGACTTGATCTACTATAAATGGTCCTATCAATCTTGACCTTAACTTGCCTAGAAAGATTTTTAATCTAGATTTGAGGAGTAGTACCTCTTGTCTAAGTGAAAAGGATTTAGTTTTGATTATTGCGTCATGTCTCTTTTTATCCTTTTCTTTGTAAAGTTTGCAAGTTTCATTTGCCAAATATTTGAACTCTTCTAACTCTTTTAGCTGGAACAGCCTTGCTTCATTGGCTAAAGCTAGATCCAAATTAAGTTCTTGGATTGCCCAATATGCCTTCTTTTCTAATTCTATTGGCAAATGATAGTTTTTCCCATAAATGAGTTTGTATGGTGACATTATCAATGGTGTTTTGTATGTTGTTCTGTCAACCCATATAGCATCATCCAAACGCGTACTCCAATCCTTGCGATTTGGATTTACAGTCTTTTCCAAGATCTTTTTGACTTCTTAGTTGAATACTTCTGCTTGCCTATTGGCATGAAGGTGATATGTTATGGTAATTCAATGCCTGACACTGTATTTAGCTAGTGCAGCGTCCAATTGTCGACTACAGAAATGACAACCTTCATAACTGACCAAGGCTCTCGGGGTTCCAAATCGTGCAAATATGTTCTTCTGAAAGAATTTCAATACTGCTTCTGTATCATTAGTTGGTAAACCAGTTGCTTCTACCCACTTCAAGACATAATCCACTACGAGAAAATATATTGGTTTCTAACAGAATTGGAAAATGGTTCCATGAAATCTATGCCTAATACGTTGAAAATATCCACTTCCAAGATCCCATTTTGTGGCATCTCATCTCTTCTCGAAATGTTCCATATGTTCTTTGGCATCTATCACATATTCTCACAAATTCATAAGCGTCTTTGTTTATAATATGCCAATAGAATTTGGATTGCAACACTTTTTGTGCAATTCTCTTGCTTCCAAAGTGGCCTCCGCACGAAGATGTATGGCATCCCATTAGGATATCTTCTACCTCTTCTTCAGCTACACAACGTCGAATTAACTATTGATATATTGTCAAAAAACATATGGTTCCTCCCATGTATATTTTTTGGCATCGTACTTAATCTTCTTTTTTTGCACCTATGTTGCATCCACTAGGAAAAATGCCTTAGGCGGATTAATTTTCAATGTCTACAAATCAAGGTGTTGCAAAAATCATCTTAAGTTGGAATAACTACTCATCAATGATGTTTTCGTTTATTTTCATTTCCCCTTTTCCTTCAGCTTCTAATTCGAATCACAACAGACGATCTGCAACTTGATTTTTTTATCCCTTTTCTATCAAGGGTCCATAAATTAAATTCTTGGAGAAGCAATACCCATCTCATTATTCTTGCTTTGTTTTATTTTTCTTCATCACGTACTTCAATGTTGAATGGTCTGTATTGACATAAACCTTGTTTGCCATCAAATGTGGTCTGAATTTCTCGCACGTAAATACAACTGCTAACATTTCTTTCTCTTTGGTAGTGTAATTGAATTGAACTAGATTAAGTGTCTTACTTGCATAATGAATGGCGTAAAAAACCTTGTCTTTGTTGTAACACTCCATACCCGTAACCCACACTAGGGTAGAGTACGAGGCATTACCTAACTTGTTCACTTGCAATCAAGCAACCTCCAGTCACTGGGACTCAATCCAAATTAAGATATTTTAATTATCACCTTAGACTCCTTATTATGGGCCTACAAGCCCTAAATCTATCATTGAAAACTATTCAAAACTATTTCGAGTCTTTAAACCCACCTTGAAAATTTTACTTGAAAAACAAGGCACACGCCCGTGTGGGTAGGCTGTGTGCTTCCACACGCCCGTGTGGCATGGGACACACCTATGTCCATTGCCCGTGTAGCCAATTTAATTCCATAATTTTTTTCATAAAAACAAGTGCAGACTTCACACGCCTAGGTACACGCCCGTTTCCCTGGCCCATGTTGCTCACACAGCCTAGACACGCCCGTGTGAGAAAACTTGAGTATTTTGTTTTTGACGTCAGCATACCCAAAATGACACACAACCAAGGCACACGCCCGTGCACCAGGCCGTGTCCACCACACGACTGAGACATACGGCCGTGTCTCTGCCCGTGTGTTTATTACCACGCATACTGACTTAAAATTTCTACGTGCAGGGGACACACAGCTAGACCACACGCCCGTGTGTCTATCCGTGTGGACATTATGAGGCTATTTACCAAGCCTATTTGCCTCCCCTACAAGCATAATCCCATACAAATGCAAGAGAGTACCAAAAACAACACAATCCATATGGCTAGATCAGCCACAATAAACATTCTTTCACAAGGCAAATTACTCCACTATGGAAATGACATATTTGCATATAACCAAAATGAATATTAGCCATCATTCAAGGCTTAATACCAAGTGTAGGATTTATCCCAAGCCAACCTAGGTGGCCAATTCTCAAGACACAAAATAATAAAGTCTAGCCCTATACATGCCATGCTCAAAGATATAAAACCAACTATGCCAATGTTTTGGCTGATAGTGTGATCGATATCTCTGACCTACGATGATCCTTAAGCTAGCAAGGCGGCACTGAGAGAAAATGGAAAAAAAAGAGGAAGTAAGCATATAAGCTTAGTAAGTTGCATATAAATAAATATACAACAAATTTCATCAATGATCGTCTTGCTCATAGCACAAGGGTAAGCATAAGCTTGACTTACTCATTACTGTCCACTCAAGTGATAGTTTCTATATCGAGCTCACAACTCATGCATGCCATTTAGGTACCTGTACCACTCACAACATTTTTATACTTTCCTTATTAACTCACATCCATAACTTCTACCGTTGAACCTTTCGAAATACTATCGGATATTCTATAAGCCTCTAATATGGGATAAGATGCCGATGCCATGTCCCAGACATGGTCTTACACTGGCTACCATCATCGAGACCAATGCCATGTCCCAGACATGGTCTTATACTAGCTCTCGCATATCTGTGTCGATGCCATGTCCCAAACATAGTCTTGCACAAACACAACGTTTAGCTGATGCATGTTCCAGACATGTCTTACACTGGCTTACGTCTCCAGGCCGATGCATGTCCCAGACATGTCTTACACTAGCACTCGTCTCAATGCCGATGCCATGTCCCAGACATGGTCTTACACTGGCTCTCATAATGTGGCCGATGCATGTCCCAGACATGTCTTACACTAGCTCACACAAGTGACCCAAATGTTACGGCATGAATATCCGGTTTATTTCCTAGGGTTACAACGGGATCTCTACCATCTCAATTACCATATCCCAATTCACAAACAAACAATTCATGTTATATCAATTCAAACACATATATTGGCAATATAGTTGTATTATTTACATACAACTTACCTCGATTTACAAAATGTACTCGACTAGTTGGTTTAGTCGACTTGCTTGGCATTCCCCCGATCTAGGTTTGGATTTGGCAAAACTTGATCTATAATAAAAAAATACACTCATTTAACCACTAATTACAATTAGGAAATCATAAATTTACATCTTTGGTAAAATGACTATTTTGCCCCTAAACTTTGGCAATTTGACCATTTTACCCTTATGCTCGAAAATTGATTTTTATCAAATTTCTTCATATTACGAACCTAGCTGAACTATTTTTACTCTTATATCAACCCCAAAATCCCACTATTTCACACACTTATCACCTATTTTGCAACTTATGCAAAATAGTCCCTTTAGGTGTTTTCATGCTAACACCCTTCACAAAAGTTGTTTAGAACTCTTCTAAGACTCATATTCTTCCATAAAATTTCAAAAAATAACATGAACATTCACATGGTGAAACCCTAGACTTATCACCATTTTGCAAGGTAGTCCTCTCATTTGAAAGCCCATAATACAAGCATTCCAAAAATATAAAAATCATCAAGATCACTTACATTATGAGAGGAATAAGTTGCTGCAAATTTTCAGCTTTCAAACATCCCTAATTTCTGATATTTTAGGTGGAGAGAAAGGATGGAGAAGAAGAAAAATAGTAGATAGGCCTTAGGCATTATTTTATCTTCAAATCATGACATCACTTACCTAAACTTTTGACTATTTGTAAAAATCTTGTCTCATGGATGGCCAAACCATATTTAAGGGTCTAATTTCACTTTAAAAGCCTCCAATTTTAATTCTCTAGCTATCTAACATATTTGGGTACTAAAATGTAACTTTTACCTTTTATGCAATTTAGTCTTTTTTCGCAATCAAGCTCGCAAACTTTAAAATTAACTCACCAAATTTTTCATGCACTAAAATAATCATACTATAACCTCACAATAATAATAAAAATAATTTCTCAACTTTGGATTTGTGGTTCTGAGACCATTGTTTCGACCAAGCCCTAAATCGAGGTATTACAGTTGTCATGTCCCAATAATGCTCCAACTGCATGATTACTTGCATCGCTCATAATCACAAAAGGCTTTGTCCAATCAGGGCTGACTATGATGGGTGCTGAGACTAATTTCTACTTTAAAATATTGGAAGCCTCGATGCATTTTTCGTTTAAATCAAAAGGGAAATCTTTCTACAGCAGCTGGCTCAACGATTTTGAAACATGTGCAAAGTCTTTAATGAATCGTTTATAAAAGTCGACGTGTGCTAAGAAATTTCTCACTCCTCAAACATTTTTTAGGTATGTTAGCTTCTCTATTACTTCAATATTGGCTTTATCAAACTCCAAACCTTTTCTGGAAATTTGATGCCTGAGAACAATTCCTTCTTTTACCATAAAATGACTTTTTTTTTCTACTTCAGCACGAAATTAGTTATTCGCATTTTTTTAAAACTTGTTCGAGATTTTGTAGACATTCCATGAATGAATCTTCATAAATAGAAAAATCATCCATGAATATGTCTAATCATTCTTCTAACATGTCGGAAAAAATTGCAGCCATATAGTGCATGAATGTAGCTGAAAGGTTTCATAGTCCGAACAACATCCTTCGGAAAGCATATGTTCCAAAAGGAAATGTACACGTAGCCTTTTCCTGATCATCTAGACGGGTAGGGGTTTGATGATTTCCCAAATATCCATCGAAGAAACAATAATATTCCTTACCTACTATCTAGTCAAGCATTTGGTCTATAAATGGTAATAGAAAATGATCCTTTTCAGTTGCGTCATTCAGTTTCCTGTAGTCAATACATACCCACCATCTTATAACTGTTTGAGTGTTAATCAAATCATTCTTTTTGTTTTTCACTGCTGTCATTCCTCTTTTTTTTGGAATGTATTGTGTCGGGCTCACCCATTCGTTATCAAAGATAAGGTAGACAATTCATGCATCCAACCACTTTATCAACCCCTTCGTGTCCAACTCCTTCTTGACCAGCTCCTTTTTGACCAGTTCCTTCATTGTTAGATTAATAAGTCGTTGAGTGTCGACCACTGGTTTCTTTCCTTCATCCGATCTTATTTTTTTCTTACACAAAATTTGATTAATTCCTTTAATGTCGGCAATGGTCCACCCAATAGCTTTTCTATGAGCTTTCAGTACATCCAAGAGTGTTTTCTCCTACTCTACTGATAAGTATGCTGCCATAACTATTGGTAAAGTGTTGTTATCACCGGAATACTCGTATTTCAAGTGTGTGGGGAGGGGTTTTAATTCCAACACCGATGGTTTGACAATTGATGGATTCATCTTGGCTAGAAGATTCTCTGATTGACATAAAGGTTCTTTATATTGTCTTTTTTAGTCCGACTGATAGATGTGTTTCGATTGCTTTTCGAGCAATTTCTCAAAAAATCAGTCTTCTAGGATTTCTTCAACATTTGAAATGCAATCTTCATCTTTGCTCAATTATTCTTTTGTATCTTCCTCATTTTCTTATTTTGCCTAACCGATTCTCATTACTTCTTCTGCTAGTTCTATATAATTGTTACTGCTCACTATTTTGAGGAGCATAACAATTTCTTGAGCAGGTTTCTCCAAACACTTCCTCCAACCATCATGTCACATTGTTCTTTGCTATCCTGATCTAAACCTGCATAAAAAATGTTGTAATTGAATATCTTATTAATACCACCCCTAGAGCCTTTCATACAATTATCTTGAATCTATCCTATACTTAACCAAGTGTTATGATGGGACATTATTTGAATTGTAATAACTCCTCATTTGTCTTTAACATCACAGGTATGGGTATGATCCTTTGTAAGAGACATTGCACAAACTCTTCCTATTTTGTAATAGTTTCCGGAGGTAACGCTTCTAACCATTCTCAGATCTAGCTTTCCAGGGCAAAAGGGATTAGCAGTAACTTGATTGTTTCTTCTGAAACTCCAGCATAGCACACCATCCTACATATTTGTTCAAACCGTTTCAAAACAGCTACATGGCCCATGGTTGATTCATCATTAACTTGAATATTATTTGATAACCATGTCAATAAAGAGGGATTAATCTCAAATAGAATTGTATTCATTACTGGTCGGGCAATACCAGGCTTCAGCCAATTTGTATCAAATATAGTTCTACCCATTAGAGTTGCCATCGTGTCCCTTTGCTAAATTTATTAAATAATACAAAAATAAAACAAATATAATATCATATCTGTAGTCCTCTAACTTTTCTATTTATCTTATTAATTGTGATGCTATTTTCAAGACTTAACGCTGAAACCTCCCCGACAACGGCACCAACAACTTGACTGCCTATAAACATGTTATCGTTTATAGTAAAAATATCACACAAAAAATATAAGAAACTAAATCAACGATGTCTGCATACAGTTCAAATTGTAATATAGGATACGTGTTTACAACGGAACACAAGGAAGTATTTGAGAATCGTACCCACGGGATGATGGAATAAATCTATTGAAAATCTCTTTACAATAATAAGTTTAAATAGTAGTAATTAAATCATATATTACAACAGATCATAAAATAGATGAATAATAAATATTAAATAATTAAAATAAATAAATGATAAAATAAATAAACGATAAAATAAACAAATGACTAAATTGATAAAACCAATCAGGAAAATTAACGCATTTCATGGGTTGCAATTAACTCTGGATTAAGGTTTTAGGGTGGATTAGCTATCAATTAACCAATTATTACCTCCTGGTTTCTAACTAATTAATCAATTGGTTGATACTCACTCATCTCCTGACCTCACTTTCTCAACCAGAATGAACTACGATTTACTCGGCCAAACTTATCTCCCGATCTCATTTAACCTATGATTACTTCCTAGGGTAGTCAAGCCTAAGGTTTAGGAACGCATAATTCAAACCAACTAATCCCATCGAAAAACCCTAAATACTCTATTAATCACATCCCATCTACTCATTAATCCCCCTTAAGGGATCTAACAAATCATGTTATTCATAATATCAAACTCAATTGATTAAACATGTAAGGAACACAATTGAATCAAAAGAGAAAAGATATTAGAATAATCCTAATTTGATGTCGATTGAAGAACGGAATAGATAATCTCTCAATTGGAATAACGAATATCATCGCTTGTAAAAAAGAAATAAATTGAATACTTTAATTAAATAAAAGAACTTTTAGATCGAAACCAATTCCAAGAGAGAAGAACAAGAGTTTCAATCCAAGATGGTATTTGTTAAACTAAGTTTAGTGCTACTCCTAAACTACGAGGGTTTTCGAAGGTGTCTAAAACGACTTAGTTACATCAAACCCCTAAGGTTTTAGTTATAGAAGTATTGATGGCCCAAATTATGTCTTTGACACATCCTAGGTCTTTGTATAAAGTTGATTGTGTAGACCAAAATAGCCTTGATATACTTGGGATGCACGACGACCTATGTCGCACCATACACAATCTATGGCGCGACATGACACATGTTTTGTGGCTTCCTTGGTTTGTTTCATACTTTGACGGCTCGGGAAGTTGGTGCATCACTCATCGCTTGCTCCTACATCTATTGGGCCTATAATTCATCATCCTACACACTCATTTACAAAAATTAAAACTACGTAAAGCCCATGTCAGCCTAATAGGTCACAACACTCACAAAATGTGTTAAAAACACTTATTTTTACTAACTTTTAATCCTAAATACTAAAAACCAGAAATAAAATATTAAATACTAAATTGGCTAGAAAATAAACTCATTAAGTGCAAAAATAGATCGAAATTAATACTACATTTGATGTTAGGTCACATATCATGTGTATACTGTGGAGACGGGAACTTGTTTGAAAATTGTCCATCAAACCCGGAGTTTAGGTATTACATGAGAAATCAAAATCAGAATAGAGGTAGTCAGGGACCACAGTCCAACTTTTATAACCCATCATGGCAAAACCACCCAAACTTTTCTTAGAGGTAACCAAAGAGGTAGACCCAGTAGCACGTACATGCAATCCAGGCCAAATCAGCCACCAAGGTTTACCCAACAAGTTTACAAACCACCGTAAGCTAAATCTTTTAATAGTTTGGAGAACTTGTTAAAGGCGTACATGGCAAAGAATGATGCCTTGATCTAAAGCCAAGCAGCCGTTTTGAAAAATTTGAAGAACCAAATAGGTTAGCTTGCTACTAAACTTTGAAATAGACCACAAGGCACTTTGCCTAATGACACGAAAATCCAAGAAATTTAGGTAAGAAGCATTGTAAAGAAGTTACTCTACGAAGTGGAAGTATCACACTCGGATTTCTAAGTAAACTCTAATTTCGAGGAATTTTGGAGACTTAATTGAACTCATGGGAAGTTAGCGGGCTTTACTTGAATTTTTGGGAAAATTTGTGACTAACAAGTAAATAATTAGATTTCAATTCTAGTTTAGTTAGATTAGAATCAACTAGTTCCATAGTGGGAGACAAAATGATTAAGGATGAATGGTTGTATTGGTCAGTGAAAATCGTGCCAAATAGGTGTGCATGGAGATAGAATTTTCTCAATTCTATTTACGAATTTCTATCTGTAGCACTATCTTCTTTGTTTGTTCTAAAAAAGAAGATGATGTAGCTAAAGGAAGCTCAACATGTTGTAGCTATCATGTGGATTAAAGACTGGGAGTGGAAAAATTAGGGAAAAAGCTATCAGGACAAATGAAGTTGTGGCGTTTGGACAAGATAAGCTAATAAGGATAAAGGAATCCAGGTGAGCCTCTATACCTTGCTTGTTGGGTGATAGAATGTTGTTATGTTGCTTTCATGAACGACGTTGGATATGTACTGAGTTGGTCTAAGTTCATGATGTGTGTGTGTGCTAGATGAAAGAGTGTGATGTGTATATAACAACTACATGATCTTTTGCTAAGTGTTTGTTTCCTGTTATATAGCTATTAAATTGATGATAATTTAATTTGTGTAATGTATGTGCAATATTAAGTTACATGACTATCCCTGCATGCTTATGAATTATGGAGTGTGGAGCGAAAAGTATTGATGGGTTAGATGGAGTTCTCATTTACTGCCATCTAGGATTGTTGGATGAAAATCATGATGTGTAAAGCTCTAGGCCTTGCGGAGAGAACACTGCGATGTTTGAGCATAAAGGTTAAAAGTGAGGCATAATGGAGGAATGGGCAGATTGAATAGGAAATCAAAGGAGTTTGGGCGACATCATGGAATAGATATCTAACCTGTTAAAATGACCGTGAAGACGGTTATTAGGTTCCATAGAGTAACACTATCACGATTGTCAGTAGGCTTTATGGGGTGACACTGCAACAGTAGTAAGGTCTTCAAGGTGACACAATGGTAATGGTTATTAGGTCCTTTAGGGTGACACCTCAGAGGAGGTTTAAGGTGTAAGACCATAGCTCGACTATGGCAACATACAGAGTTCGTTGGGATAATAAACATAGGGAAGTCTGCCATGACATTAAACATAGGGTCACATGTGTAAGACCATAGCTTGACTATGGCAACATAAAGAGTCTGTTGGGATAGTAAACACGAGATAGTCTGTCAAGACGTAAAACATGGGATTACACATGTGAAGTCCATGGAATAGTATAGCAGGATACCTGTCAAGGTATAAAGTAAAAATCGTAGGGTAACGGGTGCAATAAATCACAAGAGTGAATGAATTTGGTGCATTTGGGGAACATAGACTAGCAAGCAAATGAGAGAATTTGCCATGGGCGAAGATGAGCAGATCCAAAGAAGTGTCTCAACCCAGTTAGGGTGAAAGGAGGGAGAGAATACTTAGATAAGGAGGTAAACGTAATGTACTTCAATGAGAGTCTGTCAGGGAAGCCATGATTCCCATATTGTTTAAGCAGATACAGAATAGGATATAATGAGATACGGTCTTAACTTGTAAGTCGAAAAAAAGGAAGTTGAAAAATTAGCTAGACCAACCAGAGTTTTTTTTTTGGCAAAGGCGGATACAGGGGGGCAGGCAGGGAAGCTGGCCCCCCTAAAATGGAAAATTTCTATTTAGGCCCTTGAAATTTTTTAAAAATTTTAAATTAGTAAAGGTAAAATTGTACTTTACCCTCTAAAATTATAAAAATCGATTTAGTCCTTTAAAAATTATAAAGATATAGACTATAAAAAATTAAAATTTTATTTTGTCCCCCTTGAAAATTTGTTCTAGCTTCGCCCCTGTTCATAGGAGGAAATGCCAGCTCAAGGTTGAAGTATCAATAAAGTCTTCTAAAGAATAGTGAAAAGTGGAAGTCTGTCCAGACCAAGAAACACGGTAAAGATCTTATAGATGTACCTAGGGTAGAAATGTTCAAGAAATACCTGAGTAGCAGATAGTACATCGTGAGCCACATGTCTAATGAAGCATCTTAAAGGAATGGGTTGAAAGAGTGGGTACTATGGGGTTGCATCGGGGGCACTAGTTCTCCAAGGAAAAGAGGATACTAGAAATAGATCGTATTTTGTAAGGACCGCAAGTTCAACAATTATTTGGGTAAACTCCAAGAGTCGCCAGACAAAAGTAATGAATATGAGTATTAAGGATGTGGAACAATGATAAAGGGGATAAGATCCATGAGAGAACACGATTTTGATGAAACCAAGGTGTACGTCAGCCAATAAATGACATAGAGTGTATAAGGCATTGGCCTTGCCAACTAAGTTTGCAAATTCTCCTATGAAATTCAGGGAGTTTATTTTGAGCCAGAAATTTCAATTTCTTAAGATTTTTGCAGTCTTACATGAACTTTATGTACAGATCTTACTAAGTTCTTTTGAACTTATAAAATTACTGCTTGAATACGAGTTAGATAAATACACAAAATTCAAGAGGGACCAAGCGAGAGTCCGCTGGAGTTATATGATGCACAGTAGCTATTCATGTATATAGAGGGGCACCCACAAAGGTAACGCCTCAGGGTTGAAGTTGACTGAGCCTATATGGGGTCTAATTGTAAATTTTAAATAACTGTTGCATCATTAAAAGTGTCAGGTTGTAAGAAATTCGAACTAATATGATGTGTGTTGATGCGATCCCAGTTGCATCATGTTACGACCCAACTCCACAACACCGAGATTGGCCTAATCGCAAGAGGCCCAAGTGCAAAAATGAAATCTAATTTTAGTTTGTTAATTTTTGTGCAGGTTTTAATTGATTGAATTTGAGGTGGAAACCATTGCTGGAATAATCGAACAATCAAAGAAGTTCGATTCAAGTGTTCCATGAAATTTGCTACAAGCTCATTTAGCTCGTTCATAGCTCATTCAAGCTTATTGAGCCAACATTATTTGGTTTTAGCTTGTGCATCAATTTGCTGGAATATTTAATTTGGTTTCAACTCAATTTTAGTTTTATTTAGTTTATGTGTTTTTAGATAAATAATTTGTGGATTAAACTTTTAATATGCTTAGTTTAATTAATTTAGTTGTTTTAATTGCTTAAATACTTAGTTTTATTAATTAATTTGTTTTCAATGTTCTTTAGTTGCTTAAATAATTTTGGCATTTAATATGTTCTAGCTTAATTAATTTGCTACTGCCTTTTAACTTGTTTAATTATTTAACTTGTTTAATTTTTCTTATAGGTGAATTAATCATTGAATTAGCTGTTACATGGATTGGCATTAAGGGAAGAAATGAATTCAGTTGTTATGAAGATGAATTAAAGGTCAGCAGTTGTTATAAGCTTATTCAAGTAACTGTTTGGAGATTTTAATGGACAAGGAGTTGATTACACAAGCCATTCAGCTTCCAAACATTTTTTATGTGATGGGAATTGTTCAATTTCATTCATTTACACATTGCATCAGTTTTCTTCAAGCATTCATACAAAGAGGTTGTTCGTGTGCCAAATTTAAGCCAATTGTTACTGCTGTCCATTCAGCTGCTCAAGGGAGAATTAATGGGCTGTTCAGCTCATTAGAGATGATTATTAGCTGATTTGGAAGATTAAATAAGCTGCTCATTGCTGTTACATAAGTTAGAGTTCATCAAAGGTCTTTTAGTTTTAATTAGCTTAATTAAGTCCATCAATAACTCATTTAAGCTGATTAGCTTGTGTCCATTAGGCTGGAACATGTTCAGCCTATAAATAGTTTGTTTTGTAATTATTTAAAGAGACTTTTGCCAAATTATACGAACAAGTGTTCTTTTGTGAGATTTCTAATTCTCATAGTTCTTTTTGGATATGACTTACTTATCAAGCATAGCTTGTGGCGTCAATCTTTCCTTTGTAAACCGAACTTATCACCTTTTGGTGTGGCGTTCATTATAGCTATGGTTTCTACCTCTTTAGGTAACGGGTCAAGGTCCATCTACCTTTATCATTTTTCACCTTAAGTAATATAAGTCCCGGGTCAATACTCTTTATAGGATTGAATCATTCTTGAAGCTTAAGTTCTATTTTCCATTCCGCCCAGTCTATCAATTATCCTTTTAATTCTTTTGTTAGCCGAATTCTCTATTTATTGCTTAATTATCATTCTTTTCAACCTTTGTTTGTAGCCATTGTCTATCTTTTCCATTCCTTTTGAAACAAACCAAGTCCTACTCAAATTCATGATTGGGCAATCTAAATGACTCGAATCATCACTGAAACGAGTTCGTATCATTTGGTATCAGAGCTAGCGAATTTGGAGTAAGAATTGACATTCTCGGAATTACGATACTGTAGTTCATTTTCAAAAAAATATCAAATTTAAAAAAAATTCAGTATCCATTCAAATTCAAGGAGTATATATCAAGTGTTGAAAGTAAAAAATAATAATAATATTTGTGAAAAAAAAAGAGAATAAGCTAGTACAAAAATTCTGCTTGCTGCCGGAAATCATCCATTCAATATCCTACTATTCAGCCACACTCAACCCTTCCCATTTCTTTGTTCAAGCCTACCTTTTTGTCATATAATATTCCATACCAAAGCCGAACATCAATTTTGCCAACCGACCCACAACGACTGCTTCTAAGTTTAAATAGTCATTTTAAGAACTCAGGGAGGTGGAGTGAGCGGAAAAAGACACTAGGGTTGTGAGTACATCTGAGTGAAGAAAAGCCAAGTGAGTGTGATTTATTTGTGAGTGGATTCGTGAGGTTTTGTATTGGAGGCATTCATCTTCTATTTCTTTTAAACATTTTTCTTTTCCATCACTAATCATGTCTCGAGAAGAGTTTTCGAATTTGAAATTCAAGATTTGATGAAAGAAATGGATCGATTGTTCGATAGGAAACTAAAACCCCTACAAGAACGATTGGTTCGTGTCGAAGAGCAGAGCTATCGTGCAAGAACCCAATGGGAGCAAATTTATCCAAGTGAAAGGACCGTAACGAGATCATCAAGGAGACGAACATCCAACGAATACGAAAGAAGAGACCCTTATCATGATTCCTATTCCTTAAGGAATTTGGATCGAAATAAAGCAAGCTACAAACTTGAAACTTATTATGGTGATAAACGAGAAGGTTCAAGCAACTCATCGTATACACCAAAATATTCATCTGTGATTATCCCATCCCGAAAAGATAATTGTCTTTTGTATGAAGATCCCTCCTCTTAGTCTCAACGAAAGGGTTCTCATTGTGATTTTTTTTCTTCCTCTTTTTGTAATGAAATCGAAAAAACATGTGAAAAAGAAAAGAGAGACAAGAAATGCTAATAAAAGAAAATGAACGCATATAGAATGAAATAGAGACAAGAAAAAAAAAATGAAAGAGAAAGATGGAGAGAGAAAGCAAAAAGAGATTGAGAGTAAAAAATGTGAAAAAAGAAAAAAAATTGAAAAAGAGATTGAAAAAGAAACGAGAGAAAAAGATGCAAGAGAACAAGAAAAAGTGAGGAATAACTTTGCTAACCAATGTGTGAGTTTTTCTCGTGTTTCATCTTTTTAGGTTTCTAAAGGATTATGTGGCAAGCTCTAACTTCATTACCTTCCCAACGAGAGACGGTTTCAATTGATCGAGAAATGTACGATAGAAGTTGACGTTAATCCACAAGTGTTTAAAGGTAAGTCAGGTAAGGGTTCTACCGAGTTTATATCTTCCCAATCTCACTTGATTATTATTGACAAGATTGCCGAAAACTTATTTTGTGATAGAACTCCTCGCCTAGATTAGGTTAACTGTCATTTTTTAATTGTTAATGATTTTGTTTCGACTAGTGCCATGAAAAGTTACTTCTATTACAAGTTTGTTGTTATCAATTTTGTGGAAAATGTTCAATTAAATTGGAAAGTACCAAGCTTGATCATGTGTGATGATTTATCTTTATTTTCGAAAACAAAGCTTGTGAATTGTATTGGCTTACAAAGTCAAAATCAAGTTTTTGATTCTAAAAATTGTTTTAAATTGTGGTTTTAAACGATCCAAGCATGCTTTGTTTGGTAATGATTCCAAGATACCCTATGTTCTTTCTATGATGCCGATCATGAAATTTTCAAGTCAGATTGAAGCGGTAAAAGCACATTTCATTTTTGACCCCGGAGATCAATGTTCTTTATCTTTGTTCAAGGGATTTGAGAATTGGAATGTTGTTAACTCTCAAATGCCTTGTGATTCTGGTTTGTTGCCCCCTAAGAACCTTTTGATTCATTATGGAAGGGTAAAACCTATTTCCATTTTTGATCCTGGTATTGGTTTATTTGCTCAATTTTTGAATAAGATTCTAAAAAGTTCTCTTGAGATTATAATTTCTTGTGTCACTAAACTATTTCATTTTTGTGTAGGTGACATTGTGAAATGGTTTCCTCCTAAAAAGGAGGGGCATGCACCTAACCTTTCATCTTTTTGAGTTATGTGTGATTTTCAGATTCTTGGGAGCAATGTTGTTAAGTTCACTAACTCAAAGGTTCGTGACAAAGAAAGATTTTTCGCGAGCAAGTGGTCCGATTTGAGGAAAAATCGTCTTCAAGAGGGAGGGTATGATGCGATCCCGATTGCATCATGTTACGACCCAACTCCACAACACCAAGATTGGCCTAATCGCGAGGGGCCCAAGTGCAAAAATGAAATCTAATTTTAGTTTGTTAATTTGTGTGCAGGTTTTAATTGACTAAATTTGGGGTGGAAACCATTGCTGGAATAATCAAACAATCAAAGAAGTTCGATTCAAGTGTTCCATGCAATTTGCTACAAGTTCATTTAGCTCGTTCATAGCTCATTCAAGCTTATTGAGCCAACATTATTTGGTTTTAGCTTATGCATCAATTTGTTGGAATATTTAATTTGGTTTCAGCTCAATTTTAGTTTTATTTAGGTTATTTGTTTTGAGATAAATAATTGCAGGATTGAACTTTTAATATGTTTAGTTTAATTAATTTAGTTGTTTTGAATGTTCTTTAGTTGCTTAAATAATTTCGGCATTTAATATGATCCAATTTAATTAATTTGCTACAGCCATTTAACTTGTTTAATTATTTAACTTGTTTAATTGTGCTTATAGGTGAATTAATCATTGAACAGTTGTTACATGGATTGGCATCAAAGGAAGAAATGAATTCAACTGTTATGAAGATGAATTAAAGGCCAACAGCTGTTATGAGCTTATTCAAGTAACCGTATGGAGATTTTAATGGACAAGGAGTTGATTACACAAGCCATTCAGCTTCCAAACGTTTTTTCTGTGATGGTGGCTATTCAATTTCATTCATTTACACATTGCATCAGTTTTCTTCAAGCATTCATACAAAGAGGTTGTTCGTGTGTTAAATTTAAGCCAATTGTTACTACTGCCCATTCAGTTGCTCAAAGGAGAATTAATGGGCTGTTCAGCTCATTAGAGCTGATTATTAGCTGATTTGGAAGATTAAATAAGCTGTTCATTGTTGTTACATAAGTTAGAGTTCATCAAAGGTCTTTTAGTTTTAATTAGCTTAATTAAGTCCATCAATAACTCATTTAAGCTGATTGGTTTGTGTCTATTACGCTGGAACATGTTCAACTATAAATAGTTTGTTTTGTAATTATTTAAGGAGACTTTTGCCAAATTATATGAACAAGTGTTCTTTTGTGAGATTTCCAATTCTCATAGTTCTTTCTGGGTCTGACTTGCTTATCAAGCATAGCTTGTGGCGTCAACTTTCCTTTGTAAACCGAACTTATCATCTTTTGGTGTGGCGTTCATTATACCTGTGGTTCCTACCTCTTTAGGTAACGGGTCAAGGTCCATCTACCTTTATCATTTTTCACCTTAAGCAATATAAGTCCCGGGTCAATACTCTTTATAGTATGCTTGAGTTCTATTTTCCATTCCACCCAATCTATCAATTATCCTTTTAATTCTTTTGTTAGCCAAATTTCCTATCCATTGCTTAATTATCTTTTTTTCAACCTTTGTTTGTAGCCATTTTCTATATTTTCCATTCCTTTTGAAACAAACCAAGTCTTACTCAAATTCACGATTGGGCAATCTAAATGACTCGAATCATCACCGAAACAAGTTCGTATCATGTGTATAGATTCAGGGAGTAATTTGAAGGCATAAGTTGTCTAAGTATGTATTAATATCAAAATAGATATGTGTTAAGTTATTCAGATTGTTATGGCATCCAATACTTGGATTTGGTAATCGGGTCGAGTAAAGGGTGTTACAAGAAGGACATTAAAGCCCAAAGTTGTCAAGATTGAAGATGGTTCCACTGATGCTCAAGATAAAGAAGAAGTTCAACCAAGTGTTGAAACTCCAATTTTACAGAAACCAGATTCTGTGAAATCTGATGAGTTAAACCCTAAACCAGTCAATTCTGATAAACTAACACCTATGTCAAATGCAGAAAAAACGTCGTAAAAGAATTGCCAAGCACAAGTTAAGAATCCTTCACCACCCCACCCTCAAAAACTTCAAAAACGAAAGCAAGAAGTCCACTTCAAGAAGTTTTTAGACGTAATCAAGAAACTTCATATCAATGTTCTGTTAGTGGAAGCCCTTGAGAAAATGCCAAATTGCATTAAATGTATTAAGGACATTCTGTCCAAAAAGAGAAGTCTTGGAGAGTTTGAGATAGTAGCCTTGACGAAGGAGTGCAGTGCATTCCTGCAAGACAAGCTAAGTTCTAAAGTAAGCTGAGGGGATTACAAACCAGAGTTAGCAACTAGACTTAAGATGAACCCTGTGTTCAATGTGGGCATACCTAAACTTATTTGTGCAAATCAAGAGGATCTCAATCGAGGCAAGTCACAATGGGGGCAAGTAAGAGTGGTGGCCTCTTACGATTGAAATTTACAAGAGAGAAATACAGTTTAAGTTAGGCGACGACAGAGACATAAGCCAAGTCAAATCTTCTGATGAGTGAAACTACCCAACAAAGAGACTAGTTGAGAATCAGTCGAGGCATCGAGATTGTTCCAAGACGAGTGAAATCAATGTCATTTCGAAGACGCGATGAGGGCGTCGCGAAAATGGGCGAGGGAGAATGTCACAAGCCACAAATCAAAGCTCATAACAAATACGTATGGAATATCCCATAGAGGTCAACAAATGAGATGGGGCTCATTCGACCCACTTGGACTGGCCCGATTTGTGGAATATAAGCATAAGCCTATCTACTTGAATCTTGGTTGAATTGAAACACTCCAGTGAATTGTGTTTTACTAGGACAATTCTTGTAAATCCTAAAGGATAAACATGTATAGAATTTAAATCCCTTAGGACTCTCTCATTATAGATGGGAACTAATTTTAGTCATTAATGTAATTCGATATGTACCATTGGATGTAGGAGAGCTCAACTACAACTAGAGGTCTCCCCCTTCTTTCTGAGTTAATATATTGAGAGCATTTTCTCAAACACTTGGTGTGCATTCTCTTTTTGTGGCTTTGCTTTGTCCGTAGCTTCTTCCTTTTCAGAGTTTGTTTCCGCTTTGCTTCAGTGACTTTGAGAATTTCTGCAAGAATTCTCAATTTTCAAGAGTAAAACTTAGTCAGATTTAAATCCAAGAAATCGCCTAAAGCCACGCGATTTGCCAAACAAAAGGTCTAGCCCGATGACAAGCGTTCAAGCTTAGTCAAATTACATTTTTATCCATCCCACTTAAAAAATGGGTAAATTAATATTACATAAAATCAAAGAGCAAAATGATTTTTCTATTAAAAATTACTTTCAATTCTACTTTTAAAAGATGATCCTAGTATATCAACATAAAATGCACGTGACACCACGTCACTTGTTTACTATTCCATCAACCACTTCAATTTTTAACAATATAGATAGATGATTTTTTTAACAAAAATAATCAATTTACTCTATTTAATATATAAAGATTAATTTAACATATAAAAATTAATTATCCATTTTTTAATAAAGTTAACAAAACATAATATGACTCACTTTTATCCCATCAATAACCAAACACTAGACTACTACTTTTACCCTACCAAACACTGGACTACTTATTCCTAATGTTATTAGATCATTTTAACTTTGCCTTAGCAATCAAACGATGTATCATTGAACAAATTGCTGAAAAGATAACAAACATCAAACAGGTAAACATTTATTTTAGAAGAAAATTAATAAAAAAGAATCATGAATTTCCTATCCCTTCAGACATGAGGCATTGCCAAAACATTAAGTTATCCAAATTTAGAATATATGGGATACGATCTTATTTTATTTTATTAATAACTTAAAAAGAGCGTACTCATCTCATGTCTTGTCCAAGTCATGAGCAAATTTATGGTTGCAAACAAATAAATACATACATATGAAAACTCTTCAGAGCTCATAATTCTAGTTAAGAACCTGATCGCTTAAACCGTAAATATTAGGTTCATTGGAAGTCACTGGTTTGGTTCAGATCCAAGCTGTACGGCAACCCAAACGTTGTCACTCATTGGCAGAACAGTGCTACCTGCAGGAAACTTCATGTTCGGTACCCGTGGACGAACTATGATCCTGTTGCAAGATATGCTACTCATTTCAACATGCTGCTTCATTGAATCCTCAACTAAATTTGTTGTCACCCAGTGATTAGACGGAATATTAGCTGTTGAGGGGTTATCTTCCGGCAGAGGTTGATCAGACAAAATCAGTGAGGATGGACTACTTTCCCAATCAGTAGTCATCTCTGGTTGTGGGAATTGAGCTGAGTGATGATCCATAAATGTTACATTAACTGCAATCAGTCCACGAGAAATGTTACAAGGAACATGGCTTTAACAAAATATACGTCAGATGCTAATATTCAGACAGCTTGCCAAACAGTTTGACTACCAAAGATGAATAGATTCACTCTATTCAAATGTGAAAAGTAGGTTTGCGTCTGCACGCATGTTTGCATTCATCAGGGGGCGAAATCCGAAATTTCTTCTAGAGCCAGAGAGACAAAATACAATTTTACTAGTTTTTTAACTTAATTTCTTACCATTTTTAAAAGATCTAAACAATAAATTTACCATTTTTGGGAAAAGGCACCTGCCTCTCCCACGCCCCTTCCATGCAAACAAATAAAAAACGTACATGATAGCATGTCACTTGTGAGTGTCGTTTATATCTCACAAAGATATGATCTTCAAAGGAATTATATCCTCATATAACCATGTTGGACACAGTTGTTCGAACATAGGGACTTCATAAAAAACAGAGAGTCAGAGTAACAATAATCATATCTACTAACGAAAATTGTTATTTGCTTCTCAATGTACCCGTTTTATGTAGGCTTTGACGGTCTATCTACCTAGAAATTGAAGAACTAACTTATATCAACGCTGGCTATCAGCCATCGCAAACATAAAAGCTTCTAGAAAAGATGAACCATTACAAAGCTAAGGAACCAATAAAAATTATTGGCATGCAATTTGAGGAACTTGTCAACCATATACTTATAATTTAATTGGATATTAAAGGATAGAAGTTTCCATAAGAAAAATGACCTCCATCATCCTGCCGATCTGCCCCTAAAGTTGAGCTTGAATTAAGCAATGAACCAGATTTGGATCCAAGATTTTGTTCAGTACCAGCATTGACATTTGTTGGCGAGTGGGAAGATGAGACCACATGCACTTCCTGCTCATGGTAGGCCGGAGTTATGTTTGTTGAGACCTTATTTGACTTGCCTGAAAATGAAAGCAAAGTTTTAAGGACTATATTTACTCAGGACTAGAGGGAAAATTTCAGAACCGACCATAACACTCACTCATATACACAGGCCAGAGATTAACATATTGATACAAATAAAACTCAAAAGATTATAAAATTACAAATCTCCAGGCTCATAAAAACCTTGTGGTCCCAGAACAGGAAACACATGGGGTTTCAGAAACTTGTTACCAAGCTCCATTTAGAGAGAAAATTTTAGACTTAAAATCTCATCTATCCCGGAAAATTAATCCATAGTATTATAAATGATATTTCAGTTTCGTACTAGCAAGCACATGATACACAGATCATCTTTCTCTACTACCAATACAATAAAATTGAGAATTGCATGCCATGGCACTCAAAAATTTATGCCCTTAGAGTAAACATGTCAAACAAATTGTATTTCCCATGTCTTCCAAAAGTCAATTCACCATTCAGTTCGAACAGAACATGCTTGACAATCAACAAATTGGTGACAAAGGATCTTTCTTTTTTCTCTCTTTGCTTTTTGATAAAAAAAAAATGAGTAGGTTAGAAGACGTACACTCTTTAAGCTTAGTGTATGCAACTTTTGCTGCCAAAAACTCAGCTTGCTTTTTGGATCTTGCTCCCTGTCCAGTGAAAGCCTCTCCTTTCACCTCAACACTGGAAACAAACATTGATGCATGGGCTTCTCCAGATCTAGTTGTGGTGTAAACTGGTAGAGGACAACCTTCCTTCTGCATTAATTCTTGCAAAAGGTTCTTGAATAAGCTAGAGTCTTCCTGAGGAAGAAAAAAAATATACAAAGGGAAAAAACTCAAGCTCTAGAGATTCACAACTGAACATTTTAAAAAATATCATAAATGCATAAAACAACAAAGGGAAAAACACTCCATTAATCAGTAACCTGGACTTCTTCAATAGCATCTGGTGCCAAACATGATAATGCAACTCTTGCAGCTGCATGTTCAGCTTCCTTTATTGTTGGAAAAAACTCCAAACCCTCATAGGTTTTCTCATCAATAGTGACCTTGCACCTAAAGCGACTTGCATGAGGTGGACCCTCAACCTCACAAGAATATACAGGTCGGCTAACATTTCTCTTTTGAGCATAATTTTGCAGTAAATTCTTGTAGAAGTGTTGCATATCTATAAGCTAACAATTCCAAATCAGAAAACAAAGGAAACACATGAAATACTAAGGATTTCATATTTTTTTGTTTTGGCTAATGAGCTTTTTCTTTCAACCAAGGGTTTAAAATAACAGATTTCAGAAGCATGAAACTACAGTTAAGGAAAAGGTAAACATAAATGAAAAATCAAAACATAGACAATATTCATTGAGAATCCAAATGTGGAAAGAGGTCTACTAATGGACCATAAGCAATATGTCGAACGCCAAGCAACCCGAATCTAACAGCCTCCTTAATGTTCCAGTGAGACTACCATTCTAATCTGCAGTATTTTTACTTTCTTTAACTCTTAATTGGCTCCAACGTGCACAATGAGCATTCTAAAACAGAATAGCAGACTTTCTATGTCAGCCCAAACAACTAAAGTCAGAAGAGTCAAACTCGGCACAAATGACATAATTAGCTAGCTAGAGCTAAAACAACTCTGATGGAACTTATGCTTAGTTCAACTCATTGATTTCATGTTTGAGACGGTAAATTTAAATTGTTTTCAATATAAGCCTCAAAGCTAAACATGAAGCAAATATCAAGCCAAAATAAGCAAACTGATAAGCTACATTCACTAAAAGAGAAAATGAATGAACATAGCTACTGGCACCCTGCAAATATATGAGCTAAAGCTCAATTGTAATCTATGTTGCTCCAACTCTTCATGTCCGACACATATCCGGATAAGGGTATCGGAATATGATGTTCCAAGGATCCTCCAAATATGTAGAAATATTAGGAGGGAAAAAATAACATACCCATTGCGGACACATACCCATGTCCGACCAAGTCAGGTTTTGATTAACAACGAACCTAATATTAGGCATGAATTTAGCTTTTTTTCTCTGTTGGCTGTTGTGCAAGCAACAAGGCTTGTCTCTCAGCCCGGTTTACCATTAGAACAATATATGTACTGCAGAATATATTTTTACATAAACTGGGGAGAAAAGAAGATTTCGATTTCAGACCAAGTTGACATTTTGTTTTGGACTTAAAGAGCATAATTTTGAGCACTATTAGAGGTTATGAATTCTGAGGACATGTAAGAGAAGTGCACAAGGCTACTAATAGGATCATGGACACAAATAATCATCTTTTACTTAATAATTAAACAAACAAGCTATCCGATTTTTCTTTTGGTTTGAGTTGGTAAAACGCTAGGCATGTTCGTATACAACATAAGTTTTCTGACCTTTAAATTTTTCATTATCGTTGCAAATAGAAGCACAGTCACTGAGATGAGAATCTTGACATGCTTCTTGTCTTTCTGGTTGCAGGCTTCTGTTAGCAGTATTACTATCAAAATTTGCAATTGCATTTGAAGAACCTGCAAGAATCACAGAATGTAAAGTACATATGCATCATAAATTTAATTAAACTGTTGACAAGGGAAGGCGGAAAATAAAAATTAAAAGAAAAAGAAAACTTCCAAAAGTTCTATAAAAGTAAAACATGTACTGGTTCCCGAAGTCACACAAAAGAATTAAAAAGCTGAAGGTGCATATAACAACAATTTTATGATCAAATTCTTATCAGCACATTCTAGAGTGAAAAATCAATGAAAGAGCACTGACCTTATAAAATCAAAACAATTACTTTCTAGGTGCATCAAAAGCCCACACCATTTGCCTAAAGGATAAAATCAAAATAGTTTGTTATGAAAGCTATTTGACAAGGCCATCGAACTTTTGCTGACCAGCACGATAGTCTAGCATTCAGAGCACCCATTTGAACATAAACAGTTATGAACATTGAACATAAACAGTTATGAACATAGTTTTTGAGGTCCTTATAACGCTTATTTGAGCATATAGACCAATTCTTTCAGACTTCAAATTGTCCGAAATCAGAAATTTCCAAATGTCAAGTTTCTTTCCTTTTCCCAGTTCCTCTAAGTTAAGAACCCATGGAAAGGGACAATTGTAGCATATGATTCTTAAAAAAAGACAAAAATCGACTTCACCATTAAACGGAAATGGCGAAATCCATTTCATCGATAGCTGTACTCTGCATTTACTCTAAACGACAATGAAATATCAAAATAAATATCAACTGAAACCCAAATAAAAAGAAAGAAAATTAGCATAAAAACAACTGAAAATAACAAGAAAACGGGGGGAAATAGATAAAACAGATTGGCTTCCTACAAATTGCATTTCCCTCTAAAACAAAAAATAAAAAAGTTTCTGAAAACACTAGCATGAACAGTTGTTAACAGAAACTGTAGAAAATGAAATATGGGCTTGGCTTATTCTTAAATTAAAAGATGGTACCAGGATGAGGAAGAGGGGGCGCAGTGAAATGAAGGAAAGCGAGATAAGCGGCGTCATTTTGGGCTTCCTTGGAAGACTTGGCCGGATTCTGAGACTGAAACGACATGCCGTTTACATCCACGGTAGCTTCGAATCGAGGATTGTGATCTTGGCCTTGTTTTGTGACGTTGTACTCTGGTAACCTCCATACTTTCTTCTGGCAAAGCTCTTGCAATCTCGACTTGTACATCTTTCACAGTCCCTCTCTCTCGAATTTTAACGTGCAAAAACCATGTACTTATAGGAGGGTTTTTCTTTTTGGTATTGATAGGAGTTTTGAAAAGCGATACAACGAAAAATGATATTTTTTTTCTACATCTAGTAGGAGTTTTCTTTCTTTTCTTTTTACCAGAACTTTCCGTGATTTTGAGCTTGAAAGATGCACAACCCGTGAGTTCTATTAATATATGAATATATTTACAAAGGATTTTTTTTTTCTCGGGAGTTACCCAACTGGATTTAAATTATTGATACATAGATTACCAACAATCAGTGTCGTTGTTTTAGTTTATGTTGTGCTTTAATTTGGTCTTTTTATCCTACAATTATGTCATGCAAGGATATGTAATCAATTAATATTTTTAGTCAGAAATATTGAAAATAGATGCTATTATTTTATGAATAATATTTTTTAAAATTTATTTAATGAAAAGTAATTTCATAACGGGAAAATAAACTTCTTCTCTTATAAGTCCTTCCTTAAAAGCTCAAGTCATCTCTTTATATACATCCTAATATTATTTCAAAAACTTTCAATTTCATCTATAATGTTTTTAAATTTTAAAATTTTAATCACTCACTCTTAAATATTTAATAGAAAGTTTTTCGTAGGCTTAATAATAAATTTAACCCTCCAATATTTATATATTTTATTAATTTAATCCTAAATCTAAAAATTTCACAAATTTAACCATCAATATTTACAAGATTTGTTATTTAGTTCTACTTCTAATAAATTCAATAAATTTAGTCATGAACATTTACAAAATTTGTTAATTTAATTCTAATTATAAAAGTTAACAAATATTTTAAAAATTCACTTTTGACTACAAATGATAAAAATGATTTTAAAATATCTAAAAAGCATAAATAAATTATAAATAAAAAACCAAAACATATGTATTAAAAAATACTAAAGTATATATATCGAATGACTCAAAAGGAATTGAACACAAAATAAATTGACGAGTATTGGAGAGAGATGAAGTTGCACATCCTCATAGGACATGAAATAACAAAGTTATCTACTTCAATTTAGTTCAGCCTGTATTTTCAATTTTTAAAATAGATTGATAAATTTTTTTTTTCACTTGACATGTTATCAATAACGACTAAAGTCTCAAAAATTTCAGTCCAAAGATTAAAACTATAAGTTAAACTTAATCAAGGAAGATAATTTTATCGATTTCATGACCATTGGGATGTCTAACTTCATCTCTCTTTAATACTCATCAATCTATTTTGTAATTGTTATATTTTTTGAATCATTTGAACATAATTAATAATTATATAAAAAAGTGGAGAGGTTTTTGCATTTTTCCTTCCACAAATACTTCCTTTCTTTACCATATGTCAAATTTTATGGTGTGAACAAATGAGAAATTTAAGAACCTCCTGATATATAATATACTATTTTTGTATCTAAGAGTTACGAAAATTTGTCAAATTTTGAAACTAATAATAAATTATTTTAAAATTAAATTTAAATAATTTAATATATACAGACAATAATATTAATTATAATTATAAAACAATCAATGTGTCTTTAATTAATAATAGTATAAATTAAAATTTATAAATAGATGTACAAGTTTATTGTATTTATGTTAAAGATTCATTTTATTAATTCATATTTTTTATATGCAAAATATTTACGCATAACTGACTTTAAGTGAACTGTATTGGAATTACCACTATTTATTTGTAAAATTGAATTACTTAGTATAAGTATTGTATTATAAATATGAGATATGAGAGTAATTTTAGTCAATGTGAGATTAAAAATAATTTTTTAATGAAAATAGTGAAGAAATTGACACTTATTTATAAGGTAAGTGTGAGCATGAGAGTGTTCTCTAACTAATATGGGATTAAAACTAACTTTCTAATAAAAATAGTGAAGTGAGCTATGGGAATATTCTATAGTCAATGTAAGGTTAAAATTAACTTTTTAAGGAAAATAGTTTAGAAGTGAGCTATGAGAGTATTCTCTAGCCAATGTGAGATTAAAATTAACTTTTT
Organism: Gossypium hirsutum; assembly: GCF_007990345.1. Taxonomy (NCBI): domain Eukaryota; kingdom Viridiplantae; phylum Streptophyta; class Magnoliopsida; order Malvales; family Malvaceae; genus Gossypium; species Gossypium hirsutum. Next base: position 66,700,179 of record NC_053436.1, on the reverse strand, counting down.
AATGAAATTAGCAAAATAGTGAGCTATGAGAGTTAGTCAATATGGGATTAAAATTAACTTTTTTTTATGAAAATAAGGAAGATATTATCATTTATTTATAAGGTAAATATGAAATATGAGAGTGTTCTCTAGTCATTATGGGATTAAAATGAATTTTTTAATGAAAATAGTTAAGAAATTGACACTTATTTATAGGGAAAGTGTGAGCATGAGAGTGTTCAATGTGGAATTAAAATTATTTTTTAATGAAAAAGTGATATTTCTAGTCAATGTGGAATTACAATTAACTTTTTAAATGAAAATAATGAAGAAGTGTGCTACAAGAGTATTCTCTTTTATTAATATTAATTTTTTAATGAAAACAATGAAAAAATCCATTTAAGGTAAATGTTTCAACTTTTTAATTTCTTGAATTATATCTAAAAAGTATGAAAAAATTTAATTGAGGTGACTTATTTATATGGTAAATGTGAGACTTTAATTTCTTAACTTATATCTAAGATAAAATTTTATTGAGAATATTTATCAAAACTTTTTTTACAAATAAAATAAAATAAAATAATAAATTATAGTTTTAGATTATTTTCAAACCAATAGAAATATTGTTATTTTTCTCAAGTTTTTTCTCATAATATTTTTGAAAAAAAAATCTAGGGAGATTATAAAAATAGTAATAAAATTGACACTCATTTATAAGATAAATTGAGCTATAAGAATGTTTTTTAGTATCACATGTCAACAAAATGAATACGTCACGTGTCAAACGATAGGTGTCCACGTTAGTTAGGGTCTTGGGCATTGTAATATATAATATATAATAATTTATTATTTTAATTTTTAAAAATATTAGAATATTAATATCAAATATTATAATGTTTAATATTATTAAAATACATATTTCATTATTTATATTTAATAATATAATTAATTATTTAATATTACAATTTTATTTTAATAATAAATTTAACCATAATAATTTTAAATTTTAAAAATATTCTTAATATATTATTGAAAAATATATTTATTAATATTTTATTAATAAATATATATATTACAAATTAAAAATATTTAATAATAAATGTTTCATAGTATAATAATTATATAAATATGAGTACTTGTTTAAATTATTTTTAACTTCATTTATCCCTTTCAATTCTAATGTGTCACTGTCCACCCTCATATATGTAATTTAAATTAAGTTTTAATTAGATATTGCTTATTATTAAGTTTATATATGATATTTATTATTATAAAATATTATCTTATTATAAAATGAATTTCAATTGTTAAAAGAAAATGCTACAATAATATTTTGTAACAAATATAATAATGTTGTATTTGTTTCACTAAGAACAACTTTTAGGAAATTTTTTTAGGAAATTTTTTTAAAAAAACAAAAAATATTTTACATAAAATCATTTAAACATTAGAAAATCTCAGTTTCTCTAGAAAATTAATCCATTTTTCAAAAAACTGTTTTCAGTAAAACAAGAGCAATTTTATAAATAGTAATAGAAAAACAAGCTTAGGAAAAAAATTGAATAATAAAATAAATTTAGATCAATTTGTTTAGTAGATTATGTTGGTTAATAAAAAATTATATAATCAAAATTTTCAAATTTATATTATAAATTTTGATTTGATAAAATTGTACAATATATATAATAAAATATCAGTTTTATTTTAATTTTATACACAACTAACACATCATTTTTGAGTTATTTGTTACATATATAAATAATTATTTTTATGGGCCATTTTACTTAAAAGGCCCTTTTCTAAATTTAATTACGGAAATGAGCCATTTATTGGGTTATTTACCAGATTAGGTCATTTTCCATGAAAACGCGTCCACATCAGCGCGTTTTCAGAGTACGTGTCAGCAAAACGCTTCCCTGGGGGAGCGTTTTGTCCACATCAGCAGAAAACACTTCCTTGAGGGTGCGCTTTGTTGACGTGGACAAAACACTCCCCCAGGAAAGCGTTTTGCCCATGTTTTTTAGGGCTAGGGTTTTTTAAGGTTTAATTGATTTAGGGTTAGGATTTTTAGGGTTAGTGTTTTTTAGGGTTTAGAATTTAAGGGTTTTAGGAAAAATTTTATTGAATTGGGGTTTAAATTAACTATTAATTTTAAATACTAAATACTAAATTAGAGTTTAGGGTATTATGGTTAATTGATTAAATTAGGGATTGATTAAGTTAGGGTTAATTAATTAATTTTAGGGTTAATTGATTAATTTAGAGTTAATTGATACATAATCGTTTAAACATACTATTTTAATATTTTATTTCTTATAATATTTTAGTAAAAAACCCTTAAATAACTCTTAACGTGTAAACAACAACTTGGTAATTCGATTACTTCAGCGTTTAGGTTTTTTTCCCTTATCAATGGCTTAGATCATTTTATTTTTGATCCACTAGCTAAGTTTCTTTTACCTTGTAACAAGCTCATTTCTAAATTTTTTTTAATTATTAATTTCCAATATACATACACGAAAAAGAAATTCTCAAAGATAACATGATTGCAGCATATGTACATACTGGCGCTATGCTAAGTTTAGGGTTTCGAGAAAAAAAATAATTAAATTAGAGTTTAAGGTTTTAGGGTTAATTCATTAAATTAACTATTAATTTTAAATACTAAATACTAAATTAGAGTTTAGGGTATTAAAATAAATTAGGGTATTAGCAAAAAAACATATAAGCAATATAATTTTTAAAATAAATTAAAAAACATATAATTTTTTAAAATAAATTTGTGTTTAGGGTATTAGAAAAAACATATAAGCAATATAATTTTTTTGGCTTAGGGTTTAGGGTTTAGGGTTTCTGCAAGAATAATTTTGAGTAGACATTTCTGAACAAATAGTGTCGAAAATGCTTCAAGCAGGATGCACTGTTAGTAAAATTTCTGAAAAAAGCTCCCACGTGGACGCTCTTTTGCTACAGTAGTTTGTAGAAAAATAATTCTGAGTAGACGTTTCTGAACAAATAGTGTCGAAAACGCTTCAAGCAAGATGCACTGTTAGTAAAATTTCTGAAAAAAGCTCCCACGTGGACGCTCTTTTGCTACAGTAGTTTGTAGAAAAATAATTCTGAGTAGACGTTTCTGAACAAATAGTGTCGAAAACGCTTCAAGCAGGATGCACTGTCAGCAAAAATTCTATAAAAAGCTCATACATGGACGCTCTTTTGCTACAATAGTTCGTAGAAAAATAATTCTGAGTAGACGTTTTTGAACAAATAGTGTCGAAAACGCTTCAAGCAGGATGCACTGTCAGCAAAATTTTTGAAAAAAGCTCCCACGTGGACGCTCTTTTGCTATAATAGTTCGTAGAAAAATAATTCTAAGTAGACGTTTCTGAACAAATAGTGTCAGAAATGCTTAAAGCAGGATGCACTGTCAGCAAAATTTCTGAAAAAATTTCCCATGTGGACGCTCTTTTGCTATAGTAGTTCGTAGAAAAATGAGGCTATAAATGAGCCAAATTTTATTCATAGGTAGCATAACTTATAGAAAAAAAAAATTAGAGAGGCTAAGAAGAAAAGAAATTGAAGATGAGTGAACGTATTAGTCCTGTTATTTACTATGATGGTGAGGTCTGTAACACCGAGAACGGTGTTGTTTTTTATCGGAGAACACAGCAAGACTGGCTTTTAACTAGAACATAGATTTGACAGAACTTCGTAAAAGTATTAGGCGTAAAATCTTCAGAACGACGCCAATGAAAGTTTTGTCTATTAAGCATTAATTTTGTGCTTCAGTTGATCCTGTGACATATGACTCATTCAACATCAAATGTGCACGTAGCTTGAAGGCAATGGTGCAGACTCATCTTGCTAGTGGATCAACCTATCTTGAGTTATATGTACAATTTTCATCGCCAAATGATGTATTTGCAGCTTCAACATTTACTACTGGTCGAGAGGAATACACGACCCCTACCTGACACTTCGTTAGTGGGTGGCAAAACACGGAAGCGCCCCTGTTTAGTAGCAGTATGGAATACCCAACCCCTGCACCACACTCCGTTAGTGGATGGGACATGCACCTCAGTGGGTCGATGTTTGATGCTGGAAATACGTACTGAGGAATGACATCAACTTCTAGTGGTAGGCAATCCACATCTGATTAGAGACGTTGTGAAACATCCATAAGGAGGAATGATGTACTCCCTACGACGTCCATCAGCGAGGGGACCTTGTACGTTGCCCATGATGATGGGTTAGATGATGAGTCCGATGTGGATCCACCTTGAGAAGCCGACCCCGATGGTGTAGAAGTTGCATTATTTTCTGAACCAGAGCCTGTTCCAACCATACCTGAAGATGTTGAAGGGGGTTTAGATAATGAAGAAGAAGATCTGCGATTCAAGGCGTACTCGCCTCCAACCTACATGCATAATGTCGATCTATCTTAGGATAATGCGTTGGAGTTTCCAGATCTACCACCCAAAAGGCGTGACCGCATAAGTTCCTCATTGGATTCAGATGAATTGGAAGCTGGTAAGGATTTTTCCAATAAAGATAGTTTTCTTGGTGCATTAAAACAACATAGCTTCATGAACGGGGTTAACTACAAAGTGGTTAAATCCAAATTCGATAAGTTTGAGGACAAGTGTGTAGTGCAAGATGGTACATGTTCATGGAAAATCATAGCCTCGTTGAGGAAAAAGACAGACTTGTGGGAGATAAAAAATTACAAAGGTACTTCGTTGCATTTTTTAGAGTTTTTTAAAAATACTGTTATTACTTCCTGTTGCATTTTTTAACGTACTTTGTTGACAAGTGTTTTGGAAGATCATTCCAAGTTGGATTCAGATATTTAGCTACCTTAATACTATTGACGGTGAAGGCGGATCCTAGAACTTCAGTGTTGGTCTTAATTGCTAATGTTCGTAGCCAGTTGAGGTACACGCCCTCTTACCGTAAGGCTTGGACAGCTAAGCAGAAGGCGTTGGAAAAGATGCATGGTGGGTGAGACGCTTCATATAATGAAATGTGGCAGTGGTGTCAGGTGCTGTAGAGATATGTCCCAGGTTGCATAACAGACCTTAAAATGGAACCTGTGTACTACAACGACCAATTACTCCGTGGATGCCAAGTATTTAAGCGTCTATTCTATAGCTTTAAGCAATACCAAGGTGCATATCTATATTGCAAGCCATTGGTACAAATTGACTGTACCTTTATTTACGGTAGATATACCCATCGGCTATTACTAGCTGTGACACAGGATGGTAGTGGGAGAATCCTTCTAATTGCATTTGCAATAACACTGGGGGAGTCAGCTGATGATTGGGATTTCTTTCTTTCTAGGTTATTGAGGCATGTCTGCCCCAACCTAATATCTGTGTCATATCGGATTGGGGCACTAGAATACTAGCCGCAATTGAGCGACAAGGAAGCCTGTGGCATTGCATACACCATTGGTATTGCCTAAGGCACGTTGCGTCCAACTACTACGGGTAATTTTGATTTACAAGTGAAAAACGAAAAGTGACCAATATGGGTATTTAATATCTATTAATATAATTTCGTTTGTAATATTGAATTTATTTTAAATGGAAAAGTGGTATGTAATTTTCGCTATCAACTTATATTGGTAGAGTATGAGGTAAGTAAGGACTATTTTAATGAGATGTTGGCGGTTTTGCATTCAGTTAACGAAAAAGATGCTGACTACCTCTGTAACATACCTTTCGAAAAGTGGACACAAGCATACGACGGCAGCCTATGATATGGTCATATGACCTCAAACCTGGCTAAATGTATAAATTCTATTCTAAAAGGAACACGTTATTTGCCGATAACATCAGTTGTTCGAGAGACATGTTTTTATTTAGCGGCACTATTTCCAAAGTGAGTAGCGAGTTATAAAGGCCAAATGCAAGGAGGCCATGTATGGTGCGCAAAGGTATTACAAGAAATTAACAAGGCGAAGGCGTGGGCGAACAGCATGCACACAGTCTGTCATGATCAAGACAACTTATGGTTTCGTATGATGGAGTTTGACAGACTGCACGAATGTATTATTGACAGGCAATATCGTGTACACTTGAGAAATAGGACTTGCGACTGTTGGAAGTTTGACGCACTTCATTATCCATGTGCTCATGTAATTACAGCTTGTCAAAATCTCCATCTAGATCCCATGAGCTACGTCGACGAAGTGTACAAACTAGAAACCATGTACAATGTGTGGAGACACGTATTCCCACTTGTCCTAGTTGAATGTAAGTGGCCGTCTGTATCGCTTGCTCCATTTAAGCTGTTACTAGATAGAGAATTGTGTCGCAAACCAAAGGGTCGACCTTGCTCAACTAGAATACGTACCAATATGGATATCCGAGAAACAACCAATCAATAAAAGTTGTGCGGATAGTGTAGGAACCCAAGCCATACAAGTAGATCATATCCAAATTGAAATAGTTAATAGTTGTCGTAAAAAACTATGTTGTATTATTGATATTTTATTAAACAAAACTATGTTGTATTACAATTGTCTTATTCAAAAGAACTTTTATTTTATTAAATGAAATATTATAAAAAAGTTTGTACAAATATATTAAAAAAATCAATGTCCGTGGTGGTCGGAATCAATACTACATGGGGGTCGTCGATGGGTCCGTGCTGGATTCCTCATTGGATCAGCTTTTGACAAGGGTTGTGATTCCTCCGGTAAGGGATCTGGTTATGGGTGTTGGGAGGGTGACCCACCTTGATAGAATAATGATAGCGGCGGTGTTTGCATCATCCATGACGAAGGTGTTTGAATCCCGTAAGGTCATGGGGATTGGTAGAAAGAAGAGCTCTCTGATGGCGCCTCGTGCGATCCCTCATGCGACGGCGGCCTATAGATCAGCGGCTGACTCAGAGTAATCGGGAACGGAGATGAACCGGGCCATGGATTCTAATCTGCCATAGGACTAAAAAAAGAAAACATATAAGGGTTAGGATACATATAAGGGCTAGGATACGACCTAGCATAATCTGAAAAGGCTATGATGTAGGTGTCATCGGTTAAACTGTTCGGCCTGGTGATTCTATGGGCGCTGTTGATGGGCCTGCGTCATCATCCATTCTTCTTGGATTTAAAGGGCCTCGTCGTTCCCTTTGGGCACGAATTTGTCGTCGCTTCTCCTCTTCTGACAATAAATATGGCTCGCCATGGATCCTAAACCATGGCATGTATTCCGCTACGCACGCTAACTCTGAAACGATGATCGGTTCCCAAGTAGGTATATAATCATACCGATTTTCCCACATTTTGATATAGTGTAACCATAATCTCGGCCAATCCGCATGCAATTACCGTAAGTCGAATTTGTGCTCATCATCAAACACCTCGAGTGCCACGGGAATCGGTTGTCAGACTCTAAATTGCGCAATACTCTATCTGACTGGTGCATCTCCACGGTAGCATAGTTCACCAATGGGACCTTCACATGCCAAACATTTGGATTTTGAAGGAATTCATCCGGAATTACTACCTGAATTACCAGATCCTCGTATGGTGTCCACTGAAACTATACGAACATGATAAAAATATTACTTATATACATAATACATAATACTAGATATTAAATACTAAATACTAAATACTAAATATGAAACGACTATTTTATTATGTATATATATTTTATTTAATACTTACTTGTGCTTCCGATCGTTGGTCTAATATAAGCCATATATCTTTGAGAGAGGCAAGTATTCCGACATAACTCATCGAATGGTTCCACCTAATTAAATAAATTTTTAGCATACAATTATATTCTAAATCTACCTAATAATTGTAAAATCTAATATAAAATTTACCTTGTTATGAGTGTAAATATATATGGGTGGTCCATTCGAGGACGTAAAAATGGAAAGCGAAATTGTGCCCGTGATTACAGTAGTGATAGGCAACCTCTTATTTTGGCTTTGTTCGGTCGTGTCGCCCCACACATTTCCTTGTTCAATGTTGCCAACACAGTAGGCCCCCAACTCAATTCGCCAGCTGCTCTAAAATCTACGAGTTTCAGTAGCAATCTCAGATGTACGAGGTTTCGTGACAAGTCCGACATCAGATGACCTCCAATCATCTCAAGAATGTATGCCCGAGTATCTCGTATTCTTTGGAGTTCAGTCGAATCATTATTCAGCTCCGAGAATGTGTCTCATAACCAACCCATCTCGATCCGACCTTCGTTAATATTATCTGATATAACACCCAAAAGCTCGTAGCATACGACTCCCCAATCAGTAGATGATGCGGACCCGATGACTGCGTACCCATCCACCGGCAATCCCAATTGCAAATGCACATCTTCCAGAGTAATAGTACACTCTCCGTATGGAAGATGAAAAGTGTGCGTCTCGGGTCTCCACCTCTCTATCAACGCACTTATTAGTTTCAGGTCCAACTTGCACCCCCGGCCTATCGTGGCCACGTGCCAAAACCCCACTTCCCGCAAGTAATTCTCGATCAATAGCGATGGAGGACCAAACATATTACAGATGTAGCATTGCAACACACAATCTACAGACTATTATAAAAATTTATAAAACAAAAATTAATTAAAATTGCATAAATTAATTAATGCAAACATCATAAATGAAAAAAAATCAAGCAATATAGAAATTTTAATTATAATTGCATAAATGAATAAAATATCCAATAGTATTATAAATTTAATTAAATTTGCATAAATTTAAAAAATATCAAATAGTATTGAAAATTTAAAATTATCACTTACCATTGTCATTTGATCAACGGAGATGTGCTTATTATCGAGACAGATTAATTCTCCGGCCATTGCTAATACGATCAGATTTTTTTAATTCAAAAAAATTTTAAACAAAGAATTTTGATAGAATTTTAAGAAAATTTCAATGAAAATTGATAGATTTTTTAAGGGAATATTGAAAGAATGTTGAGAATTATGAGAGAATTATGTGAAAAATAAATGAAGGAAAAGGAATTTTGGGAGAATTATAGAAATTGTGAGAGATTTGTGTGAAAAAATGATTTGGGGGGCCTCTTTATATATATTTTTTTGGACCGTTGGAAGCCAACGGTCAAATTTTTGACCGTTACACGGGCAAAACGCTTCCCTGGGGGAGTGTTTTGCTGACGTGAACACTAAAGCGCCTGACGTTAGAGCGTTTTGGGGGAAAATGACCTAATCCGATAAATAACCCAATAAACGGCACAATTCTGTTATTGATGTTTAAAAACGAACTTTTTGGGTAAAATGGCCATTTTTATGTAATTCATAAATTTCGAGTAAATGTTGACTTACCCAATAAATCACAATTTGGTAATTTTTATTAAACTTTTTTTTAAAAAAATGTATATAAATAAATTAAAATCAAATTTTTATATATAATTAAATTTATAAAAAAACAGACATAACTTTGCGTTAAATCGCTTATTTATATTATGTTTTATTAAAACTAGAAAAAGGAAAGGAAATGAAAGTAACATCCTTTCCTTCGTTTAGATAGATTTGTCTATTTGAGTAAGGGAGTTGCATTTCCCTGGCCTTCTCTTACCTAAATTGGGAGAAAAGCTAAGAAAAAGGAAAGTGAAGTTGAAATTACATTTCTTTTTTTCTATTAATTCCTTACATGAATTATTTTAAAAAAATATAATTAAAAAATTATTATCAAAAACGCTTCCACATAGGCGTGTTTTAAGGGGGAAATTTTAGAAAAGTGCGTCCTTGAGGGAGCACTTTTTCCATGTCAGCATAAAACGCACTGACGTGGATCTGCTTTGCTGACATGGCAAAAAACGCTCCCTCAAGGACGCACTTTAACCCGTATTTTTCTAAGGTTAGGGCTATTTGCATGTTTAGTTCCTAAGATTTATTAGTTTAGGGTTTTATAGGGTTTAGGGTTAGAGATTTGTTAAAATAAATTAGGAATTTATTTGTGGGGTTAAGGTTGAGGGTTTTTTAAAATAAATTAAATTAGGGTTTAAGGTTTTTTTTTAAAAATAATTTAAATTAGAGTTTAGGGATTTCTAAAAATAAATTTGTGTTTAAGGTTTTAGGGTTTTTGTAATAGTTTTACGGATGAGTCTTGAAAAAATTATATTGACAGATGAAAATTTTTTTGTTCAGTAGTTTCTAAAAAAATAATTTTAAGAAGACAATTCTGAAAAAAATAGTGTCAAAAATGCTTCAAGTAGGGTGCACTACCAGCAAAAGTACTAAAAGCTCCCACATGGACGCTCTTTTTCTACAGTAGTTTCTAAAAAAATAATTTTGAGAAGACGGTTTTGAAAAAATAATGTCAAAACGCTTTAAGCAGGATATACTGTCAGCAAAAGTATTGAAAAAAGCTCCCACATGGACTTTTTTTCTATAGTAGTTCTGAAAAAATAAATTTGAGAAGACAGTTTTGAAAAAATAGTGTAAAAAAAGCTTCAAGAAGAATGTACTGTCAGTAAAAGTACAGAAAACAGCTCCCACGTTGACACTCTTTTCCTACAGTAGTTCTTGAGAAAATAATTTTAAGAAGACGGTTCTAAAAAAATAGTGTCAAAAACGCTTCAAGCAGGATGCACTGTCAGCAAAAATACTAAAAAAAGCTCCCATGTAGACTCTCTTATTCTACAATAGTTCTTGAAAAAATAATTTTGAGAAGACAGTTCTGAAAATGTAGTGTCAAAAATGCTTCAAGCAGGATGCATTGTTAGCAAAAGTACTAAAAAAAGCTCCCACGTCGATGCTTTTTTTCTACAGCAGTTCCTACTTGGCCTTAGGCTATAAATGAGCCAAATTTCATTCTCATGTTGAATAAGTTACAACAAGAAAAATTAGAGAAGTTTAGAACAATAGAAATTGAAGATAAGTGAACGTATTTGTGCTATTATTTACTATGATGGTGAGGTTCGTGACACCGAGAACGGGTTTCTTTTTATCGAAGAACACAACGCGATTGGTTTTTAACCAGAACATAGATTTGACAGAACTTCGTAAAAGAATTAGGCGTAAAATATTAGGAACGACACCAATAAGAGCTTCGTCTATTAAGTATCAATTTTGTGCTTCGGTTGATCCCATGACATATGACTCATTTGATATCAAAGGTAGTCATAGTTTGGAGGCGACAGTGCAGACTTATCCCGCTAGTGGGTCACCCTTATAACGCCCTTGACCCATATCCATTGCCGGAGTAGGGTTACGAGGTATTACCGATCAATTTGCAACATATAGCATACATTTATCAAACATAAAGCATTCATTCTCATAAATCATTCAACACAATTACATTGTCCCTTATAAAGGCCTATGAGGCCTTGAACATGCTTCAGAAGTGGTTCAGGACTAAACCGATAACATATGAAAATTTTCAACCATGCAGAGGTCACATGCTTGTATGAATAGGTCGTGTGCCTCGCACGGCTCTAGACATGCCCGTGTCTCAGGCTGTGTGGAAATAGGTGTAACACCTCTCGCCCGTATCCCTCACCGGAACAGGGTTTGAAGTGTTACCCGACTTAAAACTCAGTCAATCACACAAAAACCGTGCTGAAAAATTTCAATCAATTTAAAACTTTTCTTTTCACATGCAATCTATCCCATATATGAGCTTACGAGGTCCAAAACATTAAAACCCTATACATGCTATAGACTCGAAATACTAGGATTTACTTACACCGATAACGTGAGCCCGACAGTGTGATAATATCTCCGGCGAACTCCAACCCGAGCAGGTAACTGAAGTCAACAATCTATAAAACAGAGAAATGTAACAACGGAGTAAGCTTTCATAAGCTTAGTAAGTCTTAAGCAATTCAAACAAATAAACGCAATTATACTTCGATTATTTAATTTCTTAAGAGGCCAAATTCTAGGGATATTGCCATCTGGCCGAATATACACAAGCATATAATGCACGTTCAGATTTCTTATCGCAGTTAATCTGAATTCATATAACATATTTTTATCAAATACCCTCACATACTTTCACACCCTGACTAGGTGTATCATGATCATAGGTATAGTTTTAACATTTATTCACGTATGTATCACATTACTCCCTTATGATTCACTTCAAATCAAACTCACATATGAGTACATACTGCGTACCTGGCCCACTTTACGTATTAAATGTATTCATTTGACAATCTAGCACGAGGTACCTTAGTCATAGACTTTTCTCAAATCACCGGCATTTCGCCTGCTAGGCTCGAGGCCCGATATCATTTCACCGGCTTTATAGCCTGCTAGGCTCGAAAGCCCGAATAGTATCTTACCGACATTATAGTCTGCTAAGCTCAAAGGCCCGAATAATCAAAGCAACAAGTTCCATATAACATATTCATATCAATTGAGTACTAACATCATTCGAACGTATATATAATTATACATCTCAAACACTTTTCTTTCATCTCATTTTCACACTTAACATTTGATAGCTTATGCATAACATTTCACTCACATTCATTTCAAACTTATCATTCGATTATAAAAGCACATTGCATATTTAATAATATAATTAATTATTTAATATTACAATTTTATTTTAATAATAAATTTAACCATAATAATTTTAAATTTTAAAAATATTCTTAATATATTATTGAAAAATATATTTATTAATATTTTATTAATAAATATATATATTACAAATTAAAATATTTAATAATAAATGTTTCATAGTATAATAATTATATAAATATGAGTACTTGTTTAAATTATTTTTAACTTCATTTATCCCTTTCAATTCTAATGTGTCACTGTCCACCCTCATATATGTAATTTAAATTAAGTTTTAATTAGATATTGCTTATTATTAAGTTTATATATGATATTTATTATTATAAAATATTATCTTATTATAAAATGAATTTCAATTGTTAAAAGAAAATGCTACAATAATATTTTGTAACAAATATAATAATGTTGTATTTGTTTCACTAAGAACAACTTTTAGGAAATTTTTTTAGGAAATTTTTTTAAAAAAACAAAAAATATTTTACATAAAATCATTTAAACATTAGAAAATCTCAGTTTCTCTAGAAAATTAATCCATTTTTCAAAAAACTGTTTTCAGTAAAACAAGAGCAATTTTATAAATAGTAATAGAAAAACAAGCTTAGGAAAAAAAATGGAATAATAAAATAAATTTAGATCAATTTGTTTAGTAGATTATGTTGGTTAGTAAAAAATATATAATCAAAATTTTCAAATTTATATTATAAATTTTGATTTGATAAAATTGTACAATATATATAATAAAATATCAGTTTTAATTTAATTTTATACACAACTAACACATCATTTTTGAGTTATTTGTTACATATATAAATAATTATTTTTATGGGCCATTTTACTTAAAAGGCCCTTTTCTAAATTTAATTACGGAAATGAGCCGTTTATTGGGTTATTTACCAGATTAGGTCATTTTCCATGAAAATGCGTCCACATCAGCGCGTTTTTAGAGTACGTGTCAGCAAAACGCTTCCCTGGGGGAGCGTTTTGTCCACATCAGCAGAAAACACTTCCTTTAGGGCGCGCTTTGTTGACGTGGACAAAACACTCCCCCAGGAAAGCGTTTTGCCCGTGTTTTTTAGGGCTAGGGTTTTTTAAGGTTTAAGTGATTTAGGGTTAGGATTTTTAGGGTTAGTGTTTTTTAGGGTTTAGAATTTAAGGGTTTTAGGAAAAATTTTATTGAATTGGGGTTTAAATTAACTATTAATTTTAAATACTAAATACTAAATTAGGGTTTAGGGTATTATGGTTAATTGATTAAATTAGGGATTGATTAAATTAGGGTTAATTAATTAATTTTAGGGTTAATTGATTAATTTAGAGTTAATTGATACATAATCGTTTAAACATACTATTTTAATATTTTATTTCTTATAATATTTTAGTAAAAAATCCTTAACTAATTCTTAACGTGTAAACAACAACTTGGTAATTCGATTACTTCAGCGTTTAGGTTTTTTTCCCTTATCAATGGCTTAGATCATTTTATTTTTGATCCACTAGCTAAGTTTCTTTTACCTTGTAACAAGCTCATTTCTAATTTTTTTTTAATTATTAATTTCCAATATACATACACGAAAAAGAAATTCTCAAAGATAACATGATTGCAGCATATGTACATACTGGCGCTATGCTAAGTTTAGGGTTTCGAGAAAAAAATAATTAAATTAGAGTTTAAGGTTTTAGGGTTAATTCATTAAATTAACTATTAATTTTAAATACTAAATACTAAATTAGAGTTTAGGGTATTAAAATAAATTAGGGTATTAGCAAAAAACATATAAGCAATATAATTTTTAAAATAAATTAAAAAACATATAATTTTTTAAAATAAATTTGTGTTTAGGGTATTAGAAAAAAACATATAAGCAATATATTTTTTTTTGGCTTAGGGTTTAGGGTTTAGGGTTTCTGCAAGAATAATTTTAAGTAGACATTTCTGAACAAATAGTGTCGAAAACGCTTCAAGCAGGATGCACTGTTAGTAAAATTTCTGAAAAAAGCTCCCACGTGGACGCTCTTTTGCTACAGTAGTTTGTAGAAAAATAATTCTGAGTAGACGTTTCTGAACAAATAGTGTCGAAAACGCTTCAAGCAGGATACACTGTCAGCAAAAATTCTATAAAAAGCTCCTACATGGACGCTCTTTTGCTACAATAGTTCGTATAAAAATAATTCTGAGTAGACGTTTCTGAACAAATAGTGTCGAAAACGCTTCAAGCAGGATGCACTGTCAGCAAAATTTTTGAAAAAAGCTCCCACGTGGACGCTCTTTTGCTATAATAGTTCGTAGAAAAATAATTCTAAGTAGACGTTTCTGAACAAATAGTGTCAGAAATGCTTAAAGCAGGATGCACTGTCAGCAAAATTTCTGAAAAAATTTCCCATGTGGACGCTCTTTTGCTACAGTAGTTCGTAGAAAAATGAGGCTATAAATGAGCCAAATTTTATTCGTAGGTAGCATAACTTATAGAAAAAAAATTAGAGAGGCTAAGAAGAAAAGAAATGGAAGATGAGTGAACGTATTAGTCCTGTTATTTACTATGATGGTGAGGTCTGTAACACCGAGAACGGTGTTGTTTTTTATCGGAGAACACAACGAGACTGGCTTTTAACTAGAACATAGATTTGACAGAACTTCGTAAAAGAATTAGGCGTAAAATCTTCAGAACGACGCCAATGAAAGTTTTGTCTATTAAGCATTAATTTTGTGCTTCAGTTGATCCTGTGACATATGACTCATTCAACATCAAATGTGCACGTAGCTTGAAGGCAATGGTGCAGACTCATCTTGCTAGTGGATCAACCTATCTTGAGTTATATGTACAATTTTCATCGCCAATTGATGTATTTACAGCTTCAACATTTACTGCTGGTCGAGAGGAATACACGACCCCTACCTGACACTTCGTTAGTGGGTGGCAAAACACGGAAGCGCCCCTGTTTAGTAGCAGTATGGAATACCCAACCCCTGCACCACACTCCGTTAGTGGATGGGACATGCACCTCAGTGGGTCGATGTTTGATGCTGGAAATACGTACTGGGGAATGACATCAACTTCTAGTGGTAGGCAATCCACATCTGATTAGAGACGTTATGAAACATCCATAAGGAGGAATGATGTACTCCCTACGACGTCCATCAGCGAGGGGACCTTGTACGTTGCACATGATGATGGGTTAGATGATGAGTCCAATGTGGATCCACCTTGAGAGGCCGACCCCGATGGTGTAGAAGTTGCATTATTTTCTGAACCAGAGCCTGTTCCAACCATACCTGAAGATGTTGAAGGGGGTTTAGATAATGAAGAAGAAGATCTGCGATTCAAGGCGTACTCGCCTCCAACCTACATGCATAATGTCGATCTATCTTAGGATGATGCGTTGGAGTTTCTAGATCTACCACCCAAAAGGCGTGACCGTACAAGTTTCTCATTGGATTCGGATGAATTGGAAGCTGGTAAGGATTTTTCCAATAAAGATAGTTTTCTTGGTGCATTAAAACAACATAGCATCATGAATGGGGTTAACTACAAAGTGGTTAAATCCAAATTCGATAAGTTTGAGGCCAAGTGTGTAGTGCAAGATGGTACATGTTCATGGAAAATCATAGCCTCGTTGAGGAAAAAGACAGGCTTGTGGGAGATAAAAAATTACAATGGTACTTCGTTGCATTTTTTAGAGTTTTTTAAAAGTACTGTTATTACTTCCTGTTGCATTTTTTAACGTACTTTGTTGACAAGTGTTTTGGAAGATCATTCCAAGTTGGATTCAGATATTTAGCTACCTTAATACTATTGACGGTGAAGGCAGATCCTAGAACTTCAGTGCTGGTCTTAATTGCTAATGTTCATAGCCAGTTGAGGTACACGCCCTCTTACCGTAAGGCTTGGACAGCTAAGCAGAAGGCGTTGGAAAAGATGCATGGTGGGTGGGACGCTTCATATAATGAAATGTGGCAGTGGTGTCAGGTGCTGTAGAGATATGTCCCAGGTTGCATAACAGACCTTAAAATGGAACCTGTGTACTACAACGACCAATTACTCTGTGGATGCCAAGTATTTAAGCGTCTGTTCTGGAGCTTTAAGCAATACCAAGGTGCATATCTATATTGCAAGCCATTGGTACAAATTGACTGTACCTTTATGTACGGTAGATATACCCATCGGCTATTGCTAGCTGTGACACAGGATGGCAGTGGGAGAATCCTTCTAATTGCATTTGCAATAACACTGGGGGAGTCAGCTGATGATTGGGATTTCTTTCTTTCTAGGTTATTGAGGCATGTCTGCCCCAACCTAATATCTGTGTCATATCGAATTGGGGCACTAGAATACTAGCCGCAATTGAGCGACAAGGAAGCCTGTGGCATTGCATACACCATTGGTATTGCCTAAGGCACGTTGCGTCCAACTACTACGGGTAATTTCGATTTACAAGTGAAAAACAAAAAGTGACCAATATGGGTATTTAATATCTATTAATATAATTTCGTTTGTAATATTGAATTTATTTTAAATGGAAAAGTGGTATGTAATTTTCGCTATCAACTTATATTGGTAGAGTATGAGGTAAGTAAGGACTGTTTTCATGAGATGTTGGCGGTTTTGCATTCAGTTAACGAAAAAGATGCTGACTACCTCTGTAACATACCTTTCGAACAGTGGACACAAGCATACGACGGCAGCCTATGATATGGTCATATAACCTCAAACCTGGCTGAATGTATAAATTCTATTCTAAAAGGAACACGTCATTTGTCGATAACATCAGTTGTTCGAAAGACATATTTTTATTTAGCGGCACTATTTCCAAAGTGAGTAGCGAGTTATAAAGGCCAAATGCAAGGAGGCCATGTATGGTGGGCAAAGGTATTACAAGAAATTAACAAGGCGAAGGTGTGGGCGAACAGCATGCACACAGTCTGTCATGATCAAGACAACTTATGGTTTCGTGTGATGGAGTTTGACAGACTGCACGAAGGTATTATTGACAGGCAATATCGTGTACACTTGAGAAATAGGACTTGCGACTGTTGGAAGTTTGACGCACTTCGTTATCCATGTGCTCATGTAATTACAGCTTGTCAAAATCTCCGTCTAGATCCCATGAGCTATGTCGATGAAGTGTACAAACTAGAAACCATGTAAAATGTGTGGAGACACGTATTCCCACTTGTCCTAGATGAATGTAAGTGGCCGTCTGTATCGCTTGCTCCATTTAAGCTGTTACTGGATAGAGAATTATGTCGCAAACCAAAGGGTCGACCTTGCTCAACTAGAATACGTACCAATATGGATATCCGAGAAATAACCAATCAATAAAAGTTGTGCGGATAGTGTAGGAACCCAAGCCATACAAGTAGATCATATCCAAATTGAAATAGTTGATAGTTGTCGTAAAAAACTATGTTGTATTATTGATATTTTATTAAACGAAACTATGCTGTACTATAATTGTCTTATTCAAAAGAACTTTTATTTTATTAAATGAAATATTATAAAAAATTTTGTACAAATATATTAAAAAAATCAATGTCCGTGGTGGTCGGAATTAGTACTACATGGGGGTCGTCGATGGGTCCGTGCTGGATTCCTCCTTTATATCAGCTTCTGACAAGGGATGTGGTTCCTCCGATAAGGGATCTGGTTATGGGTGTTGGGAGGGTGACCCACCTTGATAGAATAATGATAGCGGCGGTGTTTGCATCATCCATGACGAAGGTGTTTGAATCCCGTAAGGTCATGGGGATTGGTAGAAAGAAGAGCTCTCCGATGGCGCCTCGTGCGATCCCTCATGCGACAGCGGTCTATAGATCAATGGCTGACTCAGAGTAATCGGGAACGGAGATGAACCGGGCCATGGATTCTAATCTGCCATAGGACTAAAAAAAGAAAACCTATAAGGGTTAGGATACATATAAGGGCTAGGATACGCACCTAGCATAATCTGAAAAGGCTATGATGTAGGTGTCATCGGTTAAACTGTTCGGCCTGGTGATTCTATGGGCGCTGTTGATGGGCCTGCGTCATCATCCATTCTTCTTGGATTTAAAAGGCCTCGTCGTTCCCTTTGGGCACGAATTTGTCGTCGCTTCTCCTCTTCTGACAATAAATATGGCTCGCCATGGATCCTAAACCATGGCATGTATTCCGCTACGCACGCTACCTCAGGAACGATGATCGGTTCCCAAGTAGGTATATAATCATACCGATTTTCCCACATTTTGATATAGTGTGACCATAATCTCGGCCAATCTGCATGCAATTACCGTAAGTCGAATTTGTGCTCATCATCAAACACCTCGAGTGCCACGAGAATCGGTTGTCGGACTCTAAATTGGGCAATACTCTATCTGACTGGTGCATTTCCACGGTAGCATAGTTCACCAATGGGACCTTCACATGCCAAACATTTAGATTTTGAAGGAATTCATCCGGAATTACTACCTGAATTACCGGATCCTCGTATGGTGTCCACTGAAACTATACGAACATGATAAAAATATTACTTATATACATAATACATAATACTAGATATTAAATACTAAATACTAAATACTAAATATGAAACGACTATTTTATTATGTATATATATTTTATTTAAAACTTACTTGTGCTTCCGATCGTTGGTCTAATATAAGCCATATATCTTCGAGAGAGGCAAGTATTCCGACATAACTCATCGAATGGTTCCACCTAATTAAATAAATTTTTAGTATACAATTATATTCTAAATCTACCTAATAATTGTAAAATCTAATATAAAATTTACCTTGTTATGAGTGTAAATATATATGGGTGGTCCATTCGAGGACGTAAAAATGGAAAGCGAAATTGTGCCCGTGATTACAGTAGTGATAGGCAACCTCTTATTTTGGATTTGTTCGGTCGTGTCGCCCCACACATTTCCTTGTTCAATGTTGCCAACACAGTAGACCCCCAACTCAATTCGCCGGCTGCTCTAAAATCTACGAGTTTCAGTAGCAATCTCAGATGTACGAGGTTTCGTGACAAGTCTGACATCAGATGACCTCCAATCATCTCAAGAATGTATGCCCGAGTATCTCGTATTCTTTGGAGTTCAGTCGAATCATTATTCAGCTCCGAGAATGTGTCTCATAACCAACCCATCTCGATCCGACCTTCGTTAATATTATCTGATATAGCACCCAAAAGCTCGTAGCATACGGCTCCCCAATCAGTAGATGATGCGGACCCGATGACTGCGTACCCATCCACCGGCAATCCCAATTGCAAATGCACATCTTCCAGAGTAATAGTACACTCTCCGTATGGAAGATGAAAAGTGTGCGTCTCGGGTCTCCACCTCTCTATCAACGCACTGATTAGTTTCAGGTCCAACTTGCACCCCCGGCCTATCGTGGCCATGTGCCAAAATCCCACTTCCCGCAAGTAATTCTTGATCAACAGCGATGGAGGACCAAACATATTACAGATGTAGCATTGCAACACACAATCTACAGACTATTATAAAAATTTATAAAACAAAAATTAATTAAAATTGCATAAATTAATTAATGAAAACATCATAAATGAAAAAAAAATCAAGCAATATAGAAATTTTAATTATAATTGCATAAATGAATAAAATATCAAATAGTATTATAAATTTAATTAAATTTGCATAAATTTAAAAAATATCAAATAGTATTGAAAATTTAAAATTATCACTTACCATTGTCATTTGATCAACGGAGATGTGCTTATTATCGAGACAGATTAATTCTCCGGCCATTGCTAATACGATCAGATTTTTTTAATTCAAAAAAATTTTAAACAAAGAATTTTGATAGAATTTTGAGAAAATTTCAATGAAAATTGATAGATTTTTTAAGGGAATATTGAAAGAATGTTGAGAATTATGAGAGAATTATGTGAAAAATAAATTAAGGGAAAGGAATTTTGGGAGAATTATAGAAATTGTGAGAGATTTGTGTGAAAAAATGATTTGGGGGGCCTCTTTATATATATTTTTGGACCGTTGGAAGCCAACGGTCAAATTTTTGACCGTTACACGGGCAAAACGCTTCCTTGGGGGAGTGTTTTGCTGACGTGAACACTAAAGCGCCTAACGTTAGAGCATTTTGGGGGAAAATGGCCTAATCCGATAAATAACCCAATAAACGGCACAATTCTGTTATTGATGTTTAAAAACGAACTTTTTGAGTAAAATGGCCATTTTTATGTAATTCATAAATTTCGAGTAAATGTTGACTTACCCAATAAATCACAATTTGGTAATTTTTATTAAACTTTTTTTTTTAAAATGTATATAAATAAATTAAAATCAAATTTTTATATATAATTAAATTTATAAAAAAACATACATAACTTTGCGTTAAATCGCTTATTTATATTATGTTTTATTAAAACTAGAAAAAGGAAAGGAAATGAAAGTAACATCCTTTCCTTCGTTTAGATAGATTTGTCTATTAGAGTAAGGGAGTTGCATTTCCCTGGGCTTCTCTTACCTAAATTGGGAGAAAAGCTAAGAAAAAGGAAAGTGAAGTTGAAATTACATTTCTTTTTTTCTATTAATTCCTTACATGAATTATTTTAAAAAATATAATTAAAAAATTATTATCAAAAACGCTTCCACATAGGCGTGTTTTAAGGGGGAAATTTTAGAAAAGTGAGTCCTTGAGGGAGCACTTTTTCCATGTCAGCATAAAACGCACTGACGTGGATCTGCTTTGCTGACATGGCAAAAAACGCTCCCTCAAGGACGCACTTTAACCCGTATTTTTCTAAGGTTAGGGCTATTTGCATGTTTAGTTCCTAAGATTTATTAGTTTAGGGTTTTATAGGGTTTAGGGTTAGAGATTTGTTAAAATAAATTAGGAATTTATTTGTGGGGTTAAGGTTGAGGGTTTTTTAAAATAAATTAAATTAGGGTTTAAGGTTTTTTTAAAAATAATTTAAATTAGAGTTTAGGGATTTCTAAAAATAAATTTGTGTTTAAGGTTTTAGGGTTTTTGTAATAGTTTTACGGATGAGTCTTGAAAAAATTATATTGACAGATGAAATTTTTTTTGTTCAGTAGTTTCTAAAAAAATAATTTTAAGAAGACACTTCTGAAAAAAATAGTGTCAAAAATGCTTCAAGTAGGGTTCACTACCAGCAAAAGTACTAAAAGCTCCCACGTGGACGCTCTTTTTCTATAGTAGTTTCTAAAAAAATAATTTTGAGAAGACGGTTTTGAAAAAATAATGTCAAAACGCTTTAAGCAGGATATACTGTCAGCAAAAGTATTGAAAAAAGCTCCCACATGGACTTTTTTTCTATAGTAGTTCTGAAAAAATAAATATGAGAAGACGGTTTTGAAAAAATAGTGTAAAAAACGCTTCAAGAAGAATGTACTGTCAGTAAAAGTACTGAAAACAGCTTCCATGTTGACACTCTTTTCCTACAGTAGTTCTTGAGAAAATAATTTTAAGAAGACGGTTCTAAAAAAATAGTGTCAAAAACGCTTCAAGCAGGATGCACTGTCAGCAAAAGTACTGAAAAAAGCTCCCATGTAGACTCTCTTATTCTACAATAGTTCTTGAAAAAATAATTTTGAGAAGACAGTTCTGAAAAAGTAGTGTCAAAAATGCTTCAAGCAGGATGCATTGTTAGCAAAAGTACTAAAAAAAGCTCCCACGTCGATGCTTTTTTTCTACAGTAGTTCCTGCTTGGCCTTAGGCTATAAATGAGCCAAATTTCATTCTCATGTTGAATAAGTTACAACAAGAAAAATTAGAGAAGTTTAGAACAACAGAAGTTGAAGATAAGTGAACGTATTTGTGCTGTTATTTACTATGATAGTGAGGTTCGTGACACCGAGAACGGGTTTTTTTATCAAAGAATACAACGCGATTGGTTTTTAACCAGAACATAGATTTGACAGAACTTCGTAAAAGAATTAGGCGTAAAATATTAGGAACGACACCAATAAGAGCTTCGTCTATTAAGTATCAATTTTGTGCTTCGGTTGATCCCGTGACATATGACTCTTTTGATATCAAAGGTAGTCGTAGTTTGGAGGCGACAGTGCAGACTTATCCCGCTAGTGGGTCACCCTTATAACGCCCTTGACCCATATCCATTGCCGGAGTAGGGTTACGAGGTATTACCGATCAATTTACAACATATAGCATACATTTATCAAACATAAAGCATTCATTCTATAAATCATTCAACACAATCACATTGTCCCTTATAAAGGCCTATGAGGCCTTGAACATGCTTCAGAAGTGGTTCAGGACTAAACCGATAACATATGAAAATTTTCAACCATGCAGAGGTCACATGCCTGTGTGAACAGGTCGTGTGCCTCACACGGCTCTAGACATGCCCGTGTCTCAGGCTGTGTGGAAATAGGTGTAACACCTCTCGCCTGTATCCCTCACCGGAACAGGGTTCGAAGTGTTACCCGACTTAAAACTCAGTCAATCACACAAAAACCGTGCTGAAAAATTTCAATCAATTTAAAACTTTTCTTTTCACATGCAATCTATCCCATATATGAGCTTACGAGGTCCAAAACATTAAAACCCTATACATGCTGTAGACTCGAAATACTAGGATTTAATTACACCTATAACGTGAGCCCGACAGTGTGATAATATCTCCGGCGAACTCCAACCCGAGCAGGTAACTGAAGTCAACAATCTATAAAACAGAGAAATGTAACAACGGAGTAAGCTTTCATAAGCTTAGTAAGTCTTAAGCAATGCAAACAAATAAACGCAATTATACTTCGATTATTTAATTTCTTAAGAGGCCAAATTCTAGGGATATTGCCATCTGGCCGAATATACACAAGCACATAATGCACGTTCAGCATTCTGATCACACTTAATCTGAATTCATATAACATATTTTTATCAAATACCCTCACATACTTTCACACCCTGACCAGGTGTATCATGATCATAGGTATAGTTTTAACATTTATTCACGTATGTATCACATTACTCCCTTATGATTCACTTCAAATCAAACTCACATATGAGTACATACTGCGTACCTGACCCACTTTACGTATTAAATGTATTTATTTGACAATCTAGCACGAGGTACCTTAGTCATAGACTTTTCTCAAATCACCGGCATTTCGCCTGCTAGGCTCGAGGCCCGATATCATTTCACCGGCTTTATAGCCTGCTAGGCTCGAAAGCCTGAATAGTATCTTACCGACATTATAGTCTGCTAAGCTCAAAGGCTCGAATAATCAAATCAACAAGTTCCATATAACATATTCATATCAATTGAGTACTAACATCATTCGAACGTATATATAATTATACATCTCAAACACTTTTCTTTCATCTCATTTTCACACTTAACATTTGATAGCTTATGCATAACATTTCACTCACATTCATTTCAAACTTATCATTCGATTATAAAAGCACATTGCATATTTACCAACATGTTATACTTGCCATTAGGCCATATAAGTATGATATAATACACTATCATTTCATCTTTAACATTCGGCTAAACCCTTATCTTACAAGGAACACCGAATTCACATAACATATCATTTCACTGGCATTACACCTGCTAGGCACGAAGGTCCGAATACACATCACCGGCACGAAGCTTGCTAGGCACGAAGGCCCGAATATAATACCAGCACTAGGCCTGCGGGATTTATCCTGGATATAATACCAGCACGAAGCTTGCAGGATTTAACCCAGATATTTTACCAGCACGAAGCCTGCGGGTCTTTAAGCCCGGATATAATACCAGCATAAAGCCTGCGGGATTTAACCCGGATATAATACCAGCACGAAGCCTGCGGGATTTAACCCAGATATATTACCAGCACGAAGCCTGCGGGATTTAACCCGGATATAATACCAGCACGAAGCCTGCGGGATTTAACACTAGCACGAAGCCTGCGGGATTTAACCCGGATATATTACCAGCACGAAGCCTGCGGGATTTAACCCGGATATAATACCAGCACGAAGCCTGTGGGATTTAACCCGGATATATTACCAGCACGAAGCCTGCAGGATTTAACCCGGATATACATCGAATATCATGCATATTTAATCATATTTTAACACCTCTCATTCAACATATCACATTAGTAGTCATTTGCTACATTCAGATATAAGCTCCTTATGAACACCATCATTTACATTTCGGCTTAAAAGTTATACGTAAATATCACATATCCATTTCACCATTCAAACTTAACCCATAGTGACCATTCGACTCTAAGTCAAATACATAAATTATTTATCGCACAACTTAATTCAGGTAGAACCGAAAGGTCACAATTCATCTAATATGTACATATTGCTCACTGATTCGTACACAACCTTTCAAATTAGCAATTATAAGATGGTTCCGCACATAGCCCCTCCTTATCGATAATTTACGATGGTTTTACCCTTACTCACATATAGGCATTTTTACCTATGCTTCTCAATTCACATTTGTGATTCAATTCCAATCGATTTAACATGCATAAGTACATATCGCGTACCTGACCAACTTAATGTATTTGAACGAATTTGATTGTCGATTTAACACAAGGTCTCATAGTTGAACATAAACATGAAACCATTTCTTATACGTTCGATTCACATCAATCATCAAATTCATTTAATTTACATGTACTTAATTAGGTTGTTCGTACCTGAATAATTTACTATACGGAACAAACCCACATATCGTATTAGCCCATAGTCTTATAGCACCACACTTTTAATAGTTTATCGGCAATTTGCCTGCTAGGTAATAACCTGATTTCATCACCGGCCATAAGCCTGCTAGACCTTTAAGTCCGATGTCATTTCACTGGCATTATGTCTGTTAGGTTTGAGACCCGAATATTTATTATAATGCATAACTTATATCATCGATCACTAACAGTTACCTCATCGAAGTTCACATTTAATCACTTTAGTACCAAGCCACCTTCGGCTACCACAACGGACTAAATATAATAATTGTATACATATCATGGTTTCCTTTAGATATTCAATAATCACAATCGTGATATCTCCACCAGCACATATACGGCATAGTTTATTCATTGTAACACTCATTTAGTGCATCAAATTTCCAAATCCAATTCAACTTAGGCATAATAGCCATAATCAGCTTATAGCCTTAAATCATTACATATTCAGCACATTAACTAAATAAAATTTATATTCCTTTTACCATATTAATTTAACTCTTAGGCATATAAAAAGGAATCAAGCTTAAACACTTAAGAACTTACCTTGAATGTTGCCGAACGATTACAATGGCTATTCGATTACTTTCTCTTTTCCCCTTATCCGAATTTTCCCTTCTATGCTCTTGAGCTTAAATTCAACAATTTTAAACTTAGTCATTATTCGACTATTCAAGCATCACTTTCAGAATATATAATATATATATATTCGACTTTCACACATACAGATCATAGTAAGCTTATAAGAAAACAATAAGCAACTCATTAACAATTTTTGTCAATGTTTACCACATAATTATAATTTCACTGCAAGCTGTCTTCCTAAGCAACAGTCACTAAATCATTTATAACTGGAGCTACGAAACTCCAAATCAATTTCCATTAATTTTCTCTGAAAATAGACTAATATATCTTCTATCCATAAAATTTTCAGAAATTTTAGTTTGGCCAATAAATACCATATTTTTCTTAAAGTTTCCCTTATTTCGCTATTTGACTAATCTGACCACTCTTCACTACGAATCAAATTTCTCATTGTACAGAATTCAAAATATGTTATCGTTTATTTCATTTGAAACTAGACTCATTAAGGAGTCTAAGCATATAAATTTCATCTTATGACTATTTTTGTACAATTTATAATGATTTTATAAAAACAGAATAGAGGATCTAGAAGTCATTCTGACCCTGTCACACATCACTTCAAATATCTCATTATCGGCAATTCCTTTGCTTACACGATTTCTTTTATAAAAACTAGACTCATTAATCTTTAATTCCATAATTTATTCAGCTTCTAACTCATCTCCCACAATTTATGGTGATTTTCCAAAGTCACATTACTGCTGCTATCCTAAGCAGATTTATTACCAAATCACTCCTTCACACAAACCTTGCATGCATGTTATTTAAACATGTATATCACCAATCAATCATCACGTATCTATGATTTTACTTAAGCATAATCTCCATTTCATCATTTTAAATTCATGATCAAATACTCACAACACAACCAAAAACCAAAATATGTTTCATGAGTTAAGGTAGAATCAAGAAGAACCCATGAACATCAAAATAGAAGCAAAGTACCATGAACTTACCTTGGATTTTTCTTCCCCAAGTGACCGAATATTCAAGAGATCTCCCCCCTCTTGCTCTCCTATTTTCGGCTATGAAGAACCAAGAATGAACAAAACTTTGTTCTTTCCATCCTTTTTTGTTATTCTTATTCCCCAACATTTTATGACACATAAATGATATATTAATTTGTGCCATAACTAAGCCATAACTTCAATAAAAAAATTTACACAAAAGCTTATCATGCCCACCATCCATTATAGCTATTACAATGCTAAAATGTATATTTTATCTAATACCCATCACCTTGGCCGGCCACTACATGTAAAAATGGGGGGTTTGACATGCAAATCCTCCTATTTTGCACTACAAATTATTTGGCCACTACAATTTAGCCTATAGCATTTTTAGAAATTTTCACATAGGTCCTATTTCATAATTTTACTCTCAAATGACAAAATCAAAGCATGAAATTTTCACACATGCACTTTCACATATAATAAACATAGAATATAACATTTAATTATTTTTGTGACTCGGTTTTGTGATCCCGAAACCACTTTTCGACTAGGGCCAAATTAGGGCTGTCACAATAGGGCATACATACTAACTTGGGTCACATGGCCAACCACACACTCGTGTTTCTAGCCCGTGTGCCCTTCGAAGTGGCCACACACGCCCGTGTGTCAGGCCGTGTGCTAGACCGTGCCAAAACTGTAGGATATACTAACACGGCCAAGTCACACTCCAGTGTGCTAGGCCATGTGCCAATTAGGGAGTATACTAACTTGTACCATACTGTCAGTCACTAGCCCGTGTGTGAGACCGTGTGGAGCATACTGACTTCAATTAAATTTCATCACCAGGGGACACATGGCCGTATAACATGACCGTGTGTCACACACGGCTGAGACACACACTCGTGTCTCTACCAGTGTGGACAAAAATAGGCCATTTGCAAGGCCAATTTGCCACCCTTATTCATGCTCATTTAAACAACCAAAATGGTACTATTTTAAGACACAAATATGCAGCCAAAAGTCATCAACTAATACAAAATCATACTATATCCATTTCAACCAATTCAATACTCAATTCAATGCCATATAACTATTCAATTACCTATCAATTCAAATTGCCTTACTAAACATAAGTCACATATATAATTCATATGATTAAACCATTCCAACATGTATTATCAATTCAACTTTATTCACTCCATATAGGTCAATTACCTAACTTAAAAGAAAGCCATTTACACAACTTACTACATTAACAAATTCATAATCACAAGTCAACTCAATTGGCCTAAAAACACATGTTCATCCAACATACTCAAAATGACTCAAGCCTATACATTCCATATACCATATATATATAACTTCAAAAGTACCAAAATAGATGTTCGATAGTGCAATGAAGTCTCTGACTATCCTGAATCCGAGCTAGCTTTGATATCACTATAAAACATAGAAAAATAACACAAAGTAAGCTTCATAACTTAGTAAGCTCGTATGATATAAAATAAACTAATCACAATTTCAACATTCATCAATCTAAACAAATTACCATGTACTTTGTGATTACTAACAAACCTTTCAACTGCTTATTTATAAGCTTATAAACAAACTTTGTAACTTTTTCGATTTTAAGCTCATAATATACATGTACATACCTGTACCAATTTATAACAACTTCATACATACACGGAATGCCATTGAAAACTCAATGTCTCACACACTAAGTGTCATACTCAATATCTTGCACACTAAGTGCCGTACATAGTTGAAGCTATCTCAAATTGCACACTAAGTGCCATATATAGCCGAAGCTATGTTGAATCGCACACTGAGTGCCATATATAGTCGAAGCTATATCGAATTTCACACTAAGTGCCATATATAATCGATTTGTCATCGAACATATCTGTAGTCCTACATATACAATTTATGCAATATCCAAGCACTAAAGCATAATTATTACAATGCTTAATACATACGAACTTACCTCAAATGTGAAAACAACGAATCGAGTTGATTAGTCGATAACTTTCGTTTTTCCCCAATCCTGATCCAAATTCCATTTTTCTTGATCTAAATATATTCAAAATTAACTCATTTAATCATATATTCATTCAATTTAGTCCAAAACATGCATTTAGGCCTATTTGTACATTAGCCCCTAAACTTTCACACTTTTAACAATTTAGTCCTTATTTCATAAAACACAAAATTCACATAATTCAACAAAACCCATGCTTGGCGGAATTATATATGGGTCCCTAGCAGCCCAAAACTTTCATTTATCTCACATTCTGACCACTCAATTTACACATTTCACAATTTAATCCCTATTATGCATTTTCATCAAAAATCACTTAATAGAACATGTAAAACTATCATCAAGCTTTCATATTTCAACATTAAACATCAAAGAACTCATAAACTCAACAATGGAAACTTTCAAAATCTTTAGCAGTTTCAAAATTAAACGTACGGGCTAGCTAGAATACGAAGCAACGATCTCAAAAATGTAAAAATCATTAAAAACGGGACAAAACACATACCTAGTTGCTTGAATTTGTCCTAGCCGAATAAAGAACCCTATTTCTTCTTGTTCTTATTTTAATTTCGGCTAAAAAGATGATAATGAAGCTTAATTTTGGTTATGTTTTAATTTAATTAACTGTTAATAATCAATTTACTTATTTAACCTTTAAAACATTTAACAATTACACCAAATGCCATGCCATTATCATCCACTATCATACTAATGGTCTATTGACCACTTAAGGACCTCAACTTTAAGGTTCTATAACTATTTAATACCTTTAGCTAATAGAACAACACTTTTGCACTTTATGTCATTTAGTCCTTTTTACTGAATTAAGCATTTAAATGGTAAAATTTCTTTACGAAACTTTCACACATACATACTATCACACCATAAACACTTAAAATAATATTAAAATAATTTTTTTCAACCTTAGATTTGTGGTCCCGAAACCACTATTCTGATTTGACTAAAAACGGGCTGCTACAACTCTCCCTCCTTTGGGATTTTCGTCCCCGAAAATCTTACCAGTGAATAGGTTAGGGTATTGTTTTCTCATAGCATCCTCGGGTTCCCATGTAGCTTCTTCTACCCCATGTCGATGCCATAATACTTTCACTAATGTGATTCTCTTTTTTCTCAGCTCTTTGATCTCACGAGCTAAAATTCGAATCGGTTCTTCAACATATGACAAATCAGACTGAATTTCAACCTCGTTGGGGGAAATGACATGTGAAGGGTCGGATCTGTATCATCAAAACATCGATACATGAAATGCATTATGTATTTTCTCTAACTCAGATGGTAAAGATAGCCGATATGCTATGGCCCAACTTGCTTAGTAATCTCATACGGTTCGATAAATCGCGGACTCAATTTCCCTTTTCGACTAAACTGCAGTATCTTTTTCCACTGCGATACTTTAAAACACTCTTTATCCCCAATCTGAAACTCAATATCTTTCCGCTTCAAGTCTGCATACGATTTCTGTTGATCTGACGCCACTTTCAAACTATCACGAATTACTTTCACTTTCTTTTCTGTTTCTCTGATCAGATCAACCTCATGAATCTTATTTTCGCTGAGCTCATTCCAGTACAATGTGTTCGTCATTTACAATAGTATAGAGCTTCATACAGTGCCATCTTTATACTCGCTAGGAAGCTATTATTGTAAGCAAAATCAATCAGCAATAGATATTTCTCCTAGCTACCTTCAAACTCAAGAATGCAACAACCTAACATAGTCTTAAGTATCTAAATAACTCGCTCAGATTGACCATTCGTTTGTGGGTGAAACGCAGTGCTAAAATGCAACTTTGAACCCAAAGCTTCTTACAATTTCTTTCAAAATCGCAAAGTAAATCTTGGATCTCTATCCGAAACAATAGATAGGGGAACACCATGTAATCTCACAATTTCAGAAATATACAACTCAGCTAATTTATCAAGCGAGAAATCTGTACGTACCAGAATAAAATGAGCCGACTTCGTCAATCTGTCAACAACAACCTAGATCGCATCTTTGTTTTTTGGAGATAAGGGCAAACCCGATACGAAATCCATTGTTACTGTATCTCACTTCCATTCAGGAATCATAATAGGCTGTAATAAACCTAACAGCACTTGATGCTCAGATTTGACTTGCTAGCAAATCAAACATTTCGAAACAAATTCTGCGATATCTCGTTTCATGTCGTGCCACTAATAAAGTTGTTTCAAATCGTTATACATTTTCATACTTCTCGGATGTACTGATAAACAACTATTGTATGCTTCGTTTAGAATCTTTCGAATGAGCTCAGAATTTCTTGGTACACATATTCTATCATGGAACATCAAATAGTCATCAGACCTAATTTGAAACTCTGAATTAGAAGTAGACTCACACTGAGCTCATTTTGCTTGCAATTCATTATCAAATTTTTGAGCCTCACAAATCTGCTGTAGAAATAACGGTCTTGCTTTCAACTCAGCTACAATCTAACCATCGCCAGAAAAAGCTAATTGTGTGTTCAAAACACGCAAAGCAAATAAGGGCTTTCGACTCAAAGCAACAGCAACTACGTTCGTTTTCCCCGGATGATAGTCAATTACCAATTCATAGTATTTTAACAATTCTAACGATCTCCGTTTTTGTAAATTCAAATCTTTTTGAGCCATCAGATATTTTCAAGCTTTAGTGGTCAATATAAATATGGCATTTCTCACCAAACAAGTAATGACGCCAAATTTTCAATGCAAACACTATCGCAGCTAACTCTAGATCGTGCGTTGGATAATTCTTTTCGTACGGCTTCAACTATCTTGAGGCATAAGCTACAACTTTGCCTTCTTGTATCAAAACACAACCCAAGCCATTTAACGATGCATCACGAAAAATACGAATTCTTTAACCAACTCAGGCTGAACTAACATTGGTGCCTCCGTCAATAATGCTTTCAACTATTCGAAGCTCTGCTAACACTTTACTGACCACTCAAATTAAACATCTTTTTGAAGCAATCGTGTCATCGAAGTCGCAATCGTCAAGAATCCTTTCACGAATAGTCTATAATAGCCGGCTAGTCCTATAAAACTACGAACTTCAGATACATTTCTCGGAGGCTTCTAATCTATAATCATAGAAATTTATCTTGGGTCAATTTTACTCGGGTCAACTTGGATACCTACGGCTCGGGCCAAAACTCACATTTGCTGAACTTTGCAAACAACTGTTTATCTCTCAAAGTTTGTAACACGATTCTCAAATGCTTGGCATGTTCAAATTCATCATGAGAGTAAATAAAAATATCATCAAAAAACACTACTACAAATTGGTCTAAGTACGACCTGACAATATAGTTCATCAAGTCCATAAAAATAGCAGGTGCATTTGTTAGTCCGAAAGGCATAACAAGAAATTCGTAGTGTCCGTACCTTGTTCTAAATGTAGTCTTTGGCACATCCGAGTCTTTAACTCGCAACTGGTAATAACCCGATCTCAAATCAATTTTCGAAAATAATGTTGCCCCTTTTAACTGATCAAACAAATCATTTATTCATGGAAAAGGGTATTTATTCTTAATCGTCACTTTATTGAGCTGTCGAAAGTCTATACACATTCTTATCATGCCGTCTTTCTTTTTCACAAATAACACCGGTGCACCCTAGGGAGAGAAACTCAGTCTAGAAAAACCTCTATCTGTCAACTCTTGCAACTAAGCTTTCAATTCTTTTAACTCTGTCAGAGCCATTCTATATACAGTTATCGATATCAGCATTGTTCCCAGTACTAATTCAATACCAAATTCAACCTCTCTGATAGGTGGTAAACCCAGTAACTCTTCGAGAAATACAT
This sequence comes from Gossypium hirsutum, assembly GCF_007990345.1. Lineage (NCBI taxonomy): Eukaryota > Viridiplantae > Streptophyta > Magnoliopsida > Malvales > Malvaceae > Gossypium > Gossypium hirsutum. The sequence continues at coordinate 66,667,507 of NC_053436.1, read as the reverse complement.
CTGGATACTTGCACACAATTGGTACTAAGTCCATATTTGTTTCTGTCACTTTTGTATCAAGTACATAAGCAAGATAAGCTTCACACCCATTTCTCACAAATCTCTGAGCTAACATAGACGAGATCACAACTGGAAAACTATTCAGGTCATCATATTCAATTCTAATAGTCTCATTATTCTGACATTTCAGTTCAATTGTCTTTATTCTACAATTCACTATAGCATCATGCATCGTTAGCGAATCCATACCCAAAATCACATCCAATTCATCAAATGGCAACAACATCAAATTAGCCGAAAAACAGAAATCTCGATTTATTAATGGACAATTCTTGCAGACTTTGTCAACCAAAACACATTTTCCTGAGGGGTTCGATACTTTAATCACAAATTCAGTAGACTCTACAGGCAAAATCTTACTAGATACTAAATTCATACATATGTAAGAATGAGTTGATCCTGGATCTATCAATGCAATCACACTAGTATCATAGAAAGTGAAAGTACAAGTGATAACATCTGGAGATGATGCCTCCTCCCGTGCACGAATAGCATAAGCTCGGGTAGGTGCTCGTGCCTTAGACCTCACAGCAAAATCTTTCATCACACCTCTACCACTGGATACATTTCCTATATTTCTTGGCGGCCTCCCTCTTGTTGTCGTATTGCTCGATCTTACATGCTGAGATTTATCGTTCTCATTTATCTCGGGACAATCTCTGATAAAATGGTCTCACGAACCATAACTGTTGTAACACCCCTTACCCATATTTAACGGCAGAATAAGGTTCGAGGCATTTCCAAACTTATTCATAAACAAATATACAATACCAAGCCATAAAATTTCATTCAAATTAAAATCATATAAACATATGCATAACGTCCTTTATACTGGCTTAGGAGGCCCAAAACATACATCAGGGATGATTCGGAACTAAACTGAAAACTTTCAGAATTTTTTTTAACACTTAAAATTTTTTTCACATTTTTGGAGAGCCAGACGTCCGTGTGGTTGGACCGTGTGGATTTCACATGCCCATATGGCTTGGGACACGCCCGTGTCCTTTGCCCGTGGGGCTCTCTGGTTTTGACATCATCAACATTTAGGGGCACACGGCCAAGTCACACGCCTGTGTGCTAGGCCGTGTGGTAAATTTTAATTTTAACATTTAAGGTGCAGACTTCACACAGCACACGTCCTTATTCTAAGGCCGTGTCCTTTACACGGTTGAGACATACGACCGTGTCTCTGCCCGTGTGACCAATTCAAAGCAAAATTCCAAGATGCAGGGGACAAACGGCCAGATTACACGCCTATGGGGCAGAACGTGTGTCACACACGGCCTAGATACATGCCCGTGTGTTTACCCGTATGGATGAAACTAGGCCATTTTAGGCACATATCTCTCACCCTTTCTATAATCTACCTGTAATCTATGTTCAAGTATACAAATATGTCCTAACAAAGCAACCAATTCAACTAAAAACCCAAGTTTCCATAAACCATTTTAATACCATACTTCTTTACCTAAGTTTATCAAAATAACCTTATCCATTATCCTACCAAATTCAATTTCAAAACATAGATATTCAACATACATACATCTATAATTCAAAGTTACATCTTTCAACTTTATCCTATGCATGCCATATAAATCGAAAGTTGTTTTCAAAATGTTCCGTTGTAACTCTAGACAGTAGTACTTCTCGATGTGTTGATCAGATCCACCAATATCACACAAATTTAAAGGAACCATTAACACACAAAGTAAGCTTTAGGAGCTTAGTAAGTTCATAGATTCATAAGAACAACCTTACCAAGCAATCACAACCAATTAAATAAATAATATTAAACATTCAATTCCTACTAAATACAAGTTCAAACGATGAGTTCACTCAATTGAGCTCAATACTCAAATATCAATTCATGGTTCAACACTTAGCCTCAACTACCACTTACCCACACATGTCAAATTAAGGGGCGACTTACAGATTTGAGTACGTCGTTTGCTCAGTGCCACGATTCACAACTCAGTATGGTTAATACCATACTTACGTTTCATAACTCGGTATGGGAAATACCATACCTACATATCATAGCTCAGTATGGATAATACCATACCTACATGTCATAACTTTGCCATAGATTAACCATGGTCTTATCTGTTAATTCATCACTTGTCACAACACGAACATACTCAATCCTGTGTTTTTCCTCAAATTGAACTTCCAATCCGATCTTTATAATGTTTCACATTATTAACAATACAATAGCAACATATAGATGACATTACCGCATTTCTAATTTAACAAATAATCACACAATTCAACCATATGAACTTACCTGAGCCAATTTGTAAATGTTGTAATATTTCAAGGACTATTCGACAACTTTTTTTTCCTCGTTTATCTTCCGATTCTTGATCTAAAATATAAAATTATTTACTCATCAGTATCTACTTCAATTCCAATTCAATTCATGCTTTATGCCCTTTAATTTTCAAAATTACATATTTACCCTAAACTTTACAGATTTTACAATTTAGTCCCTACTCGATTAACCCCTCAATTGAGCTGATTTCTCTAAATTAACACTTTATTCTATCACTCTAAACTACATCAAAACCTTTGGAAATCAAAATTTCAGCATCAAACCCTAATTTCTATTGAATTTACTTAATAAAATCATCTTACAACCAAATTAAAGCTTCAATTTCATGCTAATTCATCATAAAATTTAAGCACTCATCCATGGAAACTTCCAAAATCATCTATAGAATCAAAAAATAATGAATTAGATAGTAGGACCTAGTTGTAAAAGTCACAAAACATGAAAATTACAAAGAAAAAGAAATAATTGAACTTACATGATGAAAAATATAAAAAACCAACTTTTAGAGCTCTCTAATGGCTATTTTTGGCTAGAGAAAGATGAAGAATTATCTAGATTTCTTTTTAGTCGATACCTTATTTAGCTAATTTTGCAAAATTTCCAATTTTGCCCTTGTTTCACATTGTTTTATTGTTGATTTCCTTCTCTATTCCGTCCAGCCACTCTACATTTAGGCTTATTTGCCTTTTAAATCCCTCTTATTTAGTCACTTGAGCTATTTAATCACTATTTAGCAAATTTTGCACCTTTTACAATTTAGCCATTTTCAATTAATTAGCCATAAAAAACGTTAGAATTTTCTAACGAAACTTCAATACTAACTCAATAACACTCCGTAAATATTTGTAAAAATATTTATGGCTCAGTTAATAAAATAGGGATCTCAATACCTCGTTTTTGACCCAATTTTTCTAAAATTTTTCTTTTAAATCACAGAATTCACTAATTTAGAAATACTTCTAAATTTTCACTTGACTCATAAATATTAATTTATAAAATTTTCAAGCTTACTCGTCGGATTTAGTGATCTCGAATAATTGTTTCCGACACCACTGAAAATTAAACTGCTACAACTGTAACAACCTCTATTATTATTTTTCATCTAACAATCTCCAAAATGTCGTCTTCCACATTGTTGATGTAACACCCCGAACCCGAAACCGACACCGGAGTCAAACACGAGGTGTTAACTGACTTTAACCCCTTATAAAATTTATTTTCCAGACACTGCCCAATCTGTGTACTAGTCGTTTTAAAAATCATATCTTGAGTTTCGTAACTCAAAAATCAGTTTCGTAATTTTTACCAGAAACTAGACTCATGTGCCCATCTATGTATTTTTTTCTAGAATTTTTGGTCGGGCCAATTAGTTTAGTTTATTCGTCAAAGTCTCCCATGTTGCAGGGGTCGACTACACTGACCTTTGCCCATTACGACTTGGATATCTCCCTGCACGGGGCTTCAATACTGATGCCGTTTGTTTCTATGAAAACTAGACTCAGAGAGGAATCTATACATATGTGGTACGACCCCTAATTATCTCTGGTTAATTTATAATGAATTTCCAAAGTCGGAGCAGGGAATCCAGAAACCGTTCTGGCCCTGTCCCACAAAAATCTGATTATCTCTTAATATACTGCCCATATGATCTTTTCGTTACTTCCTCATGAAAACAGACTCATCGAGCTTCGATTACATAATTTATTCATCAATTAATTCCACTCCTACTATTTTTAGTGATTTTTCAATCTCATGACACTGCTGCTGCCAGCATCTGTTACGAAAGTAACTAGGTCCATTTCATGCCTACCCTTGATCCAACTCAATCGAACATTCGTGCCATTTTCGCATGGCTTAAAGTTTACATGCCAAAGTTCAAACACAACGTAATAGCTTATACATGCCAAAATGTTCTTCTAAGCCAACTAAGAAGAAAGTACCAAAACTTGCTATCCGGTGTGATGACTTCGATGACGGCCCGATCACGCAAAAAGAGATGTGTCCAAGAAACCTAGAATAGGTGACAAGGAAACACCGAGTGAGTTTATAACTCAGTAAGTCATAAGCTATGCACTACCATCCATCAATAACATTATCACAAGAGAAAACAAAATGGAACGAGGCTAATTACTCCATCCATTCCGAACCATACCATAGTTCCTCCAACCTATCGATTCAATTTCATATCAATTCATGCATTCACATTCCATATACTCATCAATAGGACATTGAAGCATTTTCATAAATCAATTTATTTTCGTTACAATCAAACGACTAAACGGCCTTTCACCCATCCTACGATAAATTTTATGTACGTGACTTCAAGTATAGTTGTCACATAGGTTCAAACTTACCGAGCTCAACACCAAGTATAAGCATAGCACCTATTAGCCATGTACTCAAGACACTTACCCGATCCGCTGTCCGCGATCGACTCAATAGTGTCGCACACATAGTGTCCATAATGATTCACGAATGCATATTGAGTCCGCACACTTAGTGCATCATATTCATTTCGCACACTTAGTGCTACGTAATCAAATCGCACACTTAGTGCTGTACAATTTAATCCCGCGCACTTAGCGCCAATCTCATGGTCATAAATGGTTATACCCGCACGTTTAGTGCCGAGATCAACAACTCAGTACATCTTACCTCTTTTCTTTTCATTCAACAATTTCATCATCACATACGTACATGCATATATATATATGTATATTTATTCATTCCATTCAGCATCAATACATAAACATTATGACCATTTGAAATAATACCAACTACATGCTTAATGACTTACCTTGTGTTGGGTAAGACGGTTCCAACTCGACTACTCAGTGATCTTTTCTTTGCCTTTATCGGATCTAGTTCCCTTTTGCTCTTGAGCTTAAGTTCAACAAAATTTAAAATAGTCATTAATCGACTATTCAAGTATTACTTTCAGAATAATATATATATTGATTTGACCTTCACACACATAGATTATAGTAAGCTTTATAATAGTCAATAAATAACTCATTGGCAAATTTTCATTAATGTTTACAACAAAATCACATATTCACTACGAGCTGTTTTCCTGAGCAGTAGTCGCTAAATTGTTTATAACTGGAGCTACAAAACTCCAAATCACTAGCCGTTAATTTTCCCTGAATATAGACTCGTCTATCTTCCATCCATAAAATTTTCAGAATTTTTGGCTTGGCCAATCAATACCAGATTTTTCTTAAAGTTTCCCCTGTTTCACTGTTTGACTATTCTGACCACTCTTCACTACGAATCAAATTTCTCATTTTACAGAATTCAAAATGTGTTGTATTTGATCTCATTTGAAACTAGACTCATTAAGGAGTCTAAGCATATAAATTTTATCTTATAATCATTTTTGTACAATTTATAATGATTTCCTAAAAACAGAACAGGGAATCTAGTAGTAATTTTGTCTCAGCCCCACAATACTTCAAATATCTCAAGATCGGTAACTCTTTTGTTTTTATAGTTTATTTTGTAAGAAAATAGACTCTTCAAGCTTTAATGGCATAATTTACTCAGCTTCTAATTCAACTCCTACAAATTATGGCGATTTTCCAAAATCACCTTACTGCTGCTGTCCCCAAACAGATTATTACCAAATCAAATACTAACATGAGCATTTCAGCTTAATAGCTAGCTTACCAAGCCTTAATTTAACATATTAATCTTTAACATATCTTTCACTTTTCATCAACAACTATCAAAAAGCTCAAGCACTCATCAATGGCAAAACACAAAATCATCATCAATCCACAAAATTGAACCATGGGTTTTTAGAACTCAAGTCAACTACTAAAACATGCATGCATCTCAAGAACAACATCAAACATACCTTAGTCTAGCAAACCACCATAGCCGATTTTCTCAAGCTCTTCCCCTTCCTTTCTTTCCTCTATTCGGCCAAAGGTGTTCAAGAATGAACACATTTTTTTTTTGTTTTCTTTCCTCAACTCACGGCAACAAGGGGGGGTATGGATGAGACCATTTTTTTTTTCATCACCCTTCCTTTTCATTGTTTAATTACCATGCTCTTTATTTTATTTTTCTTAGCATACATCACTAGCATAACATGTTGGTGACATGTTTCCACCCATAGCATGGCCAGCCACTATGCTTTAATTTGGCTAATTTGACATGCAAGGACAAACACTTTCCCACATATATTAATGGGCCACTTGAACACTTGCCTAGCATATTTCTAAATTGTCTCACATAAGTCCCTACTAATAAATTCCACATACACTGACCAAATTAAAGTATGGAACTATCACACAAGCATTTACGCACATCATAAACACAGAATATAATCTTTAATTATTTATAAGACTCGGTTTTGTGGTCCCGAAACCACTTCCCGACTAGGGTCAATTTTGGGCTGTCACAGTTGACATTCGGGTTTAACACCTTTCACGTTGCCAACACTCGATACCGATGTAGCTTGACTTTTAAGGCTAGTATATTGCTTTCCACGATCTCTATTGGAATATCCCACTAAAGCTGTCGATCAGTTAAAATAGTCTCTGAATTTCTTTGATGAGGACTGATAAGGTTTACTCATCGATCTCTTCTTTGTATCTCTAGCTTCTGATTTAACTTTCTTCTTTTCTCGACTAAAGTCTTTGGCTTTGCAAGCCTATTCAACTAACACAAAAAATTCTTTTAAATCTAAAATCTAGACCAGAAGTTTAATATCTTCGTTCAATCCATCAACAAACCGCTTGCACATTATTTCTTCAGTAGACACATACTCACAATCATACTTGCTCAACCGTACAAATTCCCTCTCGTACTCGGTTACAATCATGCGACCTTGTTTCAACTCTAAAAACTCTTTATGATTTTGATCAAGGAATCGCTGAATTATATATTTCTTTCGAAACTCCGTTTAAAAGCATTCTAGGTCACTCGTTCTCTTGTTACTATAGACACCAAGGTATTCCACCACTGATACGCGGTATCTCTCAAAAGAGATATAGCACACTTTAAACATTTAGCTGCGTACAAGAGAGTTCATCAAATACTTGGGTCGTATTTTCAAGCCAAAAATCAGTCTCTCAGGGTCATCATCAACATTAGCTCTGAACTCTTTAGCCCCGTGTTTACGGATCTTGTCAACAGGAAGTTTAATTAATCTTAAAAGCTCAACTCCTTGAGGAGCTATAGGTATGGGTAGGGGATTAGGAGGGGGTGGAGGTTGTTGAGCAGTCAGGTTCATACGAATGTATTGGGTGAACCATTCATTAATCATTTGGAAAAAGGCTTCTCTAGCCTCTCCTCCCTAGCTACCCGTCACGGGTCCAGAAGCTGATGGCGCCGTCCCTTGCGCAGAAGCAGGTGCATTACTCTCAACCTCATCGGCTATAGCTCAATTGGGATCCATTATTATACGAAAACATAATTTAAGTTGTCAGGAATCATCATACTATCGCAGAGTATATATATGGCATGTATAGCTAGACTCATATACACTATGTTAGTCCTAGAGCTTACTAAATTGTAACTCTGATACCAATAAAATGTAATATCCCTAACCTATATCTGTCACCGAGGTAGGGTTATGAGGTATTACAAATCAATTTACAACATATAGCATACATTTATCAAACATAAAACATTCATTCTCATAAATCATTCAACACAATCACATTATCCCTTATAAGGACCAATGAGGCGTTAAACATGCTTCAGAAGTAGTTCGGGACTAAACCGATAACATATGAAAATTTTAGAGACTTAGAAAAATTTCAACCATGTAAGGGTCACACGCCCGTGTGAACAGGCCGTGTGCCTCACACGACTCCAGACACGCCCGTGTCTATGGCCGTATGGAAACAGGGCATACATACTAACTTGGGTCACACGGCCAACCACACGCCCGTGTGTCTAGCCCGTGTGCCCTTCGAAGTGGCCACACACGCCTGTGTACCAGGCCGTTTGCTAGGCCGTGTGCCAATTAGGAAGTATACTAACTTGTACCACACGGTCAGTCACACGCCTGTGTGTGAGACTTTGTAGAGCATACTGGCTTCAATTAAATTTCATCACCAGGGGGCACACGATCGTATAACATGACCGTGTGTCACACACGGCTGAGATACACGCCCGTGTCTCTGCCTATATGGACAAAAAATGGCCATTTGCAAGGCCAATTTGTCACCCTTATTCATGCTTATCTAAATAACCAAAATGGTACCATTTTAAGACACAAATATACAGCCAAAAGTCATCAACGAATACAAAATCATACTATATCCATTTCAAGCAATTCAATACTCAATTAAATGCCATATAGCTATTCAATTAGCTATCAATTCAAATTGCCTTACTAAACATAAGTCACATATATAATTCATATGGTTAAACCATTCCAACATGCATTATCAATTCAAATTTATTCACTCCATATAGGTCGATTACCTAACTTAAAACAAAGCCATTTACACAACTTACTACATTAATGAATTTATAATCACAAGCGAACTCAATTGGCCTAAAAACACATGTTCATCCAACATACTCAAAATGACTCAAGCCTATACATGCTATATACCATATATACATAACTTCAAAAGTCTCAAAATAGATGTTCGATAGTGCGATGAAGTCTGTGACGATCCCAGAATCCAAGCTAGCTTCGATATCACTATAAAACATAGAAAAATAAGACAAAGTAAAGCTTCATAGCTTAGTAAGCTCTTATGATATAAAATAAACTAATTACAATTTCAACATTCATCAATCTAAACATATTACCATGTACTTTGTGATTACTAACAAACCTTTCAACTGCTTATTTATAAGCTTATAAACAAACTTTGTAACTTCTTTGATTTTAAGCTCATAATATACGTGTACATACCTGTACCAATCCATAACAAGTTCATACATACACGGAATACCGTTGAATACTTAACGCCTCGCACACTAAGTGTCATACTCAATATCTCGCACACTAAGTGTTGTACATAGCCGAAGCTATCTCAAATCGCACACTAAGTGCCATATATAGCCGAAGTTATGTCAAATCGCACACTGAGTGCCATTTATAGCCGAAGCTATGTCGAATCGCACACTAAGTGCCATATGTAACCAATTTGTTGTCGAACATATCTATAGTTCTGTATATACAATTTATGCAATATCAAAGCACTAAAGCATAATTATTACAATGCTTAATACATACGAACTTACCTCAGATGTGAAAACAACGAATCAAGTCGATTAGTTGATAACTTTTATTTTTCCCCGATCCTGATCCAATTTCCATTTTTCTTGATCTAAATATATTCAAAATTAACTCATATAATCATCTATTCATTCAATTTTGTCCAAAACATGCATTTAGGCCTATTTGTGTAATAGCCCCTAAACTTTCACACTTTTAACAATTTAGTCCTTATTTCATAAAACACAAAATTCACATAATTCAACAAAACCCATACTTGGCTGAATTATATATTGGTCCTTAGCAGCCCAAAAATTTCATTTATTTCACATTCCAACCACTCAATTTGCACATTTTAAAATTTAATCCCAATTATGCATTTTCGTCAAAAATCACTTAACAAAACATGTAAAACTATCATCAAGCTTTCATATTTCAACATTAAATATCAAAGAATTCATAAAATCAACAATGAAAACTCTTAAAATCTTTAACAGTTTCGAAATTAAAGGTACAGGCTAGCTAGAATACGAAGCAACATTCTCAAAAATGTAAAAATCATTAAAAACGGGACAAAACACATACCTAATTGCTTGAATTTTGCATAGCCGAATGAAGAACCCTACTTCTTCTTCTTCTTCTTCTTTTAATTTTGACTAAAAATATGATAGTGAATCTTAATTTTGGTTATGTTTTAATTTAACCAACCATTAATAATCAATTTACTTATTTAACCTTTAAAACATTTAATAGTTACACCAAATGCCATGTCTCTATCATCCACTATCATACTAATGGTCTATTTACCACTTAAGGATCTCAATTTTAAGGTTCTATAGCTATTTAATACCTTTAGCTAATAGAACAGTACTTTTGCACTTTACACGATTTAATCCTTTTTACCGAATCAAGCATTTAAATGGTAAAATTTCTTTACAAAACTTTCACGCATACATACTATCATGCAGTAAACACTTAAAATAATATTAAAATAAATTTTTTCAATATCAAATTTGTGGTTTCGAAACCACTATTCCGATTTGACCAAAAACGGGTTGTTACAACCCTATCTTGAGTTATATGTAAAATTTGCATCGCCAAATGAAGTACTTGCAACTTCAACATCTATTGTTGTTCGAGAGGAATATAGGACCCCTACCCGATACTTCATTAGTGAGAGGTAGAACACAGAAGCTCATGTGTTTTGTGGCAGTATGGAATACACAACCCTTGCACGACACTCGGTTAGTGAATTGGACATGTACATCGATGGGTCGATGTTCGATGCTGGAAATATGTACTAGGGAATGACATCAACTTCTAGTGGTTGGCAATCCATATTTGATTGGGGACGTTACGAAATGTCCACCTTCGATGATGTACTTCCTACGATGTTCACCGGCAAGGGGACCTCATACGTTGCAGATGATGGTGGGTTAGATTATGAATCCGATGTGCATCTACCTCAAGAGTCGTCCCTGATGGTGTAGAAGTTGCATTATTTTCTAAACCGAAGCGTATTCTAATCGAACCTGAAGAAGGCGAAAGGGGTTCAGATGAAGAAGAAGAAGATTCATGATGCATGATAAACCGTAATTTATACATATTTTTATCCCATACTTAGCCATTTATGAACGGTTTCTCCTTAGATTTGGTGAATTCGATGCTCCTAATCCTTTAATTTCATGTTTTATACTTAGGAGAGCATAAGAGAGAAAAAAGAGCGAGAAACAGGCCGAAAACGGAGAAAATAGACCCACGTAGGAAATCAACACGGCCTGGACTTCCTCACACAGGTGTGTCACACGATCGTGTCCATTTGGCGGGATTGAAGCACAACTTACACGGGTAGACGACATGCCCGTGCCTATCCAACAGCCTTGACCACGGGCTGGAGTAATCGCACGCGGGCGTGTCCCTACTGAGCCCAAGTATAGTCCTATTCAGAAAAGGCCAATTTTTAGGGCTCTTAGGCATTTAAAATCCTATTTAAACACCTGTGGAGGCACTTAGGGAGGGGACGCAGAGTAGGAAGCAAGGAATTACTCAAGGAAAGCCGATTGATCCATCTCAGAAGCTGGATTCATCATCAAGACTGAATATCTCCCTTCAAGTTCCTTCAGGAGTTTTGGGTTTTCTTATGTTTTGTTATCATTATGCTTTTGATATGTTTTGTTTTATAAGTATGAAATAAACCCCCTAAATACCTAAGGGGAACGAGACCTTTACGAATCTTGTTATTATTATCTGAATTGTATGATAAATATTTGACTTGTTCTTAATTATGTATTCTTAATTCTTATTCTGATATTCCAGGATATTGATTCAAGTTAAGCTCTTATTTAGAGGAGAAATAGACCCTGTCTAAGAGTAAATTTTTCATAATTAAGTGGAGTTTATTGCACGCCTAGAGACAGGGTAATAAGATTTTGCTAGATTAGGGTGAAACCTAATAAGGGAATCCATAGATCGAGTTAATGCAATTCTAGGGTGTTAATTAGAAAGAGATTTCAATTATTCAACCTAGGGTTAGACGTTATTAGTCTCGAGAGAGATAATAATATAACTTAGGGATTTCTACGGATCAAGTCAAATGAATAAATCGTCTGACTCAGAGTCAAATAACAAGTGAAGTATAGGTGGATTTTTCCTTAAGCATTGTCTTAATCACATCGAATTTTCCCAAAAGTATTTTCCCAAATTTTCTTTCTGTGTATTCTTAGTTTAGTAATTAGTTTAGATAACCAAACCTCTTAATTTTTAGGCTAGATAATAAAAAGGAAGTAAATACTAGTACTCGTGGTTCTTTTCGGTTTGACAATCCGATCTTGCTGAAGTATACTACTGTTCGATAGGTACACTTGCCTTAATCGTGATAATAAGTTAGCCTTAAGAACGATTCATTCATAAATCTTTAAAACCTGTCACGAATATCACGTATCAAGTTTTTGGCACCGTTGCCGGGGATGACTAATATATTAGGAACACTCGATTTTTATTACTTTAGCCAATTTACTTTTATTGCAATTTAAAATTTTGTTTTCTTTTCTAATTTTTCATTTATTTTCTTCTGACAAGTTTTTCTAGTTTATGACCAGAAGAAACCCGTTAGGACCACTACTTTTTGACGGTAAGATCGACTGCACAGCTTGCAAAAACTGAAGAGAAAGAAGGCGAAGCCTAAGATACACAGAGGACGAGCAAGAGGACGACACTTCAACCACAACTAAGGAGATGGCTTAAAACCAAGAAAATCTGCTACCTCCTGCGATTGCTGCTGATCCAGTAAGTCAGAATCTTGCTCCACACTCTATGTATGATTATGCTAAACCTAATTTAATAGGAACTGAATCGATCATAGTTAGGCCTGCTGTTGCTAAAAATAAATTTGAACTGAAACCTAACACCATTCAAATGATCCAACAGTTTGTTCAGTTTGATGGTTTACAGGACGAGGATCCCAACGCTCACTTGGCAAATTTCTTAGAGTTTTGCGACACTTTTAAAATTAATGGCGTTTCCGATGATGCCATTCGTCTTCAGTTGTTTCCCTTTTCGTTGAGGAATAAGGCTAAACAGTGGTTGAACACGTTGCCACGAGGATCAATCACTACTTGGGAACAGTTGATTGAAAATTTTTTATTAAAATATTTTTTGTCGGCTAAAACACCCAATTTACGTAATGATATCTCCTCTTTTGTGTAGATGGATTTAGAAACACTCTACGATGCATGGAAGAGATACAAGGACCTTTTGTGAAGATGCCCTCGCCATGGGTTACCACTCTGGCTACAAGTCCAAACGTTTCACAATGGCCTGAACCCTTCGACTCGACAGATGATTGACACAACTGCTAGTGGAACTAACAATAAAAAGACACTAGAGGTGACTTACGAATTTATTAAGGAGATGTCACTGAATAACTATTAGTGGCAAGTCATGAGGACAAAGCCAACGAAAACAGCCGACGTTTATAACATCGATTTGGTCACCATGCTCTCTAATCAAGTAGAACTCTTGAATAAGAAAATTGATGGTTTTCTTAGTTCTTCACAGGTTCACCCAGTAATGCAGTGCGAAGCAAGTGGAGGTGGATCAAGCAATTCAGAATACCCACCCCATGGCCACAACATGGAGAACTAAATTACATGGGTAATACTCTTCGATCTCAAAATAATTCTTATAGGAATACTGAAAATGCAGGTTGGAGAAACCACCCAAATTTCTCATGGAGAGGCCAAGAGAATCAGAGACTAGCACCTATAGGCTTCCAACAACCACCTTACCAACAAGAGAAAAAGCTGAACCTTGAGGAGATGCTAACAAAATTCATCTCAGTGTCAAAAACTCGTTTTTAGAATACCGAGACTGTGACACCCCTAAAGTGACCCTACTCGGAAAGCGGTTTCAGGACCGCTAAACCGAGTCACCAAATTATTTGAATGTGATATTTATTGTCTAAAATATGTGATTATGAAGGTGTGAAAGTTTAGGCTTCGATTTGGTAAATTTGCATGTGAATTTAGTCAAAAGGACTTATGGGTGACATTTTTGAAATGTGATAAGGCCTAATGGCCGATGTGATGAATGTGAAAGTGTATATATGTGATAAGGCCTAATAGCCGATGTGATGAATGTGAAAGTGTATATATGTGATAAGGCCTAATGGCCGATGTGATGAATGTGAAAGTGTATATATGTGATAAGGCCTAATGGCCGATGTGATGAATGTGAAAGTGTATATATGTGACAGGGCCGAGTGGCCAACGTGATGGATGTGAAAGTGTATAAATGTGATAAGTCCCGAAGGGCATTTGTGTCAGTACTATATTCGGGTTAAAACCCCGCAGGCTTTATGCGAGAATATTATCACTGATTAATATCCGTAAGCTTCGTGCTCGTACTATATCCGAGCTCTAAAGACCCGACGACTACGTGTGGGGATTTTGTCCGGGTAAGACCCGATAACTTCGTGTGGAGATTATGTCGGGGTAAGACTTCGTAATAAGAATTGCTTATAAATATATTCAATGCGAAAGGTTAAACAGGTATGTACTCCAAGTTTATATGTGAGCTTGATTTGCACTAAATCATAAGGTAGTTATGTGATGCATACGAGAGCAATCTATGAGACTATTCCTATAATTATGTGACATCGGATCAGTGTGAGAGGTTATGTGAAATCATACGATATATCTATGTCACATGAGCTCACTTTTATGTGAAAGTTTATCTGCCTATTGTATATGATGAGATGTGCATATTCGGTAAAGGGATGGTATGCCCGAAGGAAGAGTGAAATAAAAATACGAACAACTATGTTATAATTTGATTGTTATCTGTTGACACTGCTTAAAACTTACTAAGCATTGTAATGCTTACTCCGTTTACTCTGTTTCCTCTGTTTTATAGATCTCATTTGGAAGCTACAGGCTCGGGGATCATCAGCAACTAGTCACACTATCACTATCCACTGTTTGGTACTGCTACGTTTTGGATTATCTTATGGCATGTATAGAATAGACTAGTGGCGGAAGAATATTTTTGGTTAATGTATAAAAGCCATGCGAAAATGGCATCTTTTGAATGTTTACTTAGAGAAGTTTAAATTTTATCCCTGGCTGTGCTTAGTACTTATTTAAATGAATGATCTTTATTTCAAGAAAAAAATTCAAAATTTTACTGTTCTGACATGAGTTACAAGTCCGGTAATGCCCCTTACCTATTCCGGCGACGGTTACGGGATAGGGGTGTTACATTTTATTATAATCAATACAAGTAACCATACTTGTAGGAAGTATTAAGCATATAATCGGCCTCAACATAGACATGCATATTCGGCCATAGGAAGAAGATTGGTGTTGCATGTATTCGGTTAGAGGCAAGCATATTGATGCTTTTATCTTGGCTTAGACAATCGGCTAAAAGGAAGTGTGGGTTAATATGTTGAGTTGATTCATGATTTCATATGTATGTGACTTTAATGTCTAATGTATATATATATGGGCTAAGTATCTTGAGTTCCTCTTTTCGATGCTCAAATGATTAAATCAATTTATTTGTTAAATTAAGCTCAAGAGCAAAGGGGAACTAAATCCGATAAAGGGAAGGAAAAAGTGGTCGAATAGCCATCGGAATCGTTCAACAACATCCGAGGTAAGTTTTAAGTGATTAAACGTTGAGTAAATTCAATCATAATAGGACATAATGAGTTGATTTAATAAGATATGATGTGGCCATGATATGTTCTAAGCTCAAATGGTAAGTTCTTAAGTGTTTGAGCTTGGGAATTTAAGGGTAATTTGAAATAGTCTGCTTAGGACAGCAGCAGTAATGTGACTTTAGAAAATCACCATAAATTTATGGATTTGAATTAGAGGCTGAGTGAGACATGAAATTAAAGCTTAATGAGTCTAGTTTCTTATAAAAGAAACTGTGTAAGCAAAGGAATTTCCGATAATGAGATACTTAAAGTTGTGTGAGACAGCGCAGAATGACACTGTAATCCTCTGTTCTGTTTTTAGAAAATCATTATAAATTGTACAAAAATGGTTATAAGATAAAATTTATACGCTTAGACTCCTTAATGAGTCTAGTTTCAAATGAAATCAAATTATAACATAGTTGTTCGTATTTTTATTTCACTCTTCCTTCGGGCATACCATCCCTTTGCCGAATATGCACATCTCATCATATACAATAGGCAGATAAACTTTCACATAAAAGTGAGCTCATGTGACATAGATATATCGTATGATTTCACATAACCTCTCACACTGATCCGATGTCACATAATCATAGGAATAGTCTCATAGATTGCTCTCGTATGCATCACATAACTACCTTATGATTTAGTGCAAATCAAGCTCACATATAAACTTGGAGTACATACCTGTTTAACCTTTCGCATTGAATATATTTATAAGCAATTCTTATTACGAAGTCTTACCCGGACATAATCTCCACACGAAGTTATCGGGTCTTACCCGGACAAAATCCCCACATGTAGTCATCGGGTCTTTAGAGCTCGGATATAGTACAAGCACGAAGCTTACGGACATTAATCAGTGATAATATTCTTGCATAAAGCCTGCGGGGTTTTAACCCGGATATAGTACTGACACAAATACCCTTCGGGACTTATCACATTTATACACTTTCACATCCATCACGTTGGCCACTCGGCCCTGTCACATATATACACTTTCACATTCATCACATCGGCCATTAGGCCTTATCACATATATACACTTTCACATTCATCACATCGGCCATTAGGCCTTATCACATATATACACTTTCACATTCATCACATCGGCCATTAGGCCTTATCACATATATACACTTTCACATTCATCACATCGGCCATTAGGCCTTATCACATATATACACTTTCACATTCATCACATCGGCTATTAGGCCTTATCACATATATACACTTTCACATTCATCACATCGGCCATTAGGCCTTATCACATTTCAAAAATGTCACCCATAAGTCCTTTTGACTAAATTCACATGCAAATTTACTAAATCGAAGCCTAAAACTTTCACACCTTCATAATCACATATTTTAGACAATAAATATCACATTCAAATAATTTGTTGACTCGGTTTAGCGGTCCTGAAACCGCTTTCCGACTAGGGTCACTTTAGGGGTGTCATAGAGACAGCACTTAAAAATCAACAAGCGTCGATCCAAGGGCTCGAAACTCAGATAGGTCAGCTCGCTAAATTGATATCTGAAAGACCACTAGGAAGTCTACCTAGTAACACTGAACCCAACCCAAAAGAGCACGTGAAAGCAGTAACTCTAAGGAGTGGAAAAGTGTTAGCTGAATCTGAAAAGAAGCCACCATAAGAAGCTGACAAAAAGGAGGTTAAACCCGAAAACAATGACAACTTAATGCCAAAAGAATATAAACCACCAATCCCATACCCAGTAAAGTTGAAGAAAGACCATATGGATGCACAATTCGGTAAATTTCTTGAACTTTTTAAACAACTGCATCTTAACTTACCTTTTGTTGAAGCTATATCGCAGATGCCTACATATGCAAAATTCTTAAAGGAGCTTCTAACAAACAAAAGGAAGTTTGAAGACTTATCTACAGTGGAGCTTAATGAAGAGTGCTCAGCCATACTCTAAAACAAACTGCCAACCAAACTGAAAGACCTAGGAAGTTTTAGTATTCCCTGTTTAATTGGTAGTTTGAATATTGTTAAAACACTAGCTGATTTAGGTGCCAGCATTAATTTGATGCCATATAAAATGTTTAAACAACTTGGTCTTGGGGAACCTAAACCCACTAGGATGAGTATTCAATTTGCTGATAGATCTGTTAAATATCCTAGGGGAATTATAGAGGGCGTACTTGTAAAAGTAGATAAATTTATATCCCCTATTGATTTCGTTGTGCTTGACATGGATGAAGATGTTGAGGTTCCTTTAATTTTAAGTCGGCCATTTTTAGCCACTGCTAGAGCTGTAATTGATATGAGTGATCGTAAATTTGTACTTAGAGTAGGTGACGAAGATATTATTTTTAAAATTTATGATGTCATGAGATTTTCTAGAGAACAGGAAGACTCATGTTATTTTTTCGACTCTATGACCATGCTACTCAAGATTCTTTTTAGGAAATCGTACACAAGGACACGATGGAACTGTGTCTCGCCCAAGGAGAGGGGATGGATGATGATTTTGAAATAGGAACCGAACTAAACCCTAATGAAACCTCCCCAAAACTAGCAGAATATGAAGGAATTAAGGTAAAAGATGAACTTAAGCAAAAACCCTCTATTGACTAATCTCCCAAACTGGAACTTAAACAATTGTCGAATCACTTGGAATATGCATTCCTTGGAAATAATTCCATATTACCGGTAATTATTGCATCCAACTTGCAACCAATGAGAAAGAGGAATTACTCCAAGTATTAAGAGAGCATAAAAGGGCCATAGCTTGGAAAATTTCTGACATTAAAGGGATCAACCTTTCGTTTTGCACCCCCAAAATTTTAGTGGAAGATGAATATAAAACAAGCATGCAAGCCGAAAGATGACTGAACCCCAACATGAAGGAAGTTGTTAAAGCTAAAGTAATTAAACTCCTAGATGTTGGAATTATTTATCCTATTTCTGACAGTTCTTGGGTGAGTCCAGTGTAGGTTGTTCCTAAGAAAGGAGGCATGACTGTTGTAGCCAATGAGAAGATTCAATTAATCCTAATAAGGACAATCATAGGTTGGAGAGTGTGCATTGATTATAGGAAGCTAAATGATGCCACGAAAAAAGACCACATTCCCCTTTCATTCATTGACCAAATGTTGGAAAGATTGTCAGGACACATGCACTACTTCTTTTTAGACGGACTCTCTAGCTATTTCCAAATCCCAATAGCTCCTAAAGATCAAGAAAAGATGACATTTACATGTCCACACGGTATGTTTGTTTATCGTAGAATGTCTTTTGGATTATGTAATGCTCCTACTACTTTTCAGCGCTGCATGATAGCCATTTTTGACGAACTCGTAGAAGATGTCATGGAGGTATTTATGGATGATTTTTTGGTTTTCGGTAACTCTTTCCATCTTTGCCTAAAAAATTTAAAACGGGTGTTAATAAGATGTGAGGAAACAAACCTTGTGCTTAACTGAGAAAAATGTCACTTTATGGTTCAAGAAGGTATTATGTTAGGACATAAAATTTCTAGTAGAGGGATTGAGGTTGATAAATCTAAAATTGAAACTATTGAAAAACTACCCCCTAATTCGGTTAAGGCTATTAGAAGCTTCTTAGGATATGCTGGGTTTTATAAAAGATTTATTAAAGACTTTTCTAAAATAGCTAAGCCTTTGAATAAATTACTAGAAAAAGATGTGCCTTTTAATTTCGATCAGGAGTGTTTAGAAACATTTAATACTTTAAAGGATAAGCTGACTAAAGCTCTAACTATAATTGCACCTGATTGGAATTCACCTTTTGAACTAATGTGCGATGCGAGTGATTTTGCAGTAGGTGCAGTTTTGGGACAGCGAAGAGATAAACATTTTCAACCTATCCATTATGCTAGCAGGACTTTGACAGCCGCACAAGAAAACTACACCACCACGAAGAAAGAGCTGCTACCTGTGGTTTTTGCATTCGATAAATTTAGGCCATATTTAATATTGTCTAAATTTTTGCGTTCGATGGATCTTATTATTGCAGGAATTTGACTTGGATATTAAGGATAAGAAAGGAGCTGAAAATCTCGCTGCTGACCATCTCTCCAGGCTTGAAAACTCAAGTACCAAAGAACTAGATGACATTGAAATAAATGATTCATTCCTTGAATAATAATTTTTTGTTATATCTGATTCTGAGGTACCTTGGTTTGCAGATATTGCAAATTTTTTAGCCGCTAACATTATCCCAAAAGGGTTGACACATCAGCAAAAGAAGCGATTCTTCACTGATGTGAAAAACTACTTCTGAGAAGACCCTTTTCTTTTTCGTAAATGTACAGATCAAATCATTAGGAGATGCGTTACAAGGACAGAAGCATTGAAAATCTTGGAACATTGCCATTCAGGACCGACTGGAGGACATTACGGTGGAAATAAGGCCGCGCATAAAGTCCTCGAATTAGGTTTTTATTGGCCCACTCTATTCAAAGACGCCAACAGGTATGTTACTTCTTCCGAAAAATGTCAAAGGATAGGTAATATATCCAAACGTGATGAAATGCCTCAGACATATATGCTCTCATGTGAAATATTTGACATTTGGGGTATTGACTTCATGGGTCCATTCCCTAGTTCTTTCGGGAATAAATACATCTTAGTAGCTGTTGATTATATGTCCAAATGGGTTGAAGCTCAAGCTTTACCTACTAATGATGCTAGAGTAGTAGTACGATTCCTTAAGAAACTTTTCTCTCGATTTGGTACACCTAGAGCAATTATCAATGATAAGGGTACTCATTTTTGTAACACCCAATTTGACAAGACCCTCAAGAAATACGGAGTTCATCACAGAACAGCTACTCCTTATCACCCTCAAACTAGTGGCCAAGTCGAAGTAGCGAACCGAGAGCTTAAATGTATCCTAGAAAAGACAGTAGAATTAAACAGGAAGGATTGGGCAATGAAAGTAGATGATACTTTATGGGCTTATAGAATTGCTTTTAAGACTTCCATAGGAACATCACCTTACAGACTTGTTTATGGGAAAAGTTGTCACCTACCGTTTGAGTTGGAACACAAGGCATTCTGGGCTATAAAATTTCTAAACCTTGACCCCAAACTTGCAGGTGAAAATAAGTTGATGCAGTTGAACGAGTTAGATGAGTGGCGAGCCAATGCATATGAAAATTTGCACCTATATAAGGAAGCGACGAAGCGCCGCCACGACGCCCGTTTGAAGCAACGAAGGCAATTTGAAGTTGGAGATCTTGTCCTGTTATATAACTCGAGGCTAAAATTGTTTCCTGGAAAGCTTAAATCACGATGGTCAGGTCCTTTCGTAGTTCAAACTGTATTTCCATATGGTATAGTAGAGGTAAGTCATCCATCACAAGGCACTTTTAAGGTAAATAGACATCGTCTCAAAATGTATAGCGGTGAGAATTTCAAAGACAATAAAGAGGAGCTACGGCTCCATGAAGTTACCGAAATACACCCACAACGTAGAGTCGAGCTTAGACTATAAACAAGCGCTTCTCGGGAGGCACCCCGAGCACTAATGGCACGAACTTCTTTAAATTTTAGTCTTTAACATTTAATTCACTAACTGAGTCACTAAACACAGGAGTTTCAGAACCACACGGCCAAGCACACAAGCGTGCCGTAGGCCATGCACATACCACCGGAGGCAACATGGCCGTGCGCTATGGCCGTGTGAAAATAGGGCAAATTTTTTTCCCCAACATGGGATGTGATAAGTTGCCACGACCGTACGACACGGCCGTGGGCGAAACATCCAAAATGACGCGGGCGTGCGACACACCCGTATTTTGAAACCATGGGCAAACCAGTCAATTTAGCATGGGCGTTCGGCACGCCCGTGCCCAACCCCCGTGGTCGACACTGTCACAACAACACGAGCGTGTGCCTGCATACACCAGCGTGGGAAAAGTGAACGAAGATTGACATGGCTGTGCAACATGGTCGTGTACACCAATGCTCCTAATTTCAAAAACCACAAAACGTACAAGCTGAAACGAAGGCACACGGTCATGTCCCATGGCCGTATACCCCAATTTCTCTATAAAGACCTATTATCTATTGATAAACCAGAATTTATACATATTTTTATCCCATGCTTAGCCTATTTATGAATGGTTTCTCCTTAAATTTGGTGAATTTGATGCTCCTAATCCTTTAATTTCATATTTAATACTTAGGAGAGCATAGGAGAGTAAAAAAGCGAGAAACGAGCCGAAAATAGAAAAAATAGACCTACGTGGGAAATTAACACGATTGGACTTTCTAACACGGGCGTGTCACACGGCCATGTCCCTTTGGCAGGATTGAAGCATGACTTAAACGGGTATACTACATGCCCGTGCCTATTCAACAGCCTTGACTACGGGCTGGAGTAATCGCACACGGTGTGTCACACGGGCGTGTCCCTACTGAGCCCAAGTATAACCCTATTCGGAAAATGCCAATTTTGGGGGCTATTAGGCATTCTAAAGCCTTTTAAACACCTGAGGAGGCACTTAGAAAAGAACGCAGAGTAGGAAGCAAGAAATTACTCAAGGAAAGCCGATTGATCCATCTCAGAAGCCGAATTCATCATCAAGACTGAAGATCTCCCTTCAACTTCCTTCGGGAGTTTTGGGTTTTCTTATGTTTGTTGTCTTTATGCTTTCGAGATGTTTTCTTTCATAAGTATGAACTAAACCCCCTAAATACCTAAGGGGAATGAAACCTAAAACAGACCTTGTTATTATTATCTGAATTGTATAATAAATATTTGACTTGTTCTTAATTATGTGTTCTTAATTCTTGTTTTGATATTCCGGGATATTGATTCAAGTTAAGCTCTTATTCAGTGGAGAAATAGACCCTGTCTAAGAGTAAATTTATCATAATTAAGTGGAGTTGATTGCACGCCTAGAGATAGGGTGATAAGATTTTGCCGTATTAGGGTGAAACCTAATAAGGGAATCCATAGATCGAGTTAATGCAATTCTAGGGTGTTAATTAGAAAGAAATTTCAATTATTCAACCTAGGGTTGGACGTTATTAGTCTCGAGAGAGATAATAATATAACTTAGGGATTTCTACGGATCAAGTCAAATGAATAAATCGTCTGATTCAGAGTCAAATAACAAGTGAAGTCTAGGTGGATTTTTCCTTAGATAATGTCTTAATCAATCGAATTTTCCCAAAAGTATTTTCCCAAATTTTCTTTCTGTGCATTCTTAGTTAATAATTAGTTTAGATAACCAAACCTCTTAATTTTTAGGCTAGATAATAAAAAGGAAGTAAATACTAGTACATGTAGTTCCTTTAGGTTCAATAATCCGGTCTTGCTGAACTATACTACTGTTCGATAGGTACACTTGCCTTAATCGTGATAATAAGTTAGTCTCAAGAACGATTCTTTCAAAAATCTTTAAAACCTGTCACGAATATCACGTATTAAGTTTTTGGCGCCGTTGCCGGAGAACTAGGATATTAGGAACACTCTATTTTTATTACTTTAGCCATTTTACTTTTATTGCAATTTAAATTTTTATTTTCTTTTCTAATTCTTCATTTATGACCAGAAGAAACCCGTCAGGACCATTACTGTTTGACAGTGAGCTTGATCGCACAGTTCGTAGAAATCGAAGAGAAATAAGGCGAAGCTTACGATACACAGAGGAAGAGCACGAGGATGATACTTCAACCACAACCGTGAAGATGGCTGAAAACCAAGAAAATCTGCTACCTCTTGCAATTGCTGTTAATCAGAATCCTACTCTGCTCACTATGTATGATTATGCTAAACCTTCTTAAACAGGAACTGAATCGAGCATAGTTAGACCTATTGTAGCTGTAAATACTTTTGAACTGAAACCTAACACAATTCAAATGATACAGCAATTTGTTCAGTTTGATGGTTTGCAGGATGAAGATCACAACGCTCACTTGGCAAATTTTTTGGAACTATGTGATACATTTAAAATTAATGGTGTTTCTAATGACGCCATTCGCCTTCGGTTATTCCCTTTTTCGTTGAGGAATAAGGCTAAACAGTAGTTGAACTCGTTGCCACAAGGATCAATTACTACTTGGGAACAAATGACCGAAAAGTTTTTATTAAAATATTTTTCGCCGGCTAAAACAGCAAATTACGTAATGATATCTCTTCTTTTGTACTGATGGATTTAGAAACACTCTACGATACATAGGAGAGATACAAGGACCTTTTGAGAAGATGCCTTCACCCTGGGTTACCGCTCTGGTTACAGGATCAAACCTTTCATGATGGCCTGAATCCTTCGACTCGGTAGATGGTTGACGCAGCTTCTGGCAGAACCATCAATAATAAGACACCTGAAGATACCTATGAATTTATAGAGGAGATGTCACATAATAACTATCAGTGGCAAGTCATGAGGATAAAGCCAATGAAAACAGCCGACGTTTATAACGTCGATTCGGTCACCATGCTCTCTAATCAGGTAAAACTTTTGAATAAGAAAATTAATGGTCTCCTTAGTTCTTCACAGGTTCACCTAGTAATGCAGTGCGAAGCAAGTGGAGGTGGATCAAGCAGTTTAGAATACCTACTTTATGGCCACAACATGGAGAACGAGCAGTTAACTTACATGGGTAACAATCCTCGATCTCAAAATAATCCTTATAGCAATACTTACAATGCAGGTTGGAAGAACCACCTAAATTTTTCATGGAGAGGCTAAGGAAATTAGAGACCACTACCCCCTTCAGGCTTTCAGCAACCACCGTACCAGCAGGAGAAAAAGTTGAACCTTGAGGAGATGCTAACCAAATTCATCTCGGTGTCAAACTCATTTTCAGAATACTGAGACAGCACTCAAAAATCAACAAGCATCAATCCAGGGGCTCGAAACTCAGATTGGACAGCTCGCCAAGTTTATTTCCGAATGACCACAAGATAGCCTTCCAACCAACACTGAATCTAACCCAAGGGAGCAACTTAACGTGATTGCCATTCAAGATCAGGAAGGGTTAGTTGCAAAACCAATGCCAGAAACGGTGGTAAGCAAAGGTAAGAATGAGGTAGGCCAAAATGACCCAAAGCCAATGAGTACAGAATATAAATCTCGTGTGCCATACCCCAATGCAACAAGAAAAGACCGATCAGACGAACAATTTGGCAAATTACTTAAGCTTTTAAAGAAATTACATACTAATTTGCCGTTTATTGAAGCCCTTTCGCAGATGTCAAACGCAGTCAAGTTTTTAAAGGAGCTTTTAACAAATAAACGAAAGTTGGATGAGGCGTCGAATGTGGAATTGAATGCAGTTTGCTCAGCCATATTATAAAATAAACTACCCAACAAATTGAAGGATCCAGGGAGTTTTATGATTCCTTGTTTAATTGGTAGTTTAGATGTTCATCATGCATTGGCTGACTTAGGGGCAAGCATTAATGTTATGCCTTATAAAATGTTTAAATAGCTAGGTCTTGGGAAACCTAAACAAACTAGGATGAGCATTCAATTGGCTGATAAAACCATTAGACTTCCTAGGGGTATCATTGAAGATGTTCTTGTTAATATCGATAAATTTATATACCCAGTAGACTTTGTTGTTCTAGATATGGAAGAGGATAGTAACGCACCTTTAATTTTAGGACGACCCTTTTTAGCGACCACTAGAACCATTATTGATGTTGGTACAGGTGAACTTACACTTCGTGTTGGAGATGAAACAATCACCCTTCAAGCTCATAATTCGAATAACACATCAAAAATTGAAGGTGGTTGTATAAATCATTCTACTAGTACTGATCATGTGGTGACACCCTCTATGCAGGAAACAGTTTCGAAGAATACATATGAGCCGTGTTCAAACAACAACAAAGGACCTATCTATAAAGAACGAAGGTTAGAAATCGAGGAGCTAGATGAACAGAGGACACAAAAATTGAGAACATCAGATGAACCGAAACTGAGCCAGGACAAGCTCAATTCCTCAACAAATCAACTTAAGGTTGGAGACAAAGTACTACTAGATGCAACAAATCCTCGCATTGCCACTCCTGGGCCTAATGAAGAAATTCCTCTTACGGCACTCAGTATTTTCCCATATGGTACAGTCGAGGTAATTCATCCCAAATTCAGCACATTTAAGGTAAACAATACCCATCTTAAACCTTATGTTGATAAAGTTGATAACAGGGATAAGGAGTGTAAACTCCTCGCACCACATTGACCATGCAGAAAAGGGGTAAGTCGAGCTTAGACTATAAATAAGCGCTTCTCGGGAGGCAACTCGAGCACTAACAGTGTTAATTTCTTTAAAATTTTAGTTTTTAACATCTAACATACTAACCGAATCATGGAACACAGACTTTCAAAAGACCACACGGCCAAGCACACGGGCATGCATTTCGCCGTGTGAAAATAGAGCAAGATTTTTTTCCCCAACACGGGATGCGATAAGTTGCCACGACCGTACGACATGGCCGTGGGCGAAACTGCCAAAAAAATATGCGGGTGAGACACGCCCGTGCCTCAAAACCATGGTTGAAACTGAGAATGTAACATGGGCGTATGACACGCCCGTGCCATCTACCCGTGGTTGACATTGTCAAAACGAACATGGGCGTGGACCTATGTACATGGGCGTGGGAGAAGTGAACGAAGTAAGACACGGTCGTGTGCACCCATACGCCCAAAGAACATGGGCGTGGGCCAAATGTCAGACGCGCCCAAATTCAAAATTCGCGAAACACACTGGCAAAAATTAGGCCACACGGGTGTGTCCTACGGCCGTGTGCCCCAAAATCTGTATAAACCCCTCACTATTCATCATCACCCTCCCCAAAAAACCCTAACCCTAGCCACTGCAACATACACACACCCTACCCCCACGCCCGTGCGCCGCCTACAACACCGATTTTGACGCCCCAAGCTCCTTCTTTTTGCGTTTGTTTACTCTTTTCTCTCTATTTTCTTTAAATATGTTACTTTTTTCATGATTCCTCTGCTATATTGAACTATTTTGAATGAATATTCATAGTTAGGATATTAAAATACTCATGCTTGTTTAATAAAATTTTTTGTCATTTTAGTTACTACATTATGCTATCTTTCATTTTTCCTTGTTTCCATAAAATTTATGCCTACCCAAATGCATTCATTCATTATTTCCATAATTCTCTAACTCGATATATTTAGTGGTTTTAGTTTGTATCATCTCATATGTAAATCTCATAAAATATTCATATTTATCCTTGATTTTCCATACTATTCTTGGGGCATATTGGTTGAACTTCGATTTTACAATGCAGGTACAATGTCGTGCTCACGTGGTAAGAAGACCGCTGTTCCCACCTCAAAGAAGAGGAAATGAGTAGCGTCATCCTCGGATTCTACCACGGAGATTAGGCACCCGTTCCTCCAAGTTCTCTTGAGACCCCGGGAGGAATTATATCATATACTACGGGCCCGACCCCTAGGTGTGGGCCGCAGCATTGACTGGGCCGTACTCTAGCAGATTCAATTGGCTGACGCAGTCTAAGCCCTCCTAACGACTGAACCCGGTGAGGCTCTTCTTTGAGATTGTCGAGTCGATGTATCTCGAGTTTACATTTGAACTCTGCTCGACGTTCCATCTTTAGACCATCATGACAAACTTCGACGATCCTAGAACGGTCCAGTTCCGCCTTGGTGGTCTAGTATGTAACAGCCCGTTTTTAGGATTAACTGG
This sequence comes from Gossypium hirsutum, assembly GCF_007990345.1. Lineage (NCBI taxonomy): Eukaryota > Viridiplantae > Streptophyta > Magnoliopsida > Malvales > Malvaceae > Gossypium > Gossypium hirsutum. The sequence goes on along the minus strand of NC_053436.1, from coordinate 66,640,023 downwards.
AACAGTGGTTTCGGGGTCACCAAATCCGACGAGTAGGTTTGTAAATATTATATTTAATATTTACGAGTTAATTGTGATTTTTAAAAATATTTTTGATATTGTGATATTTGTTTTATAAGTGATTTATTAAGTTCAAGTGGTATGACCCTAAGGTCAAGTGGGTTTAGGAAATGAGGTATCAGGACCTCATTTCTATAAATCGAGTCGTAAATATTTTTATAAATATTTACAAAGTGGCAAAAAGATGGTATTAAAGTTTCGTTGAAAAATTTTATCGTTTCGATAGTTAATTAAGCAAAAAGGACTAAATCGCGTAAAATGCAAAAAGTTACATTCTAATTGTTTAAGTGTTTATTTTCCATGTTTTACTAAAGTAGAAGTCCCTATTTATCAATTAAACCATTACTTTATGATAGTGGAGATTGGTGGTTTGGCATATATGAAATTATGTATTATTATAAAGGACAAAAAGGTAAATGGAATATTAAAATGTATTAAATAAAAATAAATAAAGTAACAGCCCAATTTGGACCTTAATTGGAACGGTGGTTTCGGGACCACAAATCCGAGTTAGAATAATATTTAAATATCATTTTCTATGTTTAAAATGTGTGAAGTTGCTTTTGTGAAAGTTTCGTTTAAAAATTTTAGTGTTTGGAGGTCGATTGATGAAAAAATGGTTTAATCGCGTAAAATGGAAAATTTAAGGGTTAATGTATAAGGGCCAAATTATGATTGTTTTTATATTATGGAATATTAAGGTTGCAATTTGGCCATAAATAGGAATTGGTGGCCGACCAATATGCATGGATTAATGACTTGAATTGTTTGTTATATTTTATGGCATTATGGTATACTTTAATATATGTTAATATATTATATTTAATAAAAGATGAAAGTGTTCATCTTTCTTTTATTTTTACTCGGCCGAAACTAAGAGAAAGAAAGGAAAGTTTCAGCTTTGATATTTTCGGTCCTTGCATGTTCAATTAGGTAAGTGATTTGAGTTTGGTTTTTGTTAATTTTTACACTTTTGAGATAGTTGCTTTGAATACTATAAAGCCCATGCTTGAAATTTTGAAATTGATGATATAGTCATGAAGTGTCATTGTTAATAGTTTGATAAAATTTACGTTTGATGTGAGAAAATAAAATAAATGTGTTAGATTAACATTTTGGTATTGGGATTTTTGGTAATTTTGAGCATTTAGGGTTAAATTGAAAAAAAGTACTAAATTGAAGGACTAGATTGTGAAATTAGTGAAATGGGAGGATTTATATAAGCTTAGTGAACATTCGGCCCTAGCATTGTATATACAAATTCTTCATATTTTGTGTTTTGAGAAAATTGGATTAAATTGTAAAAGTGCATAATATTAGGGGTAAATTGGTAAATTGCTCAATTATGTGTATTTGTACCTAAATGAAGGAAATTCTATTTGAATGAGATTAATTTCGAAATTTTTAGATCAAGAACCAAAAAGATCGGACGTGGATCGGGGAAAATAAAAAAAAAATCGTTGAGTAGTCGAATTCGACTGTCCGTCGAAATCCGAGGTAAGTCGTTAAGCAAATATTTATTGTTGGTTTAAATAAATATAATTTATATATTTGTGTGAGCCGCGTTGAAATATATAAAATCTTGGTGTTGTCGAATGCAAATAGAAATAATAAATATGAAAATTTCACTAAGCATGCGAGTTTGATTATCGAGCACTAAGTGTGCGAAGGAAAATATTAAGCACTAAGTGTGCGATTTCATGGCCTTTCTAGTTAAACAATAGCACTAAGTGTGCGAATACAACGGGTGAAGGAAAATGATCAGACGATCTAATTATCAAATGCAAGAGTAGTAGTGTAATATTTATGTTCGTAATAATGAAGGTACGTAATCAAACCTTTGTGGTTGATATTATTGAACTTGAAATTATATGGTGGGTAGTTATAAATATAATATGTATGATAGATTTGGAAAAATGAGAGATGGATGAGTTGAAAAGTATAAAATAAAATAAATAATGATAATAATAATAAAATGATATGATATATATATAATAATGTTTGATTATTTATTTTATATATGAGTGAACATTCGACTAGGTATTAAATGGTAAGATGGGAAGTGTTAAGTAATTATTATTATTTTTAGAGTTTATGTATATTCGAACATGTTAGGTATTAAATTTGACTGATTGATATATATTGGTAGTCAAGTTTGGTTGAATATGTGATTTTAGTAGCAGGACTTGGTTACTCAAATTGAGTTTTTAATGTCTTTTAAATTGTTTAAATTGCTTATAACTAAGCTAAAATAGCTTACTTTGAGAATGTGAAAGTGTATATATGTGATAAGGCCTAATGGCCGATGTGATGAATGTGAAAGTGTATATATATGTGATAGGGCCTAATGGCCGATGTGATGAATGTGATAAGTCCCGAAGGGCATTTGTGTCAGTACTATATCCGGGTTAAAACCCCGCAGGCTTTATGCGAGAATATTATCACTGATTAATGTCCGTAAGCTTCGTGCTCGTACTATATCCGAGCTCTAAAGACCCGATGACTACGTGTGGGGATTTTGTCCGGGTAAGACCCGATAACTTCGTGTGGAGATTATGTCCGGGTAAGACTTCGTAATAAGAATTGCTTATAAATATATTCAATGCGAAAGGTTAAACAGGTATGTACTCCAAGTTTATATGTGAGCTTGATTTGCACTAAATCATAAGGTAGTTATGTGACGCATACGAGAGCAATCTATGAGACTATTCCTATGATTATGTGACATCGGATCAGAGTGAGAGGTTATGTGAAATCATACGATATATCTATGTCACATGAGCTCACTTTTATGTGAAAGTTTATCTGCCTATTGTATATGATGAGATGTGCATATTCGGTAAAGGGATGGTATGCCCGAAGGAAGAGTGAAATAAAAATACGAACAACTATGTTATAATTTGATTGTTATCTGTTGACACTGCTTAAAACTTACTAAGCATTGTAATGCTTACTCCATTTACTCTGTTTCCTCTGTTTTATAGATCTCATTGCGAAGCTACAGGCTCAGGGATTGTCAGCAACTAGTCACACTATCACTATCTACTGTTTGGTACTGCTATGTTTTGGATTATCTTATGGCATGTATAAAATAGACTAGTGGCGGAAGAATATTTTGGTTAATGTATATAGCCATGCGAAAATGGCTTATATATGTTTGAGCATAATGTTATAATCATTTGGTATGGAATGGTTAATCACTATCATAATTTGTGCTATTCATGCTAAAAGGGCTAGTTGAATCATGGAAACTATGAAATAGGTAAAGTCTACCTTAAAGGCAGATGCTGGCAGCAGCAGTGATGTAGATTTGGAAAATCACTAAAAATAGTAGGATTGGAATTAAATAATGAATAAATTATGTAAACGAACCTTGATGAATCTATTTTCATAGGAAAGTAACGAAACGATCATATGGACAGTATGTTAAGAGATATTCAGGTTCTAGTGAGACAGGGCCAGAACGGTTTCTGGATTCCCTGTTCCGACTTTGGAAATTCATTATAAATTAACCAGAGATAATTAGGAGTCATGCCATATATGTATAGATTCCTCTCTGAGTCTAGTTTCTATAGAAACAAACGGCATCAGTATTGAAGTTCTGTTCAGGGAGATATCCAAGTCGTAATGCGAAAAGGTCAGTGTAGTCGATCCCTGTAACATGGGAGACTTTGACTAATAAACTGTACTAATTGGCCCGACCAAAAATTCTAGAAAAAAATATGTAAATGGGCATATGAGTCTAGTTTCAGGGAAAAATTACGAAACTTATTTTAGAGTTGTGAAACTCAAGATATGATTTTTAAGGTGACAGTGTCGCAGTTAGCCAACTGCCTGGAAAATTTTAAAATGGACTGCGATAGTAAGCGAATTTAGTCTTTGAACCCCTCGTGTCCGACTCCGGCAACGGTCTCGCGTACGGGGTGTTACAATTTTATTTAAATATTATTCTAACTCGGATTCGTGGTCCCGAAACCACCGTTCCAATTAAGGTCCAAATTGGGCTGTTACTTTATTTATTTTTATTTAATACATTTTAATATTCCATTTACCTTTTTGTCCTTTATAATAATACATAATTTCATATATGCCAAACCACCAATCTCCACTATCATAAAGTAATGGTTTAATTGATAAATAGGGACTTCTACTTTAGTAAAACATGGAAAATAAACACTTAAACAATTAGAATGTAACTTTTTGCATTTTACGCGATTTAGTCCTTTTTGCTTAATTAACTATCGAAACGATAAAATTTTTCAACGAAACTTTAATACCATCTTTTTGCCACTTTGTAAATATTTATAAAAATATTTACGACTCGATTTATAGAAATGAGGTCCTGATACCTCATTTCCTAAACCCACTTGACCTTAGGGTCATACCACTTGAACTTAATAAATCACTTATAAAACAAATATCACAATATCAAAAATATTTTTAAAAATCACAATTAACTCGTAAATATTAAATATAATATTTACAAACCTACTCGTCGGATTTGGTGACCCCGAAACCACTGTTCTAGTTAATCCTAAAAACGGGCTGTTACATAGTACGCCAGTTGAGCGTACCCGAGTTCGGGATTGCACTAGGGCTATACACAGAGAAATTCATGGACGATAATGAACTCAACGCCCTCCACCGCCACATCCACTACTCCCCCTCAAAATGCTGGAAGGACCTCGTCCCTGCCTCGGCTACCTACGACCCTAGCCACTCCAAGGCATCGTCTCTCCCTCCATCCTTGAGGTATCTACACGCTATCTTGGCTCACACTCTGATAGGGAGATGAGAGAGCACCGACGTCGTCACCACCCACGATGGCTATTTCTTGTGGAATATGGCGAATGGGCACGTCATCGACCTCGCCTACTTTATTTCCCTCGCCATCCGCCACTAGACAGAACGGCACAGGAGGGGGTCATCTCTATCGGGCCCTATGTGACTCAACTGGCTCGGCACTTCAGGCTCCTCTACACAGTAGCCCAATCATACTCCCTCACTCTCATCGGCCAGATGTCCCCACAACGCATCTCGAGCATGCTAAGTATGAGGATTATCGAGAAACGACGTGGCACCTACCCTCCTCAATACCGCCTCGTCCAGTCCACCGAGGAGGAGGATCCAGAGGACATTATTGATGATGTCCCTCCACGTCAGGAAGACCCACTGTCTCAGCCACCACCCCCTCTCGCCCAGTTCATGCGGCGACTTCATACGTTGACATCTCTAAGCGGCTTACTGTATTCGAGCAGCAGTGTTTTTAGCGCTTCGATAACATTGATGCTACTCTACAGCAGATTTGTCAGCACTTCCACATCTTATCGCCACCCCCACCTCGCGACCCATCTAGCGATGAAGATGTTTAAAAACTTTTATTTATTATTTTAAGTTGTTACTTTTATTCTATTTTAAGACTACTTTTTATTTTTCTTTAAGCTTATTTTTATTAGCTTTATAATTATTATTTTACAATTTTTAATTTCGGTTATTTCATTACGAGTAATTATTCTTCTTTATATATTTCCTAAACAAGTTACTAATCCTATCACAATTATAACGAGCTCCAAAGCTCACTATTACTAGGAACTTGAAACTCCACTGGGAAAGGTTCTTCACGACTGACATGCCCTACTCGACCACGACCATAGCCAACATGAGATATAATATTCTTTTGGCGTAGCATTTATGGAACTCAACCTCTACCACCATCGGAGTATCCTCCTCCACCCTCATCATTGCTTTGGCCGTTTATTCTCCATGACTCTAATTCAAGGAATTCATACATCATTCAGGAAGTTTCACTTCTTTCCCTATCTTATGGTTATAAATCTATCTTTGTCAATATATCTTCCTTTATACATTGAGGGCAATGTACATCTTAAGTGTGGGGGGTCTTTTACATCATCATTAGAAATCCCTAAATTTTGCTTTATTCTCACATGAATCACTCATATCACTATTAGAATGAATTTTGATCAATTTATGAGTTTTATTGATATGTCTTGAATTAAAACATAGGTATTTATGCATTGATTGTTTAAACTTTAAGACATTAGGGAATCAAGCATGATAAGTTGATTTTTGAAGAATTAAAAACTTTTAGGTTGTTTCCCTAAGTTTAGGTATTATCTTGAGTTGAAATTCACAAGTTTAAACAACAAAAAGCCATAATTTTTTTGAGATCTTGAGCCTTTAGAGCATATTTTATTCATTTCATGCTCACTTTCATTATGAGTGCGTCAGTTTTGATTTGCTATTCTAGAACTTGCTTTATTATGCATGTCAAGACACACCATTTGATTTGATATGTCAAAATGATAAAGGCACTTAGGTTTCACCCACTCACTCCACAAAAGCCTGCCTTCATAATTAATCCTTAGTGAACCCTTTTGAGCCTAACAAACCATTAATTGATTTACCCTCAATATTAACCCATAACCCATTATTGTTGAAATCCTCTAATTTGATCCCTATTTTTTTCGAGATTTGATTTGAACAAATTGCTTAGCTATGTTTTGTTCTTCTATGTAGTTGACTTGTTCTTAAAAAAAATTACTTCAATACATATTAGTAGTAATTCGTCGTTTTTGAGCTTGAGTGTTAATTCCATATTCTGAGAAGAAGCTCACTTGTAGTCAACTGATGACTAGTTATTTTTCTAGCTAAGTAATTTTTCAATTCAATCCCGAATCTAACATCTTCTTTTGGCTTGTGACCACACCCCTAACCAAAGCCACGTTACAACCCTCTAAAAGACCTTTTTGATTGATGTATCTGCTCAATATATAGTGGTGGAGATTTTATTTTCAAGCAAGCCTATGGTAATAACTTTTCATATTGAATAATGAGTGCTTTTATTGATGTCCTTAAACACCTTGAGTGATTTCAGTGGATCTTTAGTGAGGATGTTAAACTCTGTGATATTTTGATCAAAAGTAATTACTTAGATGAGGGGAGATACCTATGTTTTCGTCATAAAATGCTCAACTTGGAATGTTTGAAACTTTGATGTACTTTTAGTTGAATTTTAAATGTATGAGTACTTATGGATTACTTTGATATATTATTGATAGGGATTATAAATTGAGAAGAATTTATTTTGATTATGAGTTAAGAATTTTTGCTTGACGACAAGCAAATGCTTAAGTGTGGGGGTATTTGATAAACCGTAATTTATACATATTTTTATCCCATGCTTAGCCTATTTATGAATGGTTTCTCATTAGATTTGGAGAATTCGATGCTCCTAATCCTTTAATTTCATGTTTTATACTTAGGAGAGCATAGGAGAGTAAAAAGAGCGAGAAACGGGCCGAAAACGGAGAAAATGGACCCACGTGGGAAATCAACAGGCCTGGACTTTCTAACACGGGCGTGTCACACGGCCGTGTCCCTTAGGCAGGATTAAAGCAGGACTTACACGGGTATACTACACGCCCGTGCCTGTTCAACAGCCTTGACCACGGGTTAGAGTAATCGCACACGAGCGTGTCCCTACAGAGCCCAAGTATTACCCTATTCGGAGAAGGCCAATTTTGGTGGCTCTTAGGAATTCTACAGCCTATTTAAAAACCTGATAAGGCACTTAGAAAAGAACGCAGAGTAGGAAGCAAGGAATTACTCAAGGAAAGTCGATTGATCCATCTTAGAAGCTGGATTCATCATCAAGGCTGAAGATCTCCCTTCAAGTTCCTTCAGGAGTTTTGGGTTTTCTTATGTTTTGTTATCTTTATGCTTTTGAGATGTTTTCTTTCATAAATACGAACTAAACCCCCTAAATACCTAAGATGGATCTTGTTATTATTATCTGAATTGTATGACAAATATTTGACTTGTTCTTAATTATGTGTTCTTAATTCTTGTTTTGATATTCCAGGATATTGATTCAAGTTAAGCTCTTATTTAGAGGAGGAATAGACCCTGTCTAAGAGTAATTTTTTCATAATTAAGTGGAGTTGATTGCACGCCTAGAGATAGGGTGATAAGATTTTACCGGATTAGGGTGAAACTTAATAAAGGAATCCATAAATCGAGTTAATACAATTCTAGGGTGTTAATTAGAAAGATATTTCAATTATTCAACCTAGGGTTAAACATTATTAGTCTCAAGAGAGATAATAATATAACTTAGGGATTTCTACGGATCAAGTCAAATGAATAAATCATCTGATTCAGAGTCAAATAACAAGTGAAGTCTAGGTGGATTTTCCCTTAGGTAATTTCTTAATCAATCGAATTTTCCCAAAAGTATTTTCCCAAATTTTCTTTCTCTGCATTCCTAGTTAATAATTAGTTTAGATAACCAAACCTCTTAATTTTTAGGCTAGATAATAAAAAGGAAGTAAATACTAGTACTCGTAGTTCTTTTGGGTTCGACAATCCGGTCTTGCCAAACTATACTAGTGTTTGATAGGTACACTTGCCTTAATCGTGATAATAAGTTAGTCTCAAGAACCATTCATTCATAAATCTTTAAAACCTGTCACGAATATCACGTATCATCTATTTAGCTTTATCTTTATATTTTGAAATTACTTTTTATTTCCTGTTAATACTATTTTATCTTGAGTTTTTACAATTTTTATTTTCGGCTATTTCATTACGAGTAAATATGCTTCATTATATTTCCTAAAGAGTTCCTAATTTTATCACAGTCATAAAGAGCTCCAAAGCTCATCATCAAACAGGAACTAAAAAAATCCAACGGTGCAAGACTTATGGACTAATGAACCTCTACCACCACCAGAGTATCCTCCTCCACCCTCATCATTGCTTTGGCCGTTTATTCTCCATGACTCGAATTCAAGGAATTCATTCATCATTCAAGAAGTTTCACTTCTCTCCTTATCTTATAATTATAAATCTATCTTTGTCAATATATCTTTCTTTATACATTGAGGGCAATGTACATCTTAAGTGTGGGGGGTCTTTTACATCATCATTAGAAATCCCTAAATTTTGTCTTATTCTCACATGAATCACTCATATCACTATTAGAATGAATTTTGATTAATTTATGATTTTTATTGATATGTCTTGAATTAAAACATAGGTATTTATGCATTGATTGTTTAAACTTTAAGACATTAGGGAATCAAGCATGATAAGTTGATTTTTGAAGAATTAAAAACTTCTAGGTTGTTTCCCTAAGTTTAGGTATTATCTTGAGTTGAAATTCACAAGTTTAAACATCAAAAAGCAATAATTTTTGTAAGATCTTGAGCCTTTAGAGCATATTTTATTCCTTTCATGCTCACTTTCATTATGAGTGCGTTAGTTTTGATTCGTTATTCTAGAACTTGCTTGATTATGCATGTCAAGACTACACCATTTGATTTGATAAGTCAAGATGATAAAGGCACTTAGGTTTAACCCACTCACTCTACAAAAGCCTACCTCCATAATTAACCCTTAGTGAACCCCTTTTGAGCCTAACAAACCATTAATTGATTTACCCTCATTATTAACCCATAACCCATCATTGCTAAAATCCCCTAATTTGATCCCTATTTTTGTCGAGATTTGATTTGAACAAATTGCTTAGTTATGTTCTGTTCCTCTAAATATTTGACTTGTTCTAAAAAAAACAATACTTACATACATATTAGTAGTAATTCGCCATTTTTGAACTTGAGCGTTAATTCCATATTCTGAGAAGAAGCTCACTTGTATTCAACTGATGACTAGTTATTTTTCTAGCTAGGTAATTTTTCAATTCAATCCCGATTCTAACATCTTCTTTCAGCTTGTGACCACACCCCCTAACCAAAACCACGTTACAACCCTCTAAAAGAGCTTTTTGATTGATGTATCTGCTCAATATATTGTGGTGGAGATTTGATTTTCAAGAAAGCCTATGGCAATAGCTTTTCATATTGACTAATGAGTGCTTTAATTGATGTCCTTAAACACCTTAAGTGGTTTCAGTGAATCTTTAGTGAGGATGTTAAACTCTGTGATATTTTGATCAAAGGTAATCACTTAGATGAGGGGAGACTCCTATGTTTTTATGATAAAATGCTCAACTTGGAATGTTAGAAACTTTGATGTACTTTTAGTTGAATTTTAAATGTATGAGTACTTATGGATTATTTTGAGATATTATTGATAGGGATTATAAATTGAGAAGAATTTATTTTGATTATGAGTTGAGGATTTTTGCTTGAGGACAAGCAAATGCTTAAGTGTGGGGGTATTTGGTAAACCATAATTTATACATATTTTTATCCCATGCTTAGCCCATTTATGAATGGCCTCTCTTTAGATTTGGTGAATTCAATGCTTCTAATCCTTTAATTTCATGTTTTATACTTAGGAGAGCATAGGAGAGTAAAAAGAGCAAGAAACGAGTCGAAAACGGAGAAAATAGACCTACATGGGAAATCAACACGGCCTGGACTTCCTCACACGGACGTGTCACACGGCCGTGTCCCTTTGGCAGGATTGAAGTATGATTTACACGAATAGACTACACGCCCGTGCCAATTCAACAGCCTTGACCACGGGCTGGAGTAATCGCACACGAGCATGTCACACGGGCGTGTCCCTGCCGAGTCCAAGTATAGTTCTATTCAGAAAAGGCCAATTTTTAGGGCCCTTAGGCATTCAAAAGCCTATTTAAACACCTGTGGAGGCACTTAGTGAGGGGACGCAGAGTAGGAAGCAAGGAATTACTCAAGAAAAGCTGATTGATCCATCTCAGAAACCGGATTCATCATCAAGACTGAATATCTCCCTTCAAGTTCCTTCAGAAGTTTTGGGTTTTCTTATGTTTTGTTATCTTTATGCTTTTGAGATCTTTTCTTTCATAAGTATGAACTAAACCCCCTAAATACCTAAGGGGAATGAAACCTAAGATGGATCTTGTTATTATTATCTGAATTGTATGACAAATATTTGACTTGTTCTTAATTATGTGTTCTTAATTCTTTTTTTGATATTCCAGGATATTGATTCAAGTTAAGCTCTTATTCAGAGGAGGAATAGACCCTGTCTAAGAGTAAATTTTTCATAATTAAGTGGAGTTGATTGCATGCCTAGAGATAGGGTGCTAAGATTTTGCCGGATTAGAGTGAAACTTAATAAAGGAATCCATAGATCGAGTTAATACAATTCTAGGGTGTTAATTAGAAAGAGATTTCAATTATTCAACCTAGGTTTAGACATTATTAGTCTCGAGAGAGATAATAATATAACTTAGGGATTTCTACGGATCAAGTCAAATGAATAAATCGTCTAATTCAGAGTCAAATAACAAGTGAAGTCTAGGTGGATTTTTCCTTAGGTAATGTCTTAATCAATCGAATTTTCCCAAAAGTATTTTCCCAAATTTTCTTTCTCTGCATTCCTAGTTAATAATTAGTTTAGATAACCAAACCTCTTAATTTTTAGGCTAGATAGTAAAAAGGAAGTAAATACTAGTACTCGTAGTTCTTTTGGGTTCGACAATCTGGTCTTGCCGAACTATACTAGTGTTTGATATGTACACTTGCCTTAATCGTGATAATAAGTTAGTCTCAAGAACCATTCATTCATAAATCTTTAAAACCTGTCACGAATATCACGTATCAGCTATTTAGCTTTATCTTTATATTTTGAAATTACTTTTTATTTCCTGTTAATACTATTTTATCTTGAGTTTTTACAGTTTTTATTTTCGGCTATTTCATTACTAAATATGCTTCATTATATTTCCTAAAGAGTTCCTGATTTTATCACAGTCATAAAGAGCTCCAAAGCTCATCATCAAACAGGAACTAAAAAACTCCAACGGCGCAAGACTTATGGACTAATGAACCTCTACCACCACCAGAGTATCCTCCTCTACCCTCATCATTGCTTTGGTCATTTATTCTCCATGACTCCAATTCAAGGAATTCATTCATCATTCAGGAAGTTTCACTTCTCTCCCTATCTTATGATTATAAATCTATCTTTGTCAATATATCTTCCTATATACATTGAGAGCAATGTACATCTTAAGTGTGGGGGGTCTTTTACATCATCATTAGAAATCCCTAAATTTTGTCTTATTCTCACATGAATCACTCATATCACTATTAGAATGAATTTTGATTAATTTATGATTTTTATTGATATGTCTTGAATTAAAACATTGGTATTTATGCGTTGATTGTTTAAACTTTAAGACATTAGGGAATCAAGCATGATAAGTTGATTTTTGAAGAATTAAAAACTTTTAGGTTGTTTCCCTAAGTTTAAGTATTATTTGGAGTTGAAATTCACAAGTTTAAACATCAAAAAGCCATAGTTTTTGTGAGATCTTGAGCCTTTAGAGCATATTTTATTCCTTTCATGCTCACTTTCATTATGAGTGCGTTAGTTTTGATTTGTTATTCTAGAACTTGCTTGATTATGCATGTCAAGACTACACCATTTGATTTGATAAGTCAAGATGATAAAGGCACTTAGGTTTAACCCACTCACTCCATAAAAGCCTACCTCCATAATTAACCCTTAGTAAACCCATTTTGAGCCTAACAAGACATTAATTGATTTACCCTCAATATTAACCCATAACCCATCATTGTTGAAATCCCCTAATTTGATCCCTATTTTTGTCGAGATTTGATTTGAATAAATTTCTTAGTTATGTTTTGTTCTTTTAAATATTTGACTTGTTCTTAAAAAAAAACAATACTTACATACATATTAGTAGTAATTCGCCATTTTTGAGCTTGAGCGTTAATTCCATATTCTGAGAAGAAGCTCACTTGTATTCAGCTGATGACTAGTTATTTTTCTAGCTAGGTAATTTTTCAATTCAATCCCGATTCTAACATCTTCTTTCAGCTTGTGACCACACCCCCTAACCAAAGCCACGTTACAACCCTCTAAAAGACCTTTTTGATTCATGTATCAGCTCAATATATTGTGGTGGAGATTTGATTTTCAAGAAAGCCTATGGCAATAGCTTTTCATATTGACTAATGAGTGCTTTAATTGATGTCCTTAAAGACCTTGAGTGATTTCAGTGAATCTCTAGTGAGGATGTTAAAGTCTGTGATATTTTGATCAAAGGTAACCACTTAGATGAGGGGAGACACCTATGTTTTTATGATAAAATGCTCAACTTGGAATGTTTGAAACTTTGATGTACTTTTAGTTGAATTTTAAATGTATGAGTACTTATGGATTATTTTGAGATATTATTGATAGGGATTATAAATTGAGAAGAATTTATTTTGATTATGAGTTGAGGATTTTTGCTTGAGGACAAGCAAATGCTTAAGTGTGGGGGTATTTGATAAACCGTAATTTATACATATTTTTATCCCATGCTTAGCCCATTTATGAATGGCCTCTCCTTAGATTTGGTGAATTCAATGCTCCTAATCCTTTAATTTCATGTTTTATACTTAGGAGAGCATAGGAGAATAAAAAGAGCGAGAAACGAGTCGAAAACGGAGAAAATGGACCCACGTGGGAAATCAACACGGCTTGTGTAATATCCCGAATTAGGGCCTAATCAGAATAGTGGTTTCGTGACCATAAATCCGAGATAGAAATAATTATTTTATAATTATTTTTAGGTTTATGATATGATTGCATGATTGTGTGAAAATTTCGTGATGAAATTCTATGCCTAAAGTGCTTAAATTGAAAGTAGGGACTAAATCGAATAAGTTGCAAAACTTGCATTCTAGAAGTTTTTAGTATGAAATTGTTTTGGAATATTAATGAGGAGGTCTTAAATAGCAATTTGACCAATTTTAAGTTCATGGACAAAATTAGGACATGGAAGGAATTTTTGGAAAGTTTAGTAGTAAGGGTATTTTGGTCATTTAGTTATTAAAATGAATTAAAAACAAAATTAAAAGCCAATTTTTGTCCATCTTCTTCATTAGGCCGAAATTTCAAGGGTTCTCCATAGCTAGGGTTTGTTTCAAGCTTCCAAGCTCCATAGTAAGTGATTCCAAGCCCCGTTTTTAATGATTTTTACGATTTTGAAATCCCGGTAACTCGATAAAGCTTATGTTAGCAATAATTTAACCTAGGGTTTATATTTTGAAAAATACCCATAGGTGAAATTTGTGTATTTTGATGTTTTATGATAGAATATGAAGTTTTAAATTATGTTAGACAACTTGTACTACTCGATTTTAAGCAAAAACGAGTAAAAGGGCTTAATCAGTAAAAATACCTAATAGTCACAAGTACATGTTAGAGTGAGATTTTGATGTTGCCATAGAAGAGAAAAGTGATCAGCATGTTGTAAAACATAAGAATAAGGAATAAATTTTAATCCCGAGCCTAGGGGCAAAAATGTAAATATGCAAAAGTTTAGGGGTAAAATTTTAATTTTGCCAAAATTTGAGTTAAGGATTAATTTGATAATGTGACTATTAAATAAGCTAAATGTGTTATTTTAGATCAAGAAAGACGTGGAATCGACCTCAATCGAGGAAAAGAAAAGATTGTGGACTAAATTGCAAAATCTTTGTATTTTGGTACCAAGGTAAGTTCATGTGTAAATAATGTATCATAATGGTTATTTTTAAGTTATTGATGTTAATTATATGTTATGCTGAATTTTATTATGAAATGTATGCTTTGTGGTTAATTTCAAATAATATGTAAATTATGTGAACTACTTGTTAAATATAATTGTTACCGAGTATTGATTTCGGCATTCTACGGAAGACGGCAAGGATAAGTGTTCGAGGAAAAATCCCGTTTGAACCTTAGGAATAGATTAGGATAAAAGTGACATGTCACTTGGATGATTGAGCATCCGAACTCGTTGAGTTGAGTCCGAGTTCACTTATGGATGCGAATGTCCGAACTCGTTGAGTTGAGTCCGAGTTCGTGAGATGTAACTAGGCATCCGAACTCGTTGAGTTGAGTCCGAGTTCACTTATGGATGCGAACGCCTGAGCTTGTTGAGTTGAGTCCGAGTTCGCTTATGGGCGGGTTACATGATTGCTTGATTGCATATATGGCACTTATGTGCAAGTTATCCATGTATCCGAATTATATTCCGATGTGTTCAACGGGTAAAGTTCTACTCAATGGAGGAATATTCGAGATGTAAAGAGAAGTATTGGTGAGTGATGTGAAATGGTTATTTTGGACAGGTATGTATTTAACCCTCGGGTTGAGTATTGATACAACCACGATAAGGTAATAAGATGATGAAAAATGATTAAAAATGTGATATGTGTTTTAGTGATACATGCTAATGTTGATTGGTATGACTGTTTGTTATGTTACTTATTATTTGCATATGAACTTACTAAGCATTTATGCTTACTCCCTCCTTCTTACTCATTGTAGTTTTGGACAAGCCAGCTCAGGAGTCGGGATAGGTCGAAGGCTCAGTCACACTATCCGGAAGACTTTTGGTAATGGCTTGTAAATTTAAGTATGGCATGTATAGCAATATACTTTTTTTGTGTAAATGATCTTATGGTATGGTGATGGAATGGTTGAGGAAATGCTTGATAATGATAAATTATGAAAATATTTAGTTTAGATTATATTTGATGTTAAGGAAAATTATTAAGATACTTAGTGCATAAAAACTCATAAAAGGGATGAAATTTGCCATAAACAGAATACTGCAGCAACACTGACGCGAGTTTAAAAATTTACTAAAAATCATAGAAATTGAACTTGGTGATGGAATACATATCAAATTGAAGCTTATTATGTCTAGTTTCACATGAAACAAATGAAACAGGTAAAGAATTATATGTTACAATATATTTGAATTTTAGTGAAACAGGGTCATAGCAATTTCTGAATCCCCTATTCCAACTTTATAAATTCACCATAAATTGTAAAGATATAATTAGGTAGTTTATTTTATATTCTCAGAATCCTTATTGAGTCTAGTTTCATTAGAAACAAACCTCATAGTCATATGGATTTTTTACAGAGAGAAATGTGGTTCGTAGTAAACAGAGGTCAGACCAGTCAAGTCCTAAAACAGGGGTAACTTTAACTAATAAACTGTACTAATTGGCCAAACCAAAAATTCTAGAAAAAAATTAGTAGATAGGTATATGAGTCTAGATTTAGGGAAAATTTATGGATCTTGATTTCGAGTTTCGTAACTCGAGATATGATTTTTCTTGTGACTGTGATGCAAGTAGCTTAAAAGCTGTGAATGTAGAAATAAATAATCCAAAGTTCTAAATATGTTAAATTAAGCTTAGTAACACCTCATACTCGACTCCGGCGATGGTCTCGGGCGTGGGGGCGTTACAGCCTGGACTTCCTCACACGGGCGTGTCACACGGCCGTGTCCCTTTGGCAGGATTGAAGCATGACTTACACGGATAGACTACACGCCCATGCCAATTCAACAGCCTTGACCACGGGCTGGAGTAATCGCACACGAGCATGTCACACGGGCGTGTCCCTGCCGAGTCCAAGTATAGTTCTATTCAGAAAAGGCCAATTTTTAGAGCTCTTAGGCATTCAAAAGCCTATTTAAACACCTGTGGAGGCACTTAGTGAGGGGACGCAGAGTAGGAAGCAAGGAATTACTTAAGGAAAGCTGATTGATCCATCTCAGAAACCGGATTCATCATTAAGACTAAATATCTCCCTTCAAGTTCCTTCAGAAGTTTTGGATTTTCCTATGTTTTGTTATCTTTATGCTTTTGAGATCTTTTCTTTCATAAGTATGAACTAAACCCCCTAAATACCTTTGGGGAATGAAACCTAAGATGGATCTTGTTATTATTATCTGAATTGTATGACAAATATTTGACTTGTTCTTAATTATGTGCTCTTAATTCTTTTTTTGATATTCCAGGATATTGATTCAAGTTAAGCTCTTATTCAGAGGAGGAATGACCCTGTCTAAGAGTAAATTTTTCATAATTAAGTGGAGTTGATTGCACGCCTAGAGATAGGGTGATAAGATTTAGCCGGATTAGGGTGAAACTTAATAAAGGAATCCATAGATCGAGTTAATGCAATTCTAGGGTGTCAATTAGAAAGAGATTTCAATTATTCAACTAGGGTTAGATATTATTAGTCTCGAGAGAGATAATAATATAACTTAGGGATTTCTACGGATCAAGTCAAATGAATAAATCGTCTGATTCAGAGTCAAATAACAAGTGAAGTATAAGTAGATTTTTCCTTAGGTATTGTCTTAATCACATCGAATTTTCCCAAAAGTATTTTCCCAAATTTTCTTTCTATGCATTCTTAGTTTAGTAATTAGTTTAGATAACCAACATCTTAATTTTTAGGCTAGATAATAAAAAGGAAGTAAATACTAGTACTCGTGGTTCCTTTGGGTTCGACAATTCGGTCTTGCTGAACTATATTACTGTTCGATAGGTACACTTGCCTTAATCATGATAATAAGTTAGTCTCAAGAACGATTCATTCATAAATCTTTACAACCTATCACGATTATCACGTATCAATTCACAATGTACTTGCCTCCAGCCCACATGCATAATGTTGATTTATCGGCAGATGATGTGTTAGATTTCCAAATCTACCACACAGAAGGCATGATCATACCATTGGATTCGGGTGAATTGGAAGTTGGTAAGGAGATTTATAGTAAGGATAGTTTTCTCGATGCATTAAAACAATATAGCATCATAAACGGGGTTAACTACCAAATGGTTAAATCCAAATTTGAGAAGTTTGAGGCCAAGTGTCTAATGCGGGACAATACATGTTCATAGAAAGCATGGGTTCAGTTAGGAAAAAGACAGGGTTGTGGAAGATAAAGAAGTACAAAAATCTACATACGTGTGTTGCTGGTACAGTATCACTGGGTGTTTAGGGTTTTTAAATACTATTGTTATTATTTAATGTTGCATTATTTAACATACTTCATTGACAAGTATTTCAAAGATCATCCTAATATGGATTCAGATATGATATCGGGCTTAATACTACCGATGGTGGAGGCAGATCCCAAGACTTCTATGTCGGTCTTAATTGCCAATATTCGTAGCCAATTCAAGTACACGCCTTCTTACCGTAAGGCCTAGATAGCTAAGCAGAAGGCGTTGGAAAAGATGCATAGTAGGTGGGACGCTTCATATAATGAGGTGTGGCAGTGGTGTCAGGTGCTAGAGAGGTACGTCCTAGGTTGCGTAACAAACCTTGAAGCAAGCCCCGCGTACTACAATGACCGCTTGCTCTGTGGAGACTAAGTGTTCAAGCGTCTGTTCTGGAGCTTTAAGTAATGTCGGGACACATTTGTGTACTGCAAGCCATTGGTACAAATTAACAATACATTTATGTATGGTAGATATACCCATCGGCTATTGCTAGTTGTGGCATAGGATGATAGTGGGAAAATCCTTCCAATTGCATTTGCAATAACACTGGAGGAGTCAAGTGACGACTAGGATTTCTTTCTTTCTTGGTTAACGAGGCATGTCTGCCCTCAACCTAATATCTGTGTTATATCGAATCGAAGCACTAGAATACTAGCCGCAATTGAGCGAGAGGGAAGTTTATGGGATCGTACACACCATCGGTATTGTCTAAGACACGTTGCATCCAACTACTACTGGCGATATCGGTCTACCACTGAACGACGACAAGTAAGCAACATGGGTATTTATTCTCCACTAATATAATTTCATTTGTAATATTCAATTTATTCTGAACGGAAGAGTGGTATGTAATTATTGCTATCAACTTACATTGACAGGGTACGAGATCAATAATGACTATTTTTATGAGATGCTGCCAATTTTATGATTAGTTAACGATCAAGGCATAGACTACCTCTGTAACATACTTTTCGATCAGTAGACACAAGCATATGACGGTGGCCTACGATATGGTCATATAACCTCAAATCTGGTTGAATGCATAAGTTTTTTTCTAAAATGAACACGTCATTTGTCGATAACCTAGGTTGTACAGGAGACATATTTCTATTTGGCAGCACTATTTCCAAAGTAAGCAGCGAGTTTTAAAGGTCAAATGCAAGGAGGTCATGTATGGTGCATGAATGTATTACAAGAAATTAACAAGGCGAAGTTGCGAGCCAACACCATGCACACAGTGTATCACGATCGCGACAACCTATGGATTCGTGTGACGAAGTTTAACAAATCGAACCAAGGTATTACCAGCATTCAATATCATGTACACCTAAGAAATAGGACTTGCGACTATGGGAGGTTTGACGCACTTCGTTATCCATGCACTCATGTAATTAAAATTTGTTAGAATCTCTGTTTGGATCCCATGAGTTACGTCGATGAAGTGTACAAATTAGAATACATGTACAACATATAGAGACACGTATTCCCACCGGTCCCAGATGAATATAAGTGGTCGTTTGTATCACTTGCTCCATTTAAGTTGTTACCAGATAGAGAATTGCGTCGCAAATCAAAAGGTTGACCTTGCTCGAGTAGAATACATGATAATATGGATATCCAGGAAAGAACGAACCAACAGAAGTTGTGCAGATAGTGTAGGAATTCAGGTTATACAATTTGAACATATCCAAATCGAAATGGTTCATAATTGATTAAATGAAACTATGTTGCATTATTTCTATTGTCTTATTCAAAAGAACTTCTATTTTATTAAATAGGACAATATATAAAAATAATTTACTATTAAAATATTTAAAAAAACTTTTATTTTATTAAATGAAACAATATAAAAAATAATTTGTACAAATATATTAAAAAAATCAATGCATGTGTTGGTCGAAATTAGTGTCATATGGTGTGGTCGACGGTTACGCATTGGATTCCTTTTTGGTTCAACTTTCGGCAAGGGTTGTGGTTGTTCTAGCTGGGGTTGTGGTTGTTCTGGTTGTGAGTGTTAAGAGGATGACCCACCTTGATAGAACAAAGAACGCGAAGGTGTTTTCATCACCCACGGTGGAGGTGTTTGAAACCCATAAAGCGATGGGGATTGGAAATGAGATGAGCTCCCCAGCGGTGCCTCGTGCAATCCCTCCTGCGACGATGGCCTATTTATCGTCAGTTGAGTCGGAGTCATTGGGAAAATAAATGCACCAGGCCATGCATTCCAACCTAGCATATGATTGGAAAAAGAAAACATATAAGGGTTAGGATACATATAACGGCTAGGATACGCACTTGGCACAATCTAAAGGGCTTGTGGTGCGGGCGTCATTGCTTAAGGTGTTGGGCCCGGTGATTGTGTGAGCACTATTGATGGGCCCGCCTCGTCAGCCCTTCTCTTTGGATTTAAAGGGCCCCGCCGTTCCTTTTTGACACGGAATTGTCGACGCCTCTACTCTTTGAGAAAAAAATATGGCTTGCTATGGATTCTAAATCATGGAATGTACTCTGGCTCGCACGCTAACTCTAAAACAATGATCGATTCGTGAGTAGGTATATGATTATACTGATTTTCTACATTTTGATCTGATCAGAGAAGAAGACCGGCCAATGCGTATTCAGTCGCCGTAAGTCAATTTTGTTCTCTTCATCGAGTACCTCAGGTGTTACGGGAATCGGTTGTCAGAATCCAAATTGTCGTAATACTTTATCCGTCTGGTACATCTCAACAATAGCGTAGTTGACCAATGAGACCCTAACGTGCCAGATGTTTGGATTCTGTAGGAATTCATCTGGAATTATTGCCCGAATCGCCAAATCCTCATATGGTGTCCATTGAAACTATATGAACGTGATAAAAATATTAATTATATACATAATACTAAATACTAAATACGAAACAGCTATGTTGTGTATATATATTTCATTTAATACTTACATGCGTTTCCGACCGTTGGTCTAATAGAAGTCGTATATCTTCAAGAGCGGTATGTATTCCAACATAACTCGCCGAATGGTTCTACCTAATTAAATAAGTTTTTAGCATAAAATTATATTTTATATCTATGTAATAATTGTAAAATCTAATATAGATTTTACCTCGTTAAGAGTGGAAATGTATAAGGGTGGTTCACTCGATGACGTAAAAATGGAAAGCGAAATCGAACCCATAATTGTAGAAGTGATAGACAACCTCCAATTTTAGCTTTATTTGGTTTCGTCGCCCAACACATCTCCAAGTACAATGTTGACAACATGGCAGACCCCCAACTGAGTTCGCCAGCTGCTTTAAAATCGACGAGTTTCAATAGCCACCTTAAATGTATGAGGTTTCGTGACAAGTTCGACATTAGATAATCTCCAATCATCTTAAGGGTGTATGCCCGAACTATCGTATTCTTTCTACTTCAGTCGAATCATCCCCCGGCTCCGGGAATGTGTCTTGTAACCAGCCCATCTCGATCCAAACTCCGTAAATATTATCCGAAATTGCACCCAAAAGATCATAGCATATTGCTCCCCAATCAGCAGATTGAGCGGACCCAGTGAGTACGAACCCATTCATTGGCAATCCCAATTGTAACTGCACGTCCTCCAAAGTGATGGTACACTCCCCACATGGAAGATGGAATGTGTGCATCTAGGGTCTCCACCTCTCTATGAATACGCTGATGAGTTTCGGGTCCAACTTACACCCTCGGCCTATATTGGCCACATGCCAAAAACCTTTTTCCCTCAAGTAATTTTCTATCAATGGTGATGGAGGATCAGACATATTACGAATATAACATTGTAACACCCGATCTGTCAACTGTTATAAAAAAATTATACAATAGAAATTAATTAAAATTATATAAATGAAAAAAATTAAATAATATTCAAAAATTGAAATTAACCCTTACCATTTTCATTTGTTCGATGGAGATATGTTTATGATCGAGACAAATTAATTCCTCGGTCATTGCTAACACGGTCAAATATCTTACAAATTATAAAAATAATAATACTAATTTAGAAAAAAAAAAGTTAAAGTAAATAGTTATTTAAAGAGAGCTTTAAGAAATTTAGAGAGAAATTTGAGAACTTTAAGAATTTTGGAAGAAATGTTAAAATAAATTGTGTGAAAAAAATAAGCAGGAGGCTTTTATAGTTTTTTTATGACCGTTGGCCTCCCAACTATCAAATTTTTAAATGACCGTTGGAGTGACCGTTGAGGGCCAAAAACACGGGCTAAAGCGCGTCCTTGAAAGAGCATTTTTTGTCATGTCAATAAAATGCATCCATCCCAGTGCGTTTTATGCTGACATGGCAAAAACCCTCCCTGAAGGACGAAACACCTACATGGGAGCATTTTTAATTTTTTGGCCCATTTCGATAAATAAAATTTATAGTATTCCATTTCTGTAAATGAAGTAAGAAATGGGCTATCTTAGTAAAATGGTATTAGTTTACTAATTTTGTCTATACAAATAAAATAAACATACCTAATATCCTTTCTTTTCCTAATATCCACATTAACTGATGTGAATTAATTAATACAAAGTAAACCGAATTCATGATAATTATTCCACAAAATAATATAATGGTGTCATTTTTTATATTAATATTTTTATTCTTTACAATCAAAAGTAAGTAAAAAACACGATTCTATTATTAAAATAATAAATCCAAAACCTAAGACAGGCCGAACAAATAACCCACCCCCAAGCAACCCAATCTCTAAAATATCGAAACTATGCAAGAAAAAATAAAAGATTTTTCAAAGAGAAAAGGTGGGAATGAATTGGGTTCAGAGGGCGCCTGACCAATAATATTTCATCAGGAAACCACAGTTATTGATATTGATTACTAGATATAACGTCTTTTCCCTCTCTTGGATGGCTCTCACTTGGCACCGGCAAGTTTGGTGCGGAGCTGCTTGGCAGCAGCAACCATATTGTTCAGTGCCGGTTTCACCTCCTCGTACTTGCGAGTTTTCAGCCCGCAGTCAGGGTTAACCCACAGGATGTTGGTCTCCAACACCGCCAGCATCTTGTTAATTCTGTCAGCAATCTCTTCAGTTGATGGTATTCTCGGAGAGTGGATATCATACACACCAGGGCCAATTCCAGCACCATACTTCACTCCTTCACGGAATACTGACAGTAGCTTCTCATCTGAACGTGAGTTCTCAATGGTAATGACATCCGCATCCATGTCGATAATTGAGTGGATGATATCGTTGAAGTTGGAGTAGCACATGTGGGTGTGGATCTGTCGGATGTTTTTGAGAATTCAGCTATCACAGATAGAGCGTGAATATGGAAGTTTCGATAAATGAACAAGAGTGATTTAGACATGAACCTGGGTGGTATCCTTGACACCACAGTTGGTGATCCTAAAGGAGTGGACAGCCCATTTCAAGTAGAAGGCGTGCTCAGACTTTCTAAGCGGCAACCCCTCTCTCAAAGCAGCCTCATCAATTTGGATAACATTGATACCAGCCTTCTCAAGATCCTCAACTTCATCCTTGATGGCCAAGGCAATCTGGTAGCAAGTTTCGAATCTGAAAAATTGGCAATCATAGTCAAATAATAATCATATTGCAAAGTAAAACAAATGCCGGTACAAATATAATACTTCTCATCATTTTTCCTGAATTGGCTTCCTTGTGTCATGCATACCTGGGCTGATCATTTCTGACAAAGGACCAGTTGAGGATGGTAACAGGACCGGTAAGCATTCCCTTCATTGGGCGTTTAGTCATGCTTTGGGCAGTAGATGACCAGAAAACAGTCATTGCCTTGGGGCGGCTAACATCACCATAGATGATCGGTGGTTTGACACAGCGAGAACCATAAGATTGCACCCACCCATTAACAGTGAAAGCAAAACCAGACAACTGCTCACCAAAGTACTCAACCATATCGTTTCTCTGCACAATGTCAGAAGTTAGGACACTTTGCCCATATATTAACATAAGATATATCTCCCGTTTACTTGCAAAATACTTGCCTCAGGCTCTCCATGAACCAGGACATCAATGTCGAGTTCTTCCTGAAGGTTGACAACCTTCTTAATTTCCTCCTTAATGGCTTTAACGTAATCGTCCTCTGAGATCCTGAAGGGAATAAGAGAGCACTAGTTAAAAGAATGGTCAAAATTTCATTTTATATGAATGATGTTAGGGAAATTTTCCGGATTAACTCACTTGTTAGCCTTGAATTCACGACGAACTCTCCTGAGTTCAACCGTTTGAGGGAAGGATCCAATGGTCGTGGTTGGTAGGATTGGTAGGTTAAGCTTTTTCTGCTGCGCATCAAGTCTAGCACTAACGTTTGTTGCACGACGGTGGTCAGAGCCCTTCAAAGCGTCAGCCTGGAAATGCAAGCACGGTAAAACACGATAACCAAAGAAAGAATTTTCACGGGAAAATATATTACCACAGAGCAATCACTCAAAAGACAGGAATTTTCAGTTCTATCAAAACACTTACAGCCTTTTGAACAGCCGCATTGGTGACTCTTGGGGAGGACTTCCTTGAGGCTTGAGCAGCAGCATTAGAAGAGAAGAAGGCCTAAAAGTAGATGCATAACTTATGAGTGACATGGTGTTATCTGGATCTCGAGAAAGCAGCAAACAACAAAAAAACAAAAGACCTAGTCCAATGGCTTAAGGCCTGACCGAAGATGTATCCTTGTTCTTAGAAAACTAGCAAATTAAGGAGATATACCTCATCTTTCTGACCAGCCAATGCCTTCGCAAGGGCATTAACTTCAACAACTTTCTGCGCAGCAAATGCAAGCCAGGATTTGATTTCATCATCGAGCTTAGTTTCATTTACTAAATCAACAGCAGTGTGGAGAAGCGAGCATGAGGTGGACACCACGAGCTTGTCTGCACATTGGAAAATTAATTCACAGATATCAGTAAATAACAAAACTGTAATTCTCATCATGAAATTACAGGCCATAAAAGGCAAAAGAAAATAGAATACCTTTGCCAACAACAGCCTCAAGAGCCTGCAAGGTGCTAAGGGAAGAAGCAAGATCATTGGCCCAAATGTTCCTTCCGTCAACAACTCCAGCAAAGAGGTATTTGCCTTTAGGGAAGTCCTTCTTGACCAAATCAGTGGTTTGTGTTCCACGAACCAAATCCAAACCATAAGCAGTAACACCCTTCAATCCAATGAGGGTCTTGTATGCCTCAGGAGTAAGATCAGCGAAGTAAGTTTCGATCAGAACATTCAAGCCAGAAAGAGCCGATTCCAGATCAGCATATGCAGCAGTGAATGCTTGCAATTGTTGAGAGTCGAGATCCAAGACAAGGGTGGGTTCATCAAACTGAATCCAGGAAGCACCAGCTGCCTTAAGCTCGGATATAACTTCCCTGTAGAGATATTCAGTGTCATAATAGCAAATTAGAGCAGTTAAATTCATGAAAACTCAATGACAAAAGGAGAACCAACTCTTACTTGTAGATAGGGATGATTTTGGGGAGGAGAGAAAGAAGAGAAAAGGTCTTCTCGACACCCTTTGTGGGTTTTGACAGCAACAAATATGAGACAGGGCCAATAAGGACTGGGACGGTGTCAACTCCGAGCTGCATGTGGGGACAGACAATCAGCATCCAAGTTTCATAATAAGACAAAAAACATCAAATAAGAAGTATGGAACACAGGATACAAGTTGGGCACAATAATCAAATTGGTCCAATTAATACTTCAAGTCTCACTCAGGGAATTCTCAAAAAATGGATCGTATAAAAATACAATACTAGAGAGCTACAAACTATTATAAAAATCTCAAACACCATATTGACAAACATGAAACCATTCCCAGAACCCTGAGCCAGCCAACCATATGTTCTAAGCCATTGCATAGAAGAAAGTATGCTAAAAGACATTTATCAATTGTTTAAGGCCTTGAAGCTATCTCAAATTCAGACCATCATGCATTTTCGTGAAGTCAGAATAACTTATAAATCCTCTTATTTCCATCACAATGCATATAAATACCTACTATGTTTATAAACTAGACCCAAGAACATACCGCCTTAGCTTCCTTGAACTCATCCACTGCCTTGTGAGAAGCATAAGAGAATTTAACATCAGGTCCGAGTTCAGGAACAATGAAGTGACTGAAACAATATATTGCACAACACACACACACACACAAAAAAAAAAAAAAAAAGCATTAGTATGAGAAAACTCAGCACAAAGAACAAAACTAACAAAGTACAATTGACAATGGCAACTTACTAGTTGGTATCGAACCACTTGGTCATTTCCATGGCAGGCACAGAGGCATTTCCTCTAGCCATGGAGAAGTAAGTGTCATATCCGATCTCACCACCAGTCCAGTTATATCTAGGTGGAACAGCTCCGAGCATGGATGTGGTATCAAGAACCTGGTCGTAGTAAGAGAAAGTGTTGCTGGGGATGTACTTGATCCCAGCACCAGACATCTGTTTCCAGATGGATGACCTGAGATCAGCTGCAACTTTTTTCAAATCCTCAGCACTGCTCTTCTTATCCCAGAAAGATTCCAAAGCAAATTTAAGCTCTCTCTTGGGTCCCATACGGGGATATCCAACAATGTGGGAAGCCATTTTCTAAACCAAATAAAAGAACAGACAAGATAAGCTTTATGATATCAAATCATATATAAAAGCTAACTACTTTAAACGTCCTATACTCCTAAACTAGAAATAAATGGAATCAAAGCTAAGATCCATTACACATGCAATTCAGCATGGGCTGAGATTAAAACTTCTAGATTACTAAATCACCTGAGAGCCTAATAGATAACACCATGCCCGAAACCAATGATTATACACTAAGACTATAAATACCAAAATCTAGAAGGCTTGGATCTATTCAATCGATTTCATAAAGACAAAATAAAATAAAATAAAGTAAAAAAGATAAGCCAAAATACTTGATCAAATGCTAATAATATCAAATAGATCTGACTAAGAAAACTAGGATTCTTTAATAATTCCAAAAACCCAAATTAAAAATCAAATACTTGTAATAAATACCGAAAAAGAAAATCAAATGAAAAAAAAAAGTTGTATAAATAAACAAATGCGCTGATCAATGCTTACACTTTCTACTACACTTTTGCTTCGAGAACCCAGAAAGAAAATCAACTGGTACAGTTTAAAATCTAACACTAACGAGTAAATCTCAATAAAAAAAGTATGGATTTTGCAATGTTATTGAATAAACCATGTTAAACAATGAGAGGTTCAAATAACATTTAATGAAAACCCAGACAGAATATCACCAGGAAAAATACAAATGCAGACACTTACCCGTATATCTTAATGAAAAAAGAAAAGAGATAAAAATTGAACTTCAGACAAAAAAAAAGACAATGCTTAAGAACTTTTGAGAGAATTTCAAATCGTTTTAAAGAAGATTCAAACGGGAAACATCAACAGGATTGTAGAAAAAGGACATGAGAGAAGAGTTTGAATCAAGGCAAACAGTATTAATGAGTGAAGGAGAGAAATGAGAGGAGGAGACTAACCGAACTATAACGTAGTGAACGGAGATGAAAACGGAGAGAGAACTAAATTAGAGAAAAAAAGGGAGGGAACGGCAGAGAGGAGGAATCGGCACGATTTCTGAAGGTGGAAGAGTTTGAGCCTATTTATTGCCAAAGATGGTAGCCGCTGCCTTTCATCTATTGACTGATAAACAAATCTCAATTTTCTTTTTCCTTTTTGTTTGTTTTAAATAAAAATCTGGTTTTTTTCAAAATAAATAAAGTTTTTTAGATTTAGTGGAACTTAAGCCTACTTGCGGCTTTTTCTGAAATGGCGCCTGGGATTATTTTGGGGCTTGGTGAGATATACCGGAAAAAGTTAATTTTTAAAAATTCACAGAAATGGGTTATTTATGAAAATACGTTAAAAATACAAAAGTGATTCAACTGGTGCTGTTTTCAAGGGAAAATAAAAAAAAATGCGTCTAACTCAACACTTTTTTTCCCCTTAACTAGTAAAATGCGCCCAAATCAACACCCTAAAAAAAACACGTACAGGTCAATGCATTTTCCTCCCTTTTTAGGGCTTTAATTGTTTAATTAGGGTTTATGGTTTAATAAATTAGAGTTTATAGTTAATTGAATTAGGATTTTATTATTTTATTTTATTTTTAAGTGTTTATTAATTAGTATTTTAGGGTTTTACGAAAAATAATTATTAGTAGGGTTTGGGTTTGTTTAGAGTTTTATTGTTAGATTTTTTAGTGTTCATAAATTAGGGTTTAGGGATTCTAAAAAAATAAGTTTGACGAGATGAGTTTTGAAAAATATCCCGGGATTTCCAGGAATTTGAAACGTTTTTGAAAAATGCCCTCAATAGTAGGGGTTGAGGTTTGTAGAGGAAAAAAAATGCTTCAAGCAGGATGCACTATCAGCAAAAGTATTGAAACGCTTCCAACTAGATGTCTTTTTCTGTACCGTTGTTGATAGTGCGTCCTACTTGGAGCGTTTTTTCTTTACAAATTTCAACCCCTATTATTTGAGGCATTTTTACAGAAACGAGTGGCATGTTATCCCTTGGGCTATAAATGACTCATATTTCAACCTTTGGTGGCATAAGTTAGAGTAATAAAAATTGAAGAAGTTGAGAAGAATAGAAATTCGTAAGGAAGGTATAAGTTAGAGCAACGATACTATTTGTAAAAAAAGGTAAGCATAAGTATTGATTTTTTTTGTTAATATTTATTTAAGCATTATATTTTTTGCATAATGTTTTTGTTTTGAACTTCTTTCAACAGATAATTTGGTTAAAAATGAGTGGACGGATTAATGCTATTATTTACTACGATGAGATCCGTGACACCGAGAATGGCATCTTTTGTAACACCCCGAACCCGAGACCGTCACCGGAGTCGAACACGAGGTGTTAACAGACTTTTAAAAATTTTCCAAACACTGCCAATCTGCGTAATAGTCGCTTTAAAAATCATATCTTGAGTTTCACAACTCGAAAATTTGTTTCGTGATTTTTCCCTGAAACTAGACTCATATGCCCATCTACATAATTTTTTTTTAGAATTTTTGGTCGGGCCAATTAGTACAGTTTATTAGTCAAAGTCTCCCATGTTACAGGGATCGACTACCCTGACCTTTGCGCATTACGACTTGGATATCTCCTTGTACAGGGCTCCAATACTGATACCGTTTGTTTCTAATGAAACTAGACTCAAAGGGGAATCCACACATATAAGGCATGACTTCTAATTATCTCTGGATAATTTATGGTGAATTATCAAAGTCGAAACAGGAGATCCAGAAACCGTTCTGGCCCTGTTTCACGAGAACTTTAATATCTCTTAATATACTGTCCATATGATTTTTTTGTTACTTTCATATGAAAATAGATTCATCAAGGTTCGATTACACAATTTATTCACTATTTAACTCCATTTCTACAAATTTTTGTGATTTTTCAAATCCACACCACTGCTGCTGTCAGCATCTGTTTTCAAGGTAAACTTTACCTGTTCCGTGGTTACCATGGACCAACTAGGGATTCGTCATACATGGGTCCACATATGATCATATTTAGCCATTCCAATGGCTGATCATTTGCCCAACACTTCCATTCCAAACCATAGTCACATCATGAAACCATATAAACATACATAAACACAAATGGTCTAATGTCATACTCCACTTCTACAAGCCATTTTCGCATGGCTGTACACACATACATCACAAAAAGTACTTAAAACAACAAGGGGTAGTCCTATACATGGCATATCCAGAGTTCAACAAAAAGAGTACCAAAAGAGCTTTGATAGTGTGGATGACTTCGACTTCGTTGATCCCGAATCCGATAGCTAACGAACAAAATCTATAAAACAGAGAGCCAAAGCAACCGGGTAAGCAATTTAAGCTTAGTAAGTTTCAAGTAATGAAATCGGCTTTGACTAAAGTATTACATTCACATAGCTAACTGAATCACTTTATTGATACACATTCTCATAATCATACTTACTTCACACTTCATTAACATATATACACACAAGGTATCAACCTATCTAAAAGCCGAAAGTTCGTTAGCCGATTGCACGAATACTATTTAAAACGAATCGACTTTTCCGAAGCACATGCAAACATACCTTATCGTTCGGGTTAGTCGAGCGTATTAATTGAATTAGTTACAGCACAAAACGCTCACATTCAAACCCAAGTCTCTTCGAAATTTAGCCGGATATAACCGCAAGCACAATTGCCTTCGGGTCTTAACCCGGGTATAGCAACTCGCACGAATGCCTTCGGGTCTTAGCCCGGATATATCAACTTGCATAATTGCCTTCGGGTCTTAGCCCGGATATATCAACTAGCACAAATGCCTTCGGGTTTTAGCCCGGATATATCAACTCGCACAAATGCCTTCGGGTCTTAGCTCGGATATATCAACTCGCACAAATGCCTTCGGGTCTTAGCCCGGATATATCAACTCGCACAAATGCCTTCGGGTCTTAGCCCGGATATATCAAATGCTCATGCACACATATATCTATAATCTTAACACATCCATATCTTATTTTCGTTACTAAGGCTCAAACACAAATCATTTATTAAACCTTTCAAATTTCGGCTCAATAGCCACTCACAAAGAGCATGATTTCACTTGGCTTTATAACTTAGTCTCTATGCACATTCGACTATCCGTCATAGTATGACTAATCATTTCAATATAATTCAAGTAGGGTCATTCCTCGAAGACTTACCTCGGATACTTTGAATAGTTGTGAATAGACTACTCGATCACTTTTTCCTTTCCTTTATCAGATTTTGACCCCCTTGGCTCTTGAGCTTGATTCAACAAGTAGATTTTATTAAATAACTTATCAAATTAGCGATTCGATTTAATACATGTATACCATACAACTAAGTACAAAAGATGTTATTAACTAGATATTAAACATCAAACATATGCTCTACTCATGTACCAACGAACATGATACTAGCTCAATACCATGCATAATCGAATTTATTTAGCATCATTTAGTTTTATATAAATACACATATCATCCCAACTCGACACAAGAGTCAAATTCATCACTCAAACATTCACACCAATCTATTTGAATATCTTGGCCGAAACCCTCAATTGGCTAACATAGCCTTAATATTTCAATATAAACATGTATACATCAAAGGCAATTTAAAACACTTAGCCCTTATACTCAATAATGAAACCAACCCGTATACCTAATTATTTAACACATCACCTCCAAATGCATATATTAACTAACATATATCCAATCCACATGCCAAGTTACCATGAATAAATTAAACTTATATATATATATAGATAACCTTTCACACCCTTGTATCTAGTGTCATGAGAATAGCCGAATGTCCAAATTAACCAAGCTTAAAGATTTAACCTTCAACACTTTAATGATCCACAACCTATTCTTCAAGGCTTCAATTATAAAGTAATTAACATTTATACTCTTGTGCCGAATTAGCTAACACTTATAGTCCATAGCCGAACCTCTTGATGATTAAGCCTCCAATTATTCATTTCAATTACCCTTACATTTTTACTTATCAAAGCCGAAACCCATACATGACATTACTCATATCATTCAAACTCACCTTCTAAAAAAAATCATGAACAATGCCGAATCCTTAAGTGTTCAAACCCCTAATTTACTCAACACATTCTTCATCAAAACTTAAAGGAAATAATCAAATTCCTTCTTTAATAACCATAGCCGAATGCTCCATCCATCCATCAAAAATTCCAAGTTTTCAAATGGGCTAATATGGAGCTAGCTAAATGACTTAAACTAAGCTTAAAATTTCAAAACTAACAAAATTTTACTAACCTTCTCAAGCTTCAAGTGACCGAATGCTACCCTCCTATCTTCCTCTCTACAATCGGCCAAGAAGAACAAGGTGATAACCTCCCTCTTTCTTTTTTTTTCTTTTAGTATCCTTAGTATTTCTTTTATTATTTCTTTTCTTTTACTTAAAATAATGACCACTTCATGGAAATTTACCACATAGTCTAATATATGCTCCATCATGGCCGGCCACTATGCACACAAAAGGAGTATTTGACATGCAAAGCCAATATTTTCACTACATGCTTAAATAGGTCCTTATAAATTAACCTATCGCATTTCAAAAGTGTCACACATAAGTCCTATTAACTAGGTTCACATGCAATCGACTAAATCGAAGTTTAAAACTTTCACACATTCATATTCACATATTCTAGACAATAATTATCACATCCAAATACTTCGGTGACTCAGCTTAGCGGTCCCGAAACCACTTCCCGACTAGGGTCAATTTAGGGCTGTCACATGTTTTTTTATCAGATAACACAACGCAATTGACTTTTAACCAAAACATAGAGTTGCCAAAACTTTGAAAAAGAATTAGAAAAAAAATTGTCGGAACTACGACAATGAGAGTGTTGTCTATTAAGTATGGATTTTGTGTTTTGATTGACCCTGTGAGATATGACACATTCAAGATCAAAGGTGCTCAGGGCTTGGTGGCGATGATGCAAGCGCACATCGATAATGGATCACCATTTCTTGAGTTATATGTGGAATTTTCATGGCCATATGAAGGACTTGCTATTTCAACATCTCTTCCTATTCAAGAAACGATGTAACACCCCAAACCTGTATCTGTCACTGGGGTAGGGTTACGGAATATTACCAGCCAATCAAAGCATTTGACGAACAATTTATAAGTAATCATAAGCATATTCTAATTCAATCATTAAAATGCAAATTGGCCCTAAATCAAGCTTTAAAGTTCCCTTAAAAACATTTTGGGACTAAGAGAAATCATTTGAAAACTTAAAGAAGAATTTGCAATTTTTTTTACTACAGGGTTCACACGTCTGTGTTTAAGGCCGTGTGGGCATTCGAAATAGGGACACACGGCTGTGTCCCAATCCATGTCCGTGCCCGTGTAACTCATTGACTTGGGTCACACGGCCAAGTCACACGCCCCTGTGCCAAGTCATGTACCTTTCGAAATGGCCTCGTATATCCACGTACCAGTCGTGTGTCTCACAAGGCCAAGTCACATGACCGTGTGTCTGGCCGTGTAGATCTAAAAAGTGTCAAAATCACTCAATTTAGCCTAAGATAAAGCTACTTAAGACACCAAGCTTTAAGTTTCATATGCATATCAAGCCTTTGGTCAAAACGCATACTAACATTTAGCTTCAAACGTAAACATATACTTATAACTCAATTTACATCACATTCACAAAACAACTAACAACCAAAGACATCCTAGGTACATGCCATTACAAAATTAAACTTTACCACAATTGAGATCGGGATTGTTGTTGTTGGATGTTGAGTCAGCGATCAAAAGAGAGTACCTAAACTGCGCACGGAAAAAAAAATCGCACGCTGAGTAAAACTCAGTGATATTTCTACAATCCAAACACTTTAAGACATGATACGATACATGAATGCTCAAATTGAATTATATCATCATACTACTATCTAAACATACAATTACAAGATATTACCATTTCAATTTTATGTCTTTCACCACTTTATTTCATACTATACTTAATTTTCACAAGTATTCACCTTTAGTTGGTTTGAACATATATCTCAATTCACATCACTTGCTATTTTAATAGCTTTGCATAGATCAATCAAAAATTTACTTATATTATGGCACAAACCAATCCACATTAAGTAACTTCACTTATTTGAATAAACACAAGTATATCTAAAGCATCTAAATTTATTTCCCAACTTTAATAATCTAACTCAAGAACATATCATATCTTCAAATGAATAAATGTATATACATAAGTAAATATAATCATCTTTAGTAATAACTATAACCATCCTCCTTAGATCGTTTCATAAAACCTTGTTGTATAGTCCAGTTGTGTAACACCCTATACTCGTAACCCACGCCGGGGAGGAGTACAAGGCATTACCTAACTTGATATCATGCATACAACCAATCTCAAGTCACTGAGACTCGATTCAAACTTAAAACTTTTTCAATATCTACCTTAAACTTCTTATTATGGGCCTACGAGACTCAATCGACCGTTGAAAACTATTCAGGACTATGCCGCGTCCTTAAACCAATTATAAAAATTTAATCCTTAAAACAGGGCACACGCCCGTGTGGAAGGGCAACACGCCTGTGTAACCAACTCGACATGGCCGTGCTGATGGCCCATATGGCTCACACGGCCTAGGCACCCTGGGACACGCTTGTGTTCCGCACCCGTGTAGAATTAATTTCTAATTCACACCTACAGGGGTTTTCACACGGCCAGACACGCCCATGTCATTTGCCCGTGTCCCTCACACGGCCACGACACGCCTGTGTCCTAGCCTGTATGTAAAAACATGGACATTCTGTTTCTGACGTTAGCATGCTCATAATGTCACACAGCCAAGGCACACGCCCGTGTGCTAGGTCGTGTCCTTCACATGGTTGAGACACATGGTCGTGTCTCTACCCGTGTGTTTATTATCATGCATACTAACTTAAAATTTTTACGTGCAGGGGACACACAGCTGAACAACACGCCCATGGGGCTGATCGTGTGTCACACACGGCCTAGACACAGGCCCGTGGGTCTACCCGTGTGGACAAAATGAGGCTATTTACCAAGCCTCTTTGCTAGCCTTACAAACACTTATTTATATAAGATCAACCAAGTTCAATACCAACATAATATGCGTAACCAAAACAACCATAACCATTAGGAACTTGCATCATCACATTGAATAATAATTAGCATTAGCCAACATTCATGCCCTATACAAAATGAGTATCATAATCACATATGAGCCAACACATTTTGGCTACTTAACAAAATGCTAAACAAAAGACTCGAGTCCCTATACATGCCAGAAAACAAAACAATTAAACTAACTATACCAAGGTCTTGAGTGATAATGTGATCGAAGCTTTTGAAGTTACAGGATCCCTGATGCTAGCTTGGCGGAACTATAAGGAAAGAAAAGAAAGGAAGGTAAGCATGTAAGCTTAGTAAGTACATATATGCAAATAAAGTGTAATTAAAAGAAAACATAATTATCAAACGATAAATTGACATGCATAAAAGGTTTGAGTCACTTAGGATTCTCGATCTTAGTCTTCCTTTCATTCATATATGCTTAAAGACATCTCATCATAGACTCAGGCTGTATCCATGAGTTCAGTCTATGTACCTCATCAAATTTTCAAACTAAATCTTTGCATTACCCGTTGAACGCTTGGAATACATAGGAATACGTAGGAAATTTTCATATAAATGCCATATAGATAGTTAAGGCTATCTCATACTATGATGTGCTCAATTTGATCTACTCACATGCCTTTTTATCAGGTAAGGACCTGGACCCCATGGCTATTATGTAACGTTCGCTCATTGAGCCACTCAGGGGCCTATGAACAAAGCCAGTACCCGGACCCACGTTACCTATAAAATTCATCTCATGAACTCAGAGTCAACTCATGAGTTCAGACCACATAATTTTCATGACATGTCCCTTCGTATCCTATGCTATATCCAGGGTTCAACGGGATTTCATGTTTAACCGAATAGCATAGCATTTGCTCACAACGTATTATACTCGAAGAACATGTCATTTACACATTCATGGAAACAATTTAAACTTTAGATACATAACCACAATAAGCTAATTGCACATGTATATCATCAAGGTATTTTTAAGTAAGTTTTGTTAACACATTATTTACATATGTACTTACCTCTATACAAAATGATGAAGACGAGCTTAATCCTTGTAAACTTTATTCTTACCCCGATCAAGACCCGAATCACGTTTCTGTTGATCTAAATTAATAAAATTCATTTATTTTATTAGCACATCGATTTATACACTCAAATTTCATAATTGGGCAAAATGACTATTTTTCCTTTAGACTTTCACAAAATCACCATTTTACCCCTATGCTCAAAAATCAATTTTTATCAGACTTCTTCATATAATAAGCCTAGCCGAACCCTTTTTACTCTTATTGAAATCCAAATTTTCCATTATTTCACATATTTATCATCTATTTTACAACTTATACAAAATAGTCCCTAATAGGGTTTTCATGAGAAATCCCTTCACAAAAGTTGTTTATTACCCATCTAAGACTCATATTCTTTCATAAAATTTTAGTTATCAACACACATGCTTTCATGGTAAAACCTAGACTCTTGTCTATCTTGCAAAATAGTCCCTTCATTTGAAAGTTCAAACTTCAAGGGGTCCAAAAATGTAAAAATCATTAAGAGAACTCATGAGAATTACTTACTTGCAAAGGCTTAGAGTTGCTGAAATTTTGAAGCTCAAAAACCCTTCTAATGGCTGAAAATTTCGGTGGGTAGGAGAAGAGAATGAAAGGATGAAGTCATCTTGTCTTATTTTATTCAATTAAGTCACCAAACCACCTAAACTTTTAACTTTTTGACCAAATTGTTCCCTATGGCCAGCCAAGCTCTTAGGAAAGGGTCTACTTGCCCATTAAAAACCCC
This sequence comes from Gossypium hirsutum, assembly GCF_007990345.1. NCBI lineage: Eukaryota > Viridiplantae > Streptophyta > Magnoliopsida > Malvales > Malvaceae > Gossypium > Gossypium hirsutum. The sequence continues at coordinate 66,603,646 of NC_053436.1, read as the reverse complement.
CAAATTAAGTTTCATAGAAATTTAACAGTTTAGCTAACAATTTAAGACTTTCGTACTTTATGCGATTTAGTCATTTTTCGCAATTAAGCAAGCAATTGCTAAAATTAATTCACCAAAATTTTCATGTACTTATCTAATCATGCTACAATACATAAAATAAAATAATATAAAAAAATAATTCCCTCGACCTCGGGTTAGTGGTTCCAAAACGACTGTTCTAACTAGCCCCAAAGTCGGGTTGTTACAAGTTGATACACGGCACCCCGTGCCTAGTAGATAATCCGCGAAAGAGTTTACGCCTAGCGCTAGTCGGATAAACCGACAAATGTATGCCCAGCACAGTCAGATAAACTAACGGAGGTTGCACCCAGTGCTAGTCGGATAAACTGACGAATAATTAGTAAACCCAGCTCTAGTTGGATAAACCAACGATATTTGCGCCAAGCTCTAATCAAATAAATCGACGAATGTGTGCCCAGCACTAGTCAGATAAACTGACGAAAGTTGCACCCAATGCTAGTCAGATAAACCGACGAATAATTTAGTGAGCCCAACTATAGTTGGATAAACCAATGATATTTGCGCCCAACATTATTCGAACGAATCGACGATGTCAAATATTCATTTGCAAGTCCATAGTTTTTGCTTTTCATAACTCAATTTCAAATTTCATAATTTCATAACACTTCCACTCCAATTATCTACTAATCATACATTAGTTTATTCCATAATGTCACATTTCATAAACCTCCATTCAATTGAATTAACTTATACCTCTATAAACTTCCATTCAATTTAATTAACAATTACATTAGGGATATACATATTAAGGCATCATGTGGTAACTAGATTAATTAAAACAATTTATAAAGTTCGAGTGTGGGGACTACGAACTTACCTAGCATGTAAACACGAGATTTTATTTAACTCCATGCATTAACCAACATTATTCAACTTCAATCTCATCATTCGACTATACATCTCCATATATAACATTTCCATACTATCAATTTAAATTCTAATCATTTATTGATTCATTTCATAATGTCACATTTCATATATATATAATACACAATTTCTCATCTCATAATTTAATAATTCACATATACGTAAACATAATTAACATATCAAAGTAATAATTAAGTATTTAAATTAAATAAATAGAGTTCGAGTTCAAAGACTACGAACTTACCAAATACAATAGAGCTAAGATTCGGAGATGACTACTTAGCGATCTTTTCTTTTCCACGGTTGATACCCGATCTACTATTTTATGCATTCAAATATAATAATTTAGTTTAATTAATTAATCCAACCACCAAGAATATTTAAGCACCAGCAATTAACCCTTTTTAGTAATTTTTTTCTTGAATTAAACACCAGCTAACCGAATCTATACATCACCAAGGCAGTCCCTTAATCACCAAAATTTACAGTTTTAACCATGCTATTTTAATTTTATAACACCCAACTCCTTAAGGATATATTAGAAAAATCACTACACAAAAACTATTTTTATCCACCTTCTTAACCAAATTCCCAGCTAATCGTACATATACAACTCTCAAATAGTCCTCCCCAAACCTTGGTAATTTATTGATTAATACCACGTTATTCTAGATTTAAAATATCTAAGTCACTAGGGATTAATACAAACAAAAATTACTACATAAAGTAGCTAAATTACTCAAAAAAAACTAGTCAGTCATCTACATTTTTCCAGCACAATGAAACACCTCAAAAACTAGTCCCTAATAACAATATAATCCCTTTATTAGTTGGGCCTAACACCAATGGTTCCAAAAATAAAAAATTTACCAAAAATGAAGACTAAAAAAAACACTTACATGCATTCAAAGTTAATAACAAAATAGCAAAGTTTTTTCCAAAGCTTTCCATGGTTTTCGGCAGCAACAAGAAAGAAGAAAAACAAAAGAATTTCACCCCCTTATCTCCTTTTCACCTACTATATCTTTTATCTCTTATTATTATATTCTTTAACTTTATTTCTTTTCTAATATATTATATTTATATGATACTAATAAAATAGATTAAAACCATCCACTATCCATAACTCATCAAATTAATAGACTAATTTTTTAAATAGTGTGACAACCCTAAATTGACCCTAGTCGGGAAGTGGTTTCGGGACCGCTAAGCCGAGTCACCGAAGTATTTGGATGTGATAATTATTGTCTAGAATATGTGAATATGAATGTGTGAAAGTTTTAAACTTCGATTTAGTCGATTGCATGTGAACCTAGTCAATAGGACTTATGTGTGACACTTTTGAAATGCGATAGGTTAATTTATAAGGACCTATTTAAGCATGTAGTGAAAATATTGGCTTTGCATGTCAAATACTCCTTTTGTGTGCATAGTGGCCGGCCATGATGGAGCATATATTAGACTATGTGGTAAATTTCCATGAAGTGGTCATTATTTTAAGTAAAAGAAAAGAAATAATAAAAGAAATACTAAGGATACTAAAAGAAAAAAAAAAGAAAGAGGGAGGTTATCACCTTGTTCTTCTTGGCCGATTGTAGAGAGGAAGATAGGAGGGTAGCATTCGGTCACTTGAAGCTTGAGAAGGTTAGTAAAATTTTGTTAGTTTTGAAATTTTAAGCTTAGTTTAAGTCATTTAGCTAGCTCCATATTAGCCCATTTGAAAACTTGGAATTTTTGATGGATGGATGGAGCATTCGGCTATGGTTATTAAAGAAGGAATTTGATTATTTCCTTTAAGTTTTGATGAAGAATGTGTTGAGTAAATTAGGGGTTTGAACACTTAAGGATTCGGCATTGTTCATGATTTTTTTTAGAAGGTGAGTTTGAATGATATGAGTAATGTCATGTATGGGTTTCGGCTTTGATAAGTAAAAATGTAAGGGTAATTGAAATGAATAATTGGAGGCTTAATCATCAAGAGGTTCGGCTATGGACTATAAGTGTTAGCTAATTCGGCACTAGAGTATAAATGTTAATTACTTTATAATTGAAGCCTTGAAGAATAGGTTGTGGATCATTAAAGTGTTGAAGGTTAAATCTTTAAGCTTGGTTAATTTGGACATTCGGCTATTCTCATGACACTAGATACAAGGGTGTGAAAGGTTATCTATATATATATATATATAAGTTTAATTTATTCATGGTAACTTGGCATGTGGATTGGATATATGTTAGTTAATATATGCATTTGGAGGTGATGTGTTAAATAATTAGGTATACGGGTTGGTTTCATTATTGAGTATAAGGGCTAAGTGTTTTAAATTGCCTTTGATGTATACATGTTTATATTGAAATATTAAGGCTATGTTAGCCAATTGAGGGTTTCGGCCAAGATATTCAAATAGATTGGTGTGAATGTTTGAGTGATGAATTTGACTCTTGTGTCGAGTTGGGATGATATGTGTATTTATATAAAACTAAATGATGCTAAATAAATTCGATTATGCATGGTATTGAGCTAGTATCATGTTCGTTGGTACATGAGTAGAGCATATGTTTGATGTTTAATATCTAGTTAATAACATCTTTTGTACTTAGTTGTATGGTATACATGTATTAAATCGAATCGCTAATTTGATAAGTTATTTAATAAAATCTACTTGTTGAATCAAGCTCAAGAGCCAAGGGGGTCAAAATCTGATAAAGGAAAGGAAAAAGTGATCGAGTAGTCTATTCACAACTATTCAAAGTATCCGAGGTAAGTCTTCGAGGAATGACCCTACTTGAATTATATTGAAATGATTAGTCATACTATGACGGATAGTCGAATGTGCATAGAGACTAAGTTATAAAGTCAATCGAAATCATGCTCTTTGTGAGTGGCTATTGAGCCGAAATTTGAAAGGTTTAATAAATGATTTGTGTTTGAGCCTTAGTAACGAAAATAAGATATGGATGTGTTAAGATTATAGATATATGTGTGCATGAGCATTTGATATATCCGGGCTAAGACCCGAAGGCATTTGTGCGAGTTGATATATCCGGGCTAAGACCCGAAGGCATTTGTGCGAGTTGATATATCCGGGCTAAGACCCGAAGGCATTTGTGCGAGTTGATAAATCCGGGCTAAGACCCGAAGGCATTTGTGCGAGTTGATATATCCGGGCTAAGACCCGAAGGCAATTATGCAAGTTGATATATCCGGGCTAAGACCCGAAGGCATTCGTGCGAGTTGCTATACCCGGGTTAAGACCCGAAGGCAATTGTGCTTGCGGTTATATCCGGCTAAATTTCGAAGAGACTTGGGTTTGAATGTGAGCGTTTTGTGCTGTAACTAATTCAATTAATACGCTCGACTAACCCGAACGATAAGGTATGTTTGCATGTGCTTCGGAAAAGTCGATTCGTTTTAAATAGTATTCGTGCAATCGGCTAACGAACTTTCGGCTTTTAGATAGGTTGATACCTTGTGTGTACATATGTTGATGAAGTGTGAAGTAAGTATGATTATGAGAATGTGTATCAATAAAGTGATTCAGTTAGTTATGTGAATGTAATACTTTAGTCAAAGCCGATTTCATTACTTGAAACTTACTAAGCTTAAATTGCTTACCCGGTTGCTTTGGCTCTCTGTTTTATAGATTTTGTTCGTTAGCTATCGGATTCGGGATCAACGAAGTCGAAGTCATCCACACTATCAAAGCTCTTTTGGTACTCTTTTTGTTGAACTCTGGATATGGCATGTATAGGACTACCCCATGTTGTTTTAAGTACTTTTTGTGATGTATGTGTGTACAGCCATGCGAAAATGGCTTGTAGAAGTGGAGTATGGCATTAGACCATTTGTGTTTATGTATGTTTATATGGTTTCATGATGTGACTATGGTTTGGAATGGAAGTGTTGGGCAAATGATCAGCCATTGGAATGGCTAAATATGACCATATGTGGACCCATGTATGACGAATCCCTAGTTGGTCCATGGTAACCACGGAACAGGTAAAGTTTACCTTGAAAACAGATGCTGACAGCAGCAGTGGTGTGGATTTGAAAAATCACAAAAATTTGTAGGAATGGAGTTAAATAGTGAATAAATTGTGTAATCGAACCTTGATGAATCTATTTTCATATGAAAGTAACAAAAAAATCATATGGACAGTATATTAAGAGATATTAAAGTTCTCGTGAAACAGGGCCAGAACGGTTTCTGGATCTCCTGTTTCGACTTTGATAATTCACCATAAATTATCCAGAGATAATTAGAAGTCATGTCTTATATGTGTGGATCCCCTTTGAGTCTAGTTTCATTAGAAACAAACGGTATCAGTATTGGAGCCCTGTACAAGGAGATATCCAAGTCGTAATGCGCAAAGGTCAGGGTAGTCGATCCCTGTAACATGGGAGACTTTGACTAATAAACTGTACTAATTGCCCCAACCAAAAATTCTAAAAAAAATTATGTAGATGGGCATATGAGTCTAGTTTCAGGGAAAAATCACGAAACAAATTTTCGAGTTGTGAAACTCAAGATATGATTTTTAAAGCGACTATTACGCAGATTGGCAGTGTCTGGAAAATTTTTAAAAGTCTGTTAACACCTCGTGTTCGACTCCGGTGACGGTCTCGGGTTCGGGGTGTTACATTTGATTGGTATCAGAGCTACGGTTTAGTCGATTCTAGGACTACCGTAATGTGTTGGGGTCTAGCTATACATGCCATTTTATGTGATTAATTGATAGTGTGGTGATTTCTGACATTTGCAAATGTGTTTATTTATAGTAATGGATCCCGATCCCGACCGAGCGGTAGCTGATGATCTTGAGAGTGTAGCGCCTGCTCCCGCACAAGGGACAGCGCCGGTGGACTCTCAACCTAATGCTAGTAACCCGAATGATGAAGCTAGACAAGCTTTCTATAGTGTGATGAATGATTGGTTCAACCAATACATTCGAACTAATACGGCTGTTCCACAACCTCCATTCCCGACTAATACAACCCCCGCACCTACAATACCTCCGGTAACTGACCAAATAAGGTCAAATAAGCCCCCAGTTGACAGAATTCGAAAACATGGGGCCACTGAATTTAAGGCTACGGATAGCGACGATGCCGAGCAAGCTGAATTTTGGTTGGACAACACTATCCGGGTACTCGATGAGCTATCTTGTACACCCGATGAATGCCTAAAGTGTACTATCTCCTTGCTACGCGATTCTGCCTACTATTGGTGGAGTACTCTGACTTCTGTTGTGCCCCGAGAGCAGGTAACTTGGGAGTTTTTCCAAACTGAGTTTCGGAAAAAGTATATCAGTCAGAGATTTGTTGATCAAAAACGGAAGGAATTTCTTGAGCTTAAGCAAGGTTCTATGTCAGTTACTGATTACGAGCGAAAATTTGTTAGACTTAGTAGATACGCTCGGGAATGTGTTTCGTCCGAGGCTATCATGTGTAAACGCTTCGAGGATGGGCTGAATGAAGATATAAAAATGTTCGTTGGCATTCTTGAAATACGAGAGTTCGTAGTACTTGTCGAGCGAGCTTGTAAAGCCGAAGAGCTTAGAAAAGAAAAACAAAAAGTTGATGTGGGAACTGGGGAGTTTCGTAAAAGATCCTCGGGAAAGTCTCTTCAACAAGCATCGAAGAAATTTCGAGATGATGTGGGCCGGTCTAGAAGCACTTCTGGCCTTTTTAGACGAGACCGTGATCGACCCCCTATGGGTACCCGAGGCACTTCGATCGCTAGTGTTGGGAATGAACGTCAAGACAGAACAGAATGTCGATATTGCGGTAAATGGCATTCGGGGAGTTGTAGATTCCATGACCGCTCCTGTTACAAGTGTGGATCAGTTGACCACTTCATTAAAGATTGCCCGAGGCTGTCTGAACAGAATATAAATCAGAGTGGGAAACTGGGTGCTACCACTGCTCGAGGTAGACCATCTAGAAATACGGGCAATGCTAGTGGTGGTCAGAGAGGATCTAGAGATGCTACGACCAGATCCGAGGCTCGTGCGCCTGCTAGAGCTTATGCTATACGTGCCCGCGAGGATGCTTCTTCGCCTGATGTTATTACCGGTACTTCTACTCTCTTTGACACTAATGTAATTGCTTTGGTTGACCCCGGTTCTACTCATTCTTACATATGTGAAACCTTAGCATCCAGTAAGACTTTACCTATTGAGTCTACTGAGTTCGTAATTCGGGTGTCAAATCCCTTGGGTCGTTACGTGCTTGTCGACAAAGTGTGCAAGAAATGTCCCCTAGTAATCCGAGGTTCCTGTTTTCCGGCGGACTTGATGCTTTTGCCGTTTGATGAATTTGATGTTATTCTCGGGTTGGATTGGTTGACCGTGCATGATGCTGTTGTGAATTGCAAAAGCAAGACTATTGATTTGAGGTGCGCGAATAACGAAGTAATCCGAGTTGAGTCTACGGACTTGGATGGGGTGCCAGCTGTAATATCCTCAATGTTGGCCCAGAAATATATAAGAAAAGGGTGCGAAGCATACCTTGCGTATGTACTGGATGACCAAGAATTAGAAAGGAAACCCGAATCTGTGCCGGTGGTTTGTGAATACCCGGATGTTTTTCCTGAAGAATTGCCGGGTTTACCACCTGTTCGGGAGATAGAGTTTGGTATTGAGCTTGTACCTGGGACTACGCCGATTTCGATAGCTCCGTATCGTATGGCACCAACCGAGTTAAAAGAGTTGAAAGCTCAGTTGCAAGAATTGACGGATAGAGGTTTCGCTCGGCCAAGTTTCTCACCTTGGGGTGCACCAGTATTGTTCGTGAAAAAGAAGGACGGAACCATGAGGTTGTGCATTGACTATCGTCAACTGAATAAAGTGACGATAAAGAATAAATATCCGTTACCGCGTATTGATGATTTGTTTGATCAACTAAAGGGGGCCTCAGTGTTCTCAAAAATAGATTTGAGATCGGGTTATTATCAGTTGCGGATTCGAGATTCGGACGTACCCAAAACTGCTTTCAGAACGAGGTACGGTCACTACGAATTCTTAGTGATGTCGTTTGGGCTCACTAATGCCCCTGCAGTATTTATGGATTTGATGAATCGGATCTTCAGACCATATTTGGATCGGTTCGTAGTTGTGTTCATTGATGACATCTTGGTCTATTCAAGAGATGAGACCGAACATGCTGAGCACCTGAGACTAGTGTTGCAAATGTTGCGGGATAAGCAGTTATATGCTAAGTTCAGTAAGTGTGAGTTCTGGTTAAGAGAGGTTAGCTTCTTGGGTCATGTGGTATCCGCATCGGGTATTCGAGTTGACCCGAGCAAAATTTCAGCCATACTTAACTGGAAGCCTCCAAGAAATATTACTGAGGTTCGGAGCTTTTTGGGGCTCGCCGGTTATTACCGACGATTTGTCAAAGGTTTCTCGATGATAGCCACACCAATGACGAAGCTACTTCAAAAGGATGTTAAGTTCGAATGGACGGAGAAATGTCAGAAAAGTTTCGATCAACTAAAAACTCATTTGACTGAAGCTCCAATTTTAGTGCAACCCGAATCAGGCAAAGAGTTTGTCATTTATAGTGACGCATCCCTACTTGGGTTGGGTTGCGTATTGATGCAAGAAGGTCGAGTTGTGGCCTATGCGTCGAGGCAATTGAAGCCACACGAGAGAAATTATCCGACCCATGATCTCGAACTAGCTGCCATCGTATTTGCTTTGAAAATATGGCGACATTATTTGTTTGGTGAGAAGTGCCATGTATTTTCGGATCACAAAAGTCTCAAATATTTGATGACTCAGCGAGACTTGAATCTGCGACAAAGACGTTGGCTTGAGTTGTTGAAAGATTACGAGCTTGTCATTGATTACCACCCGAGAAAGGCTAATGTGGTTGCGGACGCCTTAAGCCGAAAGTCATTGTTTGCTTTACGAGCGATGAATGTGCATTTGTCTGTTCTACCCGACAATGTGTTAGTAGCTGAATTAAAAGCCAAACCATTATTGACTCATCAAATTCGTGAAGCTCAGAAAGTCGATGATGAATTGGTTGCAAAACGGGCTGAGTGTGTTCCGAACAAGGAATCGGAGTTTCAAATTGATGATGATGATTGTTTGAGGTTCAGAAGTCGTTTGTGTGTTCCAAGGAATTCGGGACTCATTTCGATGATTCTGAACGAAGCCCATTGTAGCCGAATGTCAATTCACCCGGGGAGTACGAAAATGTACAACGATTTGAAACGTTGGTTTTGGTGGCATGGTATGAAACGAGACATCTCCGACTTTGTTTCGAGATGTTTAATATGTCAACAAGTGAAAGCGGAACATCAAGTGCCTTCAGGATTACTTCAGCCGATCATGATACCCGAGTGGAAATGGGATCGAGTCACAATGGACTTTGTGTCCGGACTGCCATTGTCAACAAGTAAGAAGGATGCGATTTGGGTTGTGGTTGATAGACTGACTAAGTCAGCTCACTTTATCCCCGTGCGTACGGGTTTTTCATTGGATAAACTAGCCGAATTGTATGTTTCTCAGATTGTGAGATTACACGGGGTACCTATTTCTATCGTGTCGGATAGAGATCCGAGATTTACCTCACGATTTTGGAAGAAATTGCAAGAAGCTTTGGGTACCAAGCTGCATTTTAGCACTGCTTTTCACCCCCAAACAGATGGTCAATCCGAGCGGATAATTCAGATACTTGAGGATATGTTGAGATGTTGCATCCTCGAGTTCAGTAGTTCATGGGAACGGTATTTACCTTTGATTGAATTCGCTTACAACAATTGTTTTCAATCAAGTATTAAGATGGCACCTTACGAGGCTTTGTACGGTCGTAAATGCCGTACACCATTGTTTTGGACCGAGCTCGGTGAAAGTAAAATTTTCGGAGTTGATTTGATTAAGGATGCCGAACAGAAAGTAAAAGTAATCCGTGAAAGTCTGAAAGCAGCCACAGATCGTCAGAAGTCGTACGCGGATTTGAAACGAAAAGACATCGAGTATCAGGTGGGAGACAAAGTGTTCCTTAAGGTTTCACCTTGGAAAAAGATACTCAGATTTGGCCGTAAGGGCAAATTGAGTCCGAGATTCATTGGGCCGTACGAAATCTCCGGACGAGTTGGTCCAGTTGCGTATAGATTGATTTTGCCCCCTGAACTTGAAAGGATTCACAACGTTTTCCATGTCTCGATGCTTCGACGATATAGATCCGACCCGTCGCATGTAATCGCTCCATCTGAGATCGAGATTCAACCTAACTTGAGTTATGAAGAACAACCGGTTCGCATTTTGATGCGTGAAGTAAAAGAGTTGCGAAATAAGAAAATCCCATTAGTGAAGGTGTTGTGGCATAAACACGGAATAGAAGAAGCCACTTGGGAACTTGAGAACTCTATGAAGGACAGATATCCAAAATTATTCACCGGTAAGATTTTCGGGGATGAAAATTTCTTAAGTGGGGGAGAGTTGTGACAGCCCTAAATTGACCCTAGTCGGGAAGTGGTTTCGGGACCGCTAAGCCGAGTCACCGAAGTATTTGGATGTGATAATTATTGTCTTGAATATGTGAATATGAATGTGTGAAAGTTTTAAACTTCGATTTAGTCGATTGCATGTGAACTTAGTCAATAGGACTTATGTGTGACACTTTTGAAATGCGATAGGTTAATTTATAAGGACCTATTTAAGCATGTAGTGAAAATATTGGCTTTGCATGTCAAATACTCCTTTTGTGTGCATAGTGGCCGGCCATGATGGAGCATATATTAGACTATGTGGTAAATTTCCATGAAGTGGTCATTATTTTAAGTAAAAGAAAAGAAATAATAAAAGAAATACTAAGGATACTAAAAGAAAAAAAAAGAAAGAGGGAGGTTATCACCTTGTTCTTCTTGGCCGATTGTAGAGAGGAAGATAGGAGGGTAGCATTCGGTCACTTGAAGCTTGAGAAGGTTAGTAAAATTTTGTTAGTTTTGAAATTTTAAGCTTAGTTTAAGTCATTTAGCTAGCTCCATATTAGCCCATTTGAAAACTTGGAATTTTTGATGGATGGATGGAGCATTCGGCTATGGTTATTAAAGAAGGAATTTGATTATTTCCTTTAAGTTTTGATGAAGAATGTGTTGAGTAAATTAGGGGTTTGAACACTTAAGGATTCGGCATTGTTCATGATTTTTTTAGAAGGTGAGTTTGAATGATATGAGTAATGTCATGTATGGGTTTCGGCTTTGATAAGTAAAAATGTAAGGGTAATTGAAATGAATAATTGGAGGCTTAATCATCAAGAGGTTCGGCTATGGACTATAAGTGTTAGCTAATTCGGCACAAGAGTATAAATGTTAATTACTTTATAATTGAAGCCTTGAAGAATAGGTTGTGGATCATTAAAGTGTTGAAGGTTAAATCTTTAAGCTTGGTTAATTTGGACATCCGGCTATTCTCATGACACTAGATACAAGGGTGTGAAAGGTTATCTATATATATATAAGTTTAATTTATTCATGGTAACTTGGCATGTGGATTGGATATATGTTAGTTAATATATGCATTTGGAGGTGATGTGTTAAATAATTAGGTATACGGGTTGGTTTCATTATTGAGTATAAGGGCTAAGTGTTTTAAATTGCCTTTGATGTATACATGTTTATATTGAAATATTAAGGCTATGTTAGCCAATTGAGGGTTTCGGCCAAGATATTCAAATAGATTGGTGTGAATGTTTGAGTGATGAATTTGACTCTTGTGTCGAGTTGGGATGATATGTGTATTTATATAAAACTAAATGATGCTAAATAAATTCGATTATGCATGGTATTGAGCTAGTATCATGTTCGTTGGTACATGAGTAGAGCATATGTTTGATGTTTAATATCTAGTTAATAACATCTTTTGTACTTAGTTGTATGGTATACATGTATTAAATCGAATCGCTAATTTGATAAGTTATTTAATAAAATCTACTTGTTGAATCAAGCTCAAGAGCCAAGGGGGTCAAAATCTGATAAAGGAAAGGAAAAAGTGATCGAGTAGTCTATTCACAACTATTCAAAGTATCCGAGGTAAGTCTTCGAGGAATGACCCTACTTGAATTATATTGAAATGATTAGTCATACTATGACGGATAGTCGAATGTGCATAGAGACTAAGTTATAAAGCCAATCGAAATCATGCTCTTTGTGAGTGGCTATTGAGCCGAAATTTGAAAGGTTTAATAAATGATTTGTGTTTGAGCCTTAGTAACGAAAATAAGATATGGATGTGTTAAGATTATAGATATATGTGTGCATGAGCATTTGATATATCCGGGCTAAGACCCGAAGGCATTTGTGCGAGTTAATATATCTGGGCTAAGACCCGAAGGCATTTGTGCGAGTTGATATATCCGGGCTAAGACCCGAAGGCATTTGTGCGAGTTGATAAATCCGGGCTAAGACCCGAAGGCATTTGTGCGAGTTGATATATCCGGGCTAAGACCCGAAGGCAATTATGCAAGTTGATATATCCGGGCTAAGACCCGAAGGCATTCGTGCGAGTTGCTATACCCGGGTTAAGACCCGAAGGCAATTGTGCTTGCGGTTATATCCGGCTAAATTTCGAAGAGACTTGGGTTTGAATGTGAGCGTTTTGTGCTGTAACTAATTCAATTAATACGCTCGACTAACCCGAACGATAAGGTATGTTTGCATGTGCTTCGGAAAAGTCGATTCGTTTTAAATAGTATTCGTGCAATCGGCTAACGAACTTTCGGCTTTTAGATAGGTTGATACCTTGTGTGTATATATGTTGATGAAGTGTGAAGTAAGTATGATTATGAGAATGTGTATCAATAAAGTGATTCAGTTAGCTATGTGAATGTAATACTTTAGTCAAAGCCGATTTCATTACTTGAAACTTACTAAGCTTAAATTGCTTACCCGGTTGCTTTGGCTCTTTGTTTTATAGATTTTGTTCGTTAGCTATCGGATTCGGGATCAACGAAGTCGAAGTCATCCACGCTATCAAAGCTCTTTTGGTACTCTTTTTGTTGAACTCTGGATATGGCATGTATAGGACTACCCCATGTTGTTTTAAGTACTTTTTGTGATGTATGTGTGTACAGCCATGCGAAAATGGCTTGTAGAAGTGGAGTATGGCATTAGACCATTTGTGTTTATGTATGTTTATATGGTTTCATGATGTGACTATGGTTTGGAATGGAAGTGTTGGGCAAATGATCAGCCATTGGAATGGCTAAATATGATCATATGTGGACCCATGTATGACGAATCCCTAGTTGGTCCATGGTAACCACGGAACAGGTAAAGTTTACCTTGAAAACAGATGCTGACAGCAGCAGTGGTGTGGATTTGAAAAATCACAAAACTTTGTAGGAATAGAGTTAAATAGTGAATAAATTGTGTAATCGAACCTTGATGAATCTATTTTCATATGAAAGTAACAAAAAAATCATATGGATAGTATATTAAGAGATATTAAAGTTCTCGTGAAACAGGGCCAGAACGGTTTCTGGATCTCCTGTTTCGACTTTGATAATTCACCATAAATTATCCAGAGATAATTAGAAGTCATTCCTTATATGTGTGGATTCCCCTTTGAGTCTAGTTTCATTAGAAACAAACGGTATCAGTATTGGAGCCCTGTACAAGGAGATATCCAAGTCGTAATGCGCAAAGGTCAGGGTAGTCGATCCCTGTAACATGGGAGACTTTGAATAATAAACTGTACTAATTGGCCCGACCAAAAATTCGAAAAAAAATTATGTAGATGGGCATATGAGTCTAGTTTCAGGGAAAAATCACGAAACAAATTTTCGAGTTGTGAAACTCAAGATATGATTTTTAAAGCGACTATTACGCAGATTGGCAGTGTCTGGAAAATTTTTAAAAGTCTGTTAACACCTCGTGTTCGACTCCGGTGACGGTCTCGGGTTCGGGGTGTTACAAATAGTCCCTTTATTCTAATCCCACTTTAAAATTTAATACTAATTACTAATTTATCACCCACTTAAGTTAATCATTGTACTTAATTAAACACTAATAATTAAAATTATTAGACCGAATTCAATATAATACTGTAATATCCTCGCAAATATTAATAAATAATATTCATTTATCCTATCCTAGGAAACAGCATTCCAAAACCACCGTTTCCAACTTCATTGACTTTTGGATCGTTACAGGCGAGAATGGTTGAAAATGTTGATAGTACAACCTTTTTGTTAGAAAGTTTCTATTATGATATCCCAGAATCATCAATGGGAAGACACTCATCTGCCTCGACCTTAGATTTCAATTGTGAGCGGCAGAACACCGAATTATCGAGTTTTGGTGGTAGAACTGAGTACACAACCCCTACACGTCACTCAGTTAGTGGATGAGACATAAACCTCAGTTGGTCGATGTTCAATGGTGGAAATATTTATTGAGGAATGGAAATAACTTCTAGTGGTTTGCAATCGACATGTAATTTTAGATGTTCTAACATGTACACGAAAAGGGAAAATGTACTCTCTATGGAGTCCACCGACGATGGGACCTCTAACATGAAAAATGTTGGTGGGTCCGAGAATGAAGATGGCAATGAATCTGATATGGATCTACCCCGAGAACCCGATGCCGATGGTTCAGAAGTTGTATTATTTCTTGAACACTTCTGGACCAAAGCCTGTTCCAATTGAACTGGAAGATGATGAAGGGGTAAAGATAACGAAGAAGAAGATTCATGATTCACGGTGTACTCGCCTCCAGCCTACATGCATAATGTTGATCTATCGGCAGATGATGGGTTGGAGTTTGCAGAACTACCACACATGAGGCCTGGCTATACAAATCGTTCATTGAATTCGGGTGATTGGAAGTAGGTAGGAAGTTTTCCAATAAACATTATTTTCTCACTACATTAAAGCGATACAGCATCAAGAATAGGATTAAATTCAACGTAGTTAAATCCAAATTTGAAAAGTTCGAGGTCAAGTGTGTAATGCGAGACAGTAGGTGCGCATGGAAAATTATGGCTTCTGTTAAGAAAAAGGCGGGGTTATGGACGACAAAAAAGTTCATCGGTCGCATACATGTGTTACCTCTGGTACAGTATCATTGGATTTTTAAGATTTTATTAATTAGGTTTTTAGGTATAGTTCCACTTAATTTAATGTACTTGTGGGGTTGCAGGTGTTTCACAGGATCATCCTAAGTTAGATTCAGATATGATCGCGGGCATAATACTACTGATGGTCAAAGCGGATCCTAGGGCTGCTGTGTCCATTTTAATTGCAAATTTCGTAGCCAATTCAACTACACGCCTTCGTACCGCAACGCATGGATAACAAAGCAAAAGGTCTTGGAGAAGATGCATAGTGGGTAGGATACATCATATAACAAGGTATGGTAGTGGTGTCAGGTGCTAAAGAGAAACATCCCAGATTGCATAATAGATCTTGAAACAGAGCTCACGTACCACAATAATCACTTGCTCCATGTTTATCGAGTGTTCCACCGTCTGTTTTGACCTTCAAGCATTTCATTACTACAAGTCATTGGTACAAATAGACAGTGCATTTATGTATGGTAGATATACTCATTGGCTATTGTTGGCTGTGACACAGGACGGTAATCGGAGGATCCTTCCAATTGCGTTTGCAATAACATTGGGGGAAACAGTAGACGATTAAGATTTCTTTCTTTCTAGGTTGAGGAGGCATGTCTATCCCCAACCTGATATATGCATCATCTCAGATTAGGGAATTGGAATATTATCTGTAATTGAATGATAGGAAGCCCTTAGGATCGTACACACCATTTTTACTATCTAAGGCACGTTGTGTCCAACTACTATTAGAAATATCCCTCTACCGCTGAGCGATCACAAGTGACAAACATGGGTATCTAATCACCAGTAATATTATTTGGTTTGTAATATTTCATTTTTTTGTCTTCTTTAGTATGTAATCGTCACTATCAACTTCTATTTATAGGGTACGAGACCATGAAGGACCATTTTCATGAGATGTTGGAAATCTTATGGTTAACTAACTCGACAGGGGTACAGTACCTCTCTAATATACCCTTCGATCAGTGGACACAATCTTACGATGGGGGTCAACGATATAACTACATAACCTTAAATCTGGCGGAATGCATCAATTTCATTTTAAAAGGAGCGCATCATTTGATAATAACATCAGTTGTCAAAGAGACATACTTTTATTTGGCGGAACTGTTCCCAAAGCGAGTGACGAGTTATGTTGGGAAATTACAGGGAGGCCATATATGGTGCCCAATGGTATTGGAACAAATTAAGAATGTTAAGACATAAGCCAACTACATGTACACAGTTTGTCACTCGCGCAACAACCTATAGTTTCGAGTAACGGAGTTCAATAGATTGGACCAAGGTATTACTGGGGGATAGTACCTTATACACTTGAGAAATAGGACTTACAACTGTGGAAGATTTGACACATTTCATTTTCCATGCGCTCATGTAATTGCAGCTTGTGTCAATCTTCGTTTGGATCCCATGAGCTTTGTCAACTAAGTGTACAAATTAGAAAACTTGTACAATGTGTGGAGACATGTATTCCCACCAGTCCCAGATGAACATAAGTGGCCGCCTGTATTTCTTGCTTTGTTTAAGTTGTTACCAGATAGAAGATTGCATTGCAAACCAAAAGGTCGACTCACATCTACTTGAAAAAGTGACAACATGAATATTTGGGACAGGACAAACCAATCAAGGTTATGCAAGTAGTGTTGGAACCCAGTACATACAATGCCTTCATGTCCATATTGAAATGACTAAACAAACTAGAAAATATATATCAATTCCATTATAATATGTAAATGCGCGGTTCGGTGAAATAATAACAAATATCAAATTTTCATGTTCTGAAATTATAAAAAAAATTACAATGTTAATTAACTAAAATGATAACAAATATGGCTTCAAAATTTTCAACAAAAATATGACATATTTTTTGGGATCTTAATAATAACAAATATTAGATTTTCAGTAACCAAGTCGTTTCGCTTCAAAATTTTCAAATGATCAAATTGGATTCTCAATTACTTTCAACAAAAACATGGAATATTTCTTATCAAATCAAATCTTATTGCTATGGTATATGAAAAGAGTCAAAGTAAATTTTCATTTTGACTAAAGATGAATGGTACAAAAATCCCACTATGTAGAAAAAGATTCAAAATAAAATTAATCAATGTATATGTCGGTTGGAATTTGTGTCATTTAAGGGTGGTCGACAATTACACTTTGGATTCCTTCTTGGTTCAACTTCTGGGAGGGGTTATGGTCTCGGTTGCTCCTCTTCTTTGCTTTCAGTCGATCGGGATCCTTGCATTCTCGGTTGCCATCGTGTATCCTCCAATCTATAAATAGGTGGTTGGGAAGATGACCCACCTTGATAGAACAAAGATTCTCAAGGTGTTTGTGTCACAAACGGCGAATGAGCGTAACTATATTAATTCCCATAAATCGATGGGATAATGAGTAGACTCTCCTTCACTGCCAGATGCATAGTTGGCCTATACATTGTCATAGGCATCGGTGTCATCAGGAAATAAGATGGCCCTGATGTATAAAACATCGGGGATAAATGACAAACAGTCTAACCTGACATAGGACTAGAAGCAGAAAAATGTGGTGCAACATATTGTGATTGTATGAAAATATAAGGGTTGGGATACACACCAGAATAAGATGGTACATACTAAATAAGGGGTAGTGTGGGTATCAATGCTGAGGCTGTCTGGGCCAGTTCTTGCGTGAGCTCTGATGATGGGCCTGCCTCTCCACCCATTGGATTTAAAGGGCCCCGTCGTAGCTTATTCGTATGGGGATGTCAATGTCTCGCCTCTTTTCAGTACAAATATGGCTTGCCATGGATCCTAAACCATGACATGTACTCCGGATCGCATGCTAACTCTGCAACGATAATATATTCACAAGTAAGTAAAAAACCATACCGATTATTCCACATGTTGATATATTATGAATGGAATATCGGCCAATTCTCATATGGTCACCATAAGTCGATACAATGTAGATCATCAAGCTCTTGAGGTGCTACGGGAATCGACAGTCGAAATTCGAACTACCGCAACACTCTATCAATCTCGTGCATCTCAACTATAGTGTACACTACCAATTGGACCTTAATGTGTCAGGCGTTGGGATTGACAAAGAATTCCTCGAGGATTACTACTCGAATTGTTAGATCTTATATGGTGTCCATTTAAACTATATTAACATGATAAAAACATTAGTTATATATATACTACTAAATACAAAATCGACTACGTTATTTGTATATAGTTCAAAAGTAAATAAATACATACCTCCGTTTCTGATCGTTGGTATAATAGAAGTCGTGTATCTTGAAGCTTGGTAGGTAATCCCACGTGACTTGACACATGGTTCCACATATTTAAATAATTTATTATCATAATAATTTAAATTTAAATAAATTTAATCATTAGGATATTTACTAAATTTTACCTTGTTATGAGTGGGACTGTATATGTGTAGTTTGCTCTAGGATGTAAAAATATAAATCGAAACTTGGCTCATGATTGTAGTAGTATAAGACAACCACCAATTTTGATTTTCACTGGTTGCGTCACCTGACACATCTCCCGGTACAATGTCACCAACAACGGCAGACCCCCAACTGAGTTCGTCCACTCCTCTAAAATTGATGAGTTTCAGCAGCCACCTTAGATGGACGAAATTTCTTGACTTATCCGGCATCAAGATACCCCCGATGATTTGAAGGATGTACACCTGAGCGTATTGTTATCTTTGGGCTTCAATCGAATCCTCAACCAACTCCACGAAATTTTTTTATATCAAAGCCATTACGATCTGACCTCCATAAATATTCTCTAGAACCGCACCCAAAAGATTTAAACATACAACTCCCCAATCAACAGACTGAACAGACCAGGTGACTACCGACCTGTCTACGGGTAACCCCAACTGTAAATGTCATCCTCTAGAGTGATGGTACACTCGCCGCATGGAAGATGAAATGTGTGTGCCTCGGATCTCCACCTCTTCACCAACACGATTATGAGTTTCGGGTTCAACTTACACCCCCGACCTACAAGGGCCATGTGCCAAAAACTGGCTTCCCTCAAGTATGTTTTGATCAACGATGATGGAGGATCGGGTAGATTACGAATATGACATTGTAAAATTTGATCTCCCGCCTATTTACGTAAAAAATTATAAAAATTATTAAGTTAAAATATATCAATGAAATAAAAAAATTAAACAATATTAAAATTTATTAAAATTTATTCTTACAATTTGCAATGGTTGACGAAAATGTGCTTGTTATTAAGACGGATTAGAGACCCGTCCATTGTTAAATTATATTGAACACGAACAAATTTTTAATAAAAAATTATTTCTTGAAAATATTAATAAAAAATAATAATAAATAGAATTTAGATAAAAATATAATTTAGGAAAAATATTTAAGAGAGAATTTGAGAGATTTTTAAGAGTTGATTGAGAAATTTGAGAGATTTAAGTGAGAATTGTGAGTGAGAAGAAAGAATTGGAGGGGTTTATAGTTTTTTCTTTTTTTACCGTTGGGGGGCCAACGGCTATTTTTGAAATAGCCATTGGAAGTGACTGTACGGGAGGGGGAACGCGCTGATCTGGACACATTTTATTGGTCAAGGGGGAAAAAGTGCTGATCTGGACACACTTTTTATTTTCCCCTAAAAACGACACCAGTTGGGCGTGTTTTTATATTTTCGGCCCATTTCTATAATTTTCAACAAAATAGGCCATTTCGTAATTTTTTAAAAATTTGGCCTTTTCTGGTATATTAGTTGCGAGTTATATGGATTGCAAGAAGAAAACTTCGAACCCAACGGATTCTTATTAATATTTTATAAATTGGTTCACTTAAGACAAAAATACATTCACTCTTTACGAATTTAAAATTTAGTCTTTATACTTTTATTTATATGTATTTAGTTTCTTTGTTTTTCATATTTCAAAATTCAGATCCAACGATTAACACTATTATATATTTTGTTAATTTTTTTAGTAACATTTTAAAATAAATAAAAAATTTAGCCATGTAACCAAAAAATAACTTTGTAATGAATCTAAATTTAACAATTGGACTTAAATTTTGAAATTTGAAAAATAGGACTAAATTCCTAAAAATAAAGATACAGACTAAATTCTAAATTTACAAAGAGTATAAAGACTTATAACATATTTTAACCTTTATAAATATATTAAAAATTTTTGAATAAAAATTATAATTATTTAATATATGAAAATGTAATTAATAATAAATCTTTATGTTAAAATATAAATTAAAATAAATTTTAAAAATAATAATTATGCATATAAAATATTTTTTAATACAATCATTATATTTATATTAAAAATACAAAGTCAATAGTTATTCAAATCTAGAAAATTTAAATTTATGATTATATAAAATATATAATGATAATTTAATAATATAAAACCAAATTAAGCCTAAAACAACCCTACCAGTCAAATTTGGTAAACTTTCGGCTAATAAAAAATCAAATTCGTATGTACTCTCTGTACACAAAATTCATGTGGAAAATTAATATGAAAACCTCTCTAAACAATTTTCTTGTTTTGAGACATTTTGATGAGTTTTCAGCAGGATTTAGAAATTCTATAACAAGCCAAAATGAGGTATATAGGAGCAAATAGACAAATTTTGGACAATTTTCTTATTATTTTATTAATATTTTAATATTTTATACGGTTTATTGTTATATTTTTTTAGATTTTCTTTAATAATTATTATAAATTTCTAATGATTGTTTATAATTTTATAGCTTTTAATAATTTTTATAATATTCTAAATTACATCTAAAACCAATCTAGATAAATGGATAGATAAATTCAAATGAACTTGAGAGTTTACCTGTCCAAGTTCATTATGAAAGTACATTTTTTAGAACTTTAATAATTTTTAGGATTTTTCTCAATATATGCTATGTTGCATGCTACATAAGCGTACTTGTCAATGTGTCATGCTATGTGTTAACTTCTCATTTATTTTCTCAGTTATGTATATTTTTGTTAATTATCAAATCGGTCAATAACGATCTTCATTATCATAATGACCTTAGTTGATTTTTTTTGTTGCTAAAAATTCAATTGAGTACAAATTTTAAGTACTTAAGTGATTTTTTATTTTTTTACTGACAAAATTTTTTAACCTTTAAACATAAATATAATAAAACAAAAATTATTCAAATCTCAAATTAATAATATAATAAATAATAAATATTCTTTTTGCCAATTCAAAAGGTTTTTTTCAAAGTCATGCTTTATATATTCTAGATAATAATTCAAATAAATAAAAAACATATTACATACAAAATGCATATATAAATCATATATTAATATTAATTAGGTTTATAAAATGCCTATACATATTATATAATCATTAGCATTACATATAATAAGCATTTTTAATCATGTTATATACGATATTTTTATTCAAATAAAATATATATATAAAAGTTTTACTTAATATGAAGCAAATTTATATAATATTATCATTATGCAAAGGTAAAATTAATTGTTACGGATGAAAAACATATATATTTATAATTTATAAGGTATCAAAATTATTTGGATTTGTCTAAGCTTGCCTAACCTGAACTAATATGAATTTGAGAAAATTCTAGCAAAAAAATTTTGAATTCGAAAGAGCATGAGTTTGAGAAAATTCAAGCTTGAAAAAGCCCAAGCTTAAGAATATTTGAGTTTGCGCTTATCAGAGCTGTAGATAATCCGAGCCTAAAATAATCTAAATTTGAAGACGATCGGATCCAAACTTGAACCTTCATGTTTGCCACATCTAGAAGTTAGGACCTTGTTAGGCTCGACAAATATGAAAGCTAAGACAACTTTAATAGGATCACCTCTGCCTCTACCTTTGCAACCATCAACCTCAACCTTGACCATCGTACCTATCTTCAGCAACTTTGTCGATACCTTCACCTTTACCACAACAAGGTCATAGATTTCTTCCACCTTCAGTGTGGCCTCTTGTGGCAAGTTGGCCCCATGCTTCCATGTCCCTTCTCCAACAAAGCAGAATTGGTCATTAAATTCAATTTACTAGAGTATATCCTGAAAAATAAAAATATGGTTTACCGTTGGCTCCAAATCATTCCACATTAATTGAAAATGCTTCAAAATTACCATTCATGATCAATACAACCTATGTTGAAGATAATTAGCCCAATGCGTGAAGCGCCCGACATGTTTAATGACCTAATTATGCTCCAACCCTGAATACAAATTTATAACATGATAGTCATCCATGTTCTCTAAATCTATCATAATTTTTTGGACTATCTTGAACTGTCATAATAGTCAATCAAAATAATGTCACTTGATGCAGGAAAAGAATATAAGTGAAAAGCACACAAAAAACATGGCGCGTGCCTCTAGTTGTCACACTCGGTTTTCATTTATGTCCTAAATTTAAAGGAAAGTTAAGAGCTAATTGAATAGAATAGTAAGTTGGTAGGCTCTACTAGAAAACTTGGAAAATTTTGTGGCAAGTTGGTAATTAATTGAGATCTAATTCTAATTTATTTAAATTGGAACTGGCTGGTTTTTTAGTGGGAAACAAAATGATTATTGATGGATAGTTACTTGAGGCCTTGAATCATGTGTGAGAAGGGTTATATATGCATAAGTGGAGAATTTTTCTAAAGGCAGAATCTTCCTCATTTCTATCTTACTTTCCTTCCTTTTCCATCATTTTCTTCGATTTCTCTGAAGGAGAGTAAAGTGAGGAAAATTTTATATGAGGTTAGAGGTCAATGAGTAAAGAATTTAAGGAACATGTAAGTCTTTATATATTTTTGTATTGTGGATTGAAAAAAAAAGAATAAGGATTACTGAAACTTCTGGGAAACTTTGAATGATACTGATTCTAGGTTTTAAGGTTGAATACCTTCGATTTAACTAATATACGGTTGTCATGCTTAGCTGCCAAGATGATGGAGGCTCTGGCATTTGGACAAGCTAAGCTGGTAAAGACAAAGGATTCAATGTGAGTTTTTGTACTCTAATTTTGGATGATTGATGGATGAGAGCTACTTGTTTGATCTGAGTACACATCTTCTTTGAGTTTTGTTTGAAATTTATGGTAGTACATGAGTATGGTGAATGAGCATGACATACGTGTTTAAGGTTGTATGAATTGATGAAAGTATGCAAGTATATTTTGTATGATATGATGACGTATTGTTGTATCAAAGTGTGGCATACTCTTTAGTGTAGTAGTATTTAGAATGTTATGTAGGAAACACATGTTTATATTACATGTGGAGTACGGAGGAAATTACCTTAATGGGGTAGATGAAGATAGAAATAATGGGTAGAATGGACGAATGGGCGGATTGATAAGGGGATAGTAGAGAGTTTGGTAGCCTTGCAGAATGGTTATCTACTGTTTCGCTAGAGAAACACCGTGACGATAGTCTATCGACTCTATGGAGCGACACCATGATGACGGTTATAACTGTTCCTTTGAGGTGACACCGTGTAAATGGTCTATAAGTCCTATGGAGCGATATCGTGACGACAGTCTATAGGCTCTTTGGGGTGACATTGTGATGACAGTTTGCTAGCTCTATGCAGTAACACCTCGAAAGAGGTTTATAGACTATCAGAGTTGTAAGTCCATGTATGATGTGATTCTGGTCACATCATGTGTAACAACCCGTTTTCAGTTAAATTGGAATAATGGCTTGGGGACCACAAATCTGAGTTAGAAAGAAAATTTATTTTAAATATTATTGCATGGTCTACATTATGACAGGAAAGACGTATGAAAATTTTGATAAGAAAATTTTACCCATTTCATGTTTAATTATGGAAAGGACCAAATTGCATAAAATGTAAAAGTTGAATTCTAGTAGCTATTAGTATCAAATAGCTATGGAATTCAAAATCTGAGGTCCTTATATGGTAATTAGACTATTAAGAAAAGTTAGTAGATATTTTTGGTGAATCATCCATGGAAAATTAGAAAAAGAAAAGGACTAAATTGGAAAGTAGGAAAAATAAAGGATGATATAATAATTAAATAGAAATAACATATTATAATCATCTTCTTCCCCAAAAATGCATGGAAACCCTAGAAAAGAGAAAGCAAGCTTTCTTGGCTTGATTGGGTAAGTAATCTTGTCATGTTTTTAATAATTTTTATATTTCCAAGATCAGAATAGCTTAATCTATCTATTTTGGGGATTAATTTGTAAAGATATCAAAGTATAGAAAATTTTCCATTGATGTAAATGCTGAAATTTTGAAATTTATGGTAAAAAAATGAAATGTTGTTGATAGATAAACAACTTTTATAAAGAGAATTTTTATGAAATTATAATTTAGGGACTAAATTGAAAAATGGTAAAACCCATGGAAAAATTCTAATTTTTGTGAAATTCATCGGTTGTTATTGTGTCATGTAAAATTTGGTTAGGCTTGAAATAAGGATTAAATTGCATGAATTTCATTTTCCAATTCTAGGTACAGAATTGTCATTTATGAAAAGTATAGGGGCAAAATAGTAATTTTTCCTAGAAAGTGAATTGAGTTCAATTGAGTATGAAATGGATTAAATTGATTTTAAATTCATTTATATAAATCTGAAAAGATCAAATAAAGAGTTAGATCGAGGAAAAAAAAAGGTGACAGATTAGTAGATTATCATACACGAACAAGTGTCAAGGTAAGTTCGTGTAACTAAATTGTGTTTACTTTTATGATTGAATTGAGTGTGGTATGTATTTATGTGAATTATATAAATGTTATAAATGTATGAAATAATCACATGCTTGATAATGTCCAGAAAATGTTAAGTTCCGTTTGAATAATGAAATTCGATGGATACATGATTTCCCATATTGAATGTGGTCCTGCATATGTTGCGGACAGGATATAGCTCGGACGAGCAATCCTGTTATAAGCCCTCTCGAGCATCTTGTTATATAGTTCCTGCGAGCATCCTGATCAGTAGTGATCCCGCATATGTTGCACACTACCGTAGCTCTTTGTAAGCATCCTGTTACACGATTCGATTGGTTGTGGTCCAACATTTTTTGCGGACACAAACGTAGCTCTTCATGAGCGTCTTGATATAGGCTCTTATGAGCTCCTGAAATGGCTCGCTTGAACTCCCTATTATGCTATCCGGAGCTCCCTGTTAATAACTCTTCGGAGTTACCTGTTAAGCTTAATGAGCTTCTTGTTCTAAACTCTTACGAGTTCCTTGTTTAGCCCGGGTAAGTATCCTGTTACATGGCTCATCCGAGCATCCTGTTATACGACACGAGAGTGTGCTTCCTAATTATGTGCCCTAAAGGGTACTCCTGTATATGAATTAATGGGTCACTGATTTGTATAACTTGAGTATACTACTTGGGTATCTATCGATATTTCAATGATTCAATGGATAAAACTCCTGATGAAAGAAAATATGAGATAAATATGAGTTATCTCTAAAATACCCTGAAATACTTAGAAATTTTTATATGATGAGCTCATCTCTATTTTCATGATGTTCATGAGAATTATAAGACTAACTTGCTTGATGAGAACTTGTATTTGGAACCACTAATTCGAAGTCAGATAAATTATTTTAATATTATTTTATGTCTTATAGCATGGTTATATGAATGTTTGAAAATTTTGGTGAACTAATTTTAGCAATTTCTTGCTTAATTTTGAAAAATGACTAAATCGCATAAAGTGCGAAAAAATTGTTTTACTAGCTAAAGGTGTCAAATAGCTATGGAACATTAAAGTAGAGGTCCTTATTGAGTAAAGAAACTAATAAAATGTTAGTGGCTGGACATGGAGCCTTAATTCATGGAATGGTCAAAGGTTAGGTGACTTAATTGGTAATAAAATAATAAATCTAAAGGCTAGCTATCATATTTTTCATTTTCCTTTCTCTCCACTTAAAATTTCAAAAAAGAGGGAGTTTTTGAGAGCTCAAAATTTCAGCAACTTTTATCCCTTGCAAGTAAGTGATTTTGATGGTCATTTTTGTTGATTTTTTTGTTTTTGGAACCCTTATAGCTTAATCTAGCTAATAAGAGCACTATTTTGCAAAATGGTTGAAAGTCTAGGGTTTTACCATGAGATTTTTCATGTTGTTTGCTGAATTTTTATAGAAGAAAATGAATCATGGTTGTTAAATAAACAACTTTTGTGAAGTGGTTTTCCTGAAAACACCTAAAAGGATTATTTTGTGAAGTTTATAAAATAGATTGCAAATGTGTGAAATAATTGAAATTCTGAGATGCTGTAGGCTTAAAGTAGTTTCGTCTAGGCTTGGTTAATGTGGAAATTCGATGAAAATTTACGAGCCTAGGGGCAAAATAGTAATTTTGTAAAAGTCTAAGGGCAAAACGATCATTTTTTCAAAGTAAGAATTTTGGAATGTCTGGATTAATGTGATGATTAAATAAATAAATTTTGTCATTATAGATCAAGAAATACTGAATCCAGACTTAGACCGGGGGAAAACCAACTAGTCGCCCATATTTTGTATACCGGGGTAAGTTGCATGTAAATATCACAATTCTATTGTTATTATGCATTAAATAATTGATATTTCATGAAATGTTCAATTTTTTTATGAATATGCATGATGAGATTTGATGTGGTATAACTCTCGGTTGAACCGTAGGAATAGATCAGATATCCATACCGTGATACTAAGGTTATGTGAGTCGGTGTAAGACCATGTTTGGAACATGGAATAGGCATTGATATGAGAACTAGTGTAAGACCATGACTGGGACATGGCATCGGCCTCAATATGTGAGCCAGTGTAAGACTATGTTTGGAACATGCATCGACATTGATATGAGAGCTAGTGTAAGACCATGTCTGGGACATGGCATCGGCCTTGATATGTGAGCCAATGTAAGACCATGTTTGGAACATGATATTGGCATTGATATGAGAGCTAGTGTAAGACCATGTATGGGACATGGCTTCGGCCTCGATATGTGAGTTAGTGTAAGACCATGTCTGGGACATGGCATCGGCATCTTACCCTTTGTATGAAGCTTATTAGGTATCCTTTATTATTTCAAGTAGTTCAACACGTGATTTAAAGATTATATCACGAATGAGAAAAGTTACGATTAGGTTGCAAGTGGTACAGGTACCTACACGAAACTCATAAGAATGAGCTCGAGTTGTGTATATGAATAGTAAGGATGAAAATATGTAAGTTATGTCTATATTCATTCAAGAATCTTGTGCAAGTGTATGATATGTTATGAGTATGATATTACTTGGTAAAGTGATGTTAATTATTTACTTGTGACTTACTAAGCTTCATGCTTACTTCCTCTCTTTTTTCATTTTCTTATAGTGCCGACAAGTTAGCTCGAGAGTCAAGGGACTACGGAGGAATTGATCACACTATCACCTAAAGTTTTTGGTTTTGAGCGTGGCTTGTATAGGGACTTGGTCTTTTTGTTATGTGTCATATTGGTCTATCCAAATGTGTTGGCTTATGATGATAGTTGATTCATTTTGTATATGGCCAGGAGATATGGTTCATAGTGATTATTAGGTTGTAACCCTATTCATTTATGTATGCATGTGCCCATTTCCATTGTGATATGGCCTATGGTTGTTACTGATTAAATGTTGTGTGGGTGTAAGTTGGTATAAAAATGCATGCATGCAACACTAAGAAATACTGCTTATTGGGTATGAGATGGTAAGATAGGGATTGTCATAATAGGATGTCTTAAACAAGTATAATATGATGAGAAATTGTCATCCATGAGCTAGGTTTATGAGTGTTTAAGTGCCATTTAAGTCATATATGTGTTTGTACAATTAAGGGTGACAATTGGCTTGGAAAATGGCGTTAAAGTTGTCTACACAGGTAGGCACAGGGGCGTGTGTCTAGGCCGTGTGTGACACGCGGCTTGCCCCATGGGCGTGTAGTCCAGCCGTGTGTCCCCTACACCCTAATTAATCCTAAACAGAATGCCCAGTAGTAAACACATAGGTAGAGACACAACCGTGTGTCTCGGCCGTGTGAGAGACACGGTCTTAGCACATGGGCGTGTGCCCAGGCCGTTTGAAGTCTGCACCAGATTTTGGAATTTAATTCTCCACACGGCCTAAGGACACGGGCGTGTGCCTTGGCCATGTGACTTATTTGGTTAATTGCATCATAGTTAGAGAATTACACGGGCTGAGGATACAGGCGTGTCCCAAGCCACACAGATGTGTGTGACCACACAGCCTACCCACACGGGCGTGTGACTCTCCAACACATGAACATTTTCTAAGTGTTATAAAAGTTCCAAAAGTTTTTGGTTTAGTCCTAAATCCCTTTCGATGCATGTCTTGGGCCTTGTAGGCCCGTATAAGGGATGTTATGTATATGTTTGAATGACCTTAATTGGAATGAAATTTTATGGTCCGATTTTGTGTATTTGATTGCATTTACGCTTGGTAACACCTTGTACCCTATTCCAGTGTCGAATACGGGTAAGGGGTGTTACATTTAGTGGTATCAGAGCTATGGTTTAATCGATTCTCGGACAAACCTAGCGTGTGTACGAGTCTAGCTATACATGCCATATAAGTAATATGATAGTGTGACGACTTCTGATAAACTTAAATTGTGTTTTCATATAGTAAATGGATCCTGACAGAGCAGTGGTGGATGATGTAGAGAGTGATGTGCCGGCTCCCACAGAGGGGACCGTGCCAGTCGATGTGGGCTCGTGACACTGAGTCAGTACAGAGGGACTAGAGAAGCCTACCTCCATATGATGGATGCTTGGTATTCAGAGTTTATTCGTGCAAATCCGAACATTCCACTTCCTCCACCTCTTCCAATCCCCCAGTCTGCCCCTGTATCTCCCTAAGTGGTAGAGATGTTAAAAAGGGAAAAACCTCGAATTGACAGAATTCTGAAGGAAGAGGTCTAGGAATTTAGAGCGAATATAGATGATAACCTAGAAAGGGCAGAGTTCTAGTTAGAAAATACCATTAGGGTATTCAATGAATTGTCTTGCACACGTGAGGAGTGCATGAAGTGCGTTGTGTCACTCCTACGAGACTTGGCCTACCAATGGTGGAACACCCTTGTGTCGGTTGTACCAAGTGAAATGATTACATGGGAGTTCTTCCAAGAATAATTTCAAAATAAGTATATTAGTCAGAGGTTTATAGACCAGAAGAAAAAAGAATTTTTAGAATTGAAGCAAAGCCGAATGACAGTAACAGAGTATGAGCATGAGTTCGTGAGGCTCAGCAAATACGCCAGGGAGTGCGTATCTATCGAATCCATCATGTGCAAGAGATTTGAGGACTGATTGAACAAAGACATCCAATTATTAGTTGGCATGTTAGAGTTAAGGGAGTTTGTAGTGCTTGTTGAGAGAGCTTGCAAGGCAGAAAAGTTGGTCAAGGAGAAGAGAAAAGCTAATAACGAGTCTCGTGACTCAAAGAAAAGACAAATGGGAAGATCTTTTCAGACCTCATCCAAGAGATCGAGAGAGTTTCCTACTCAATCAAATGTGTCAGTAGGATTGTCGAGTAGAAATAAGAATAAGCAGTATACAGTGTCTCAAGCTCAAACCACTTCTATCGCGAGTGTTGATAGTGCTCGACCGAACAAGCCAGAATGTTCATAGTACAGTAGACGTCATTTCGGTGAGTACCGGGGAAACGAAAGAGGTTGTTTCAAATGTGGGTCGCTAGACCATTTTATCCGTAGTTGTCCCGAGATGGTCGAGAAAGATAGAGATCAATGTATGAGATCGAGTAATGCTCCTTTTAGGAGTAGACCACAAAAGAACCCAGGAAGTGGAGCTAGCAGCAGAGGTGCACCTAGAGATTCTGCTATGAGGTCTGAGGGCCGAGCACCTGCAAGGACTTATGCCATTTGCGATCGTAAAGAGGCATCATCACCGGATGTGATTACGGGTACTTTTTCTCTTCACGATATTTCAGTTGTTACTTTGATTAATCCGAGGTTGTGTGCCAACAGAGTTTTGAGAAATTAAAGGCATTGTTGACTGAGGCTTCGGTATTAGTGCAACCCTAGCCGAGAAAAGAATTCGTAGTGTATAGTGATGCGTCCTTAAATGGATTAGGTTGTGTGCTCATGCAAGAAGGCAAAGTGATAGCCTATGCTTCGAGGCAATTGAAACCACAGGAGAAAAATTATCCGACACATGATCTAAAGCTAGCCGGCATTGTGTTTGCGTTAAATATTGGAGACATCACTTGTATGGTGAGAAGTGTCAGATATTCACTGATCACAAGAGTCTAAAGTACTTGATAACTCAGAAAGATTTGAATTTGCGGAAAAGGAGGTGGCTAGAGTTGATAAAAGATTATGAGTTGGTGATTGACTACCACTCGGGCAAGTCAAACATAGTCGCCGATGCCTTGAGTAGGAAATCCTTATTTGCCTTAAGAGATATGAATACTCAGTTGATTTTGTCTGATGATGGTTCGATACTAGCAGAGTTGAGAGCCAGACCAACGTTTCTACAAGAGATCTGTGAAGCACAGATAGGTGATAGTGATTTGCAAACCAAGAGAGGTCAATGTGAGTTGGGTGTTGAATCAGATTTTCGGATTAGTTCCTATAGTTGTTTGATGTTCAAGGATAGGGTCTGTGTACCTAGAGATAACAATCTTATTGGGAAAATCCTTCATGAGGCACATTGTAGTAGTATGTCAATTCATCCAAGTAGTAGCAAGATGTATAATGACTTGAAGAGATTGTATTGGTGGCCGGGTATGAAAAGAGACATCTCAGAGTTTATTTTGAAATGCTTAATTTGTCAGCAAGTGAAAGCTGAGCACCAAGTACCTTCGGGTTTACTTTAACCAGTGATGATTCTCGAGTGGAAGTGGGATCTGATTACTATGGATTTTTTTACAGGATTACCATTTTCACTAAGGAAGAAAGATGTTGTTTGGGTCGTAGTTGATCGCTTAATGAAATCAGCTCACTTCATTCCAGTACATACCGACTACCCACCCGTTAAGCTAGCCGAGTTGTATGTTTCTGAGATTGTGAGACTTCATAGAGTACCTTTGTTGATTATTTTGAGTAAGGATCCAAGATTCACATCGCGGTTTTGGAAAAAGCTACAATAAGCATTAGGTACAAAGTTGAATTTTAGTACCACTTTCCATCCGCAAATTGATGGTCAGTCAGAGAGAGTAATACAGATACTTAAAGACATGCTTCGGTGTTGTGTTCTTAAATTTCAAGGCAATTGGGAAAGGTACTTGCCGTTGGTGGAATTTGCATATAATAACAGCTTTCAGTCAAGCTTGAAAATGGCGCCTTATGAGCATTGTATGGGTGTAAGTGCCGAACACCATTATAATTGACTGAACTCAGAGAGAATCAAATTCATGGGGTTGACTTAGTCAAAGAAACCAAAGAGAAAGTACAAGTGATTCGAGATTGTTTGAAAGCAACTCTGGATAGACAAAAATTTTACGCGAATTTAAAGCGAATAGGACCGGTAGCTTATCGGTTAGCCTTCCCACTCGAGTTGGAAAAGATTCACGATGTGTTCCATGTGTTTATGTTGCACTGATACCGGTCAGACCCTTCACATGTGATTACACCAACATAAGTTGAGATATGACTGGATATGTCTTATGGAGAGGAACCGATTAAAATTTTGACTTTAGAAGTCAAGCAATTAAGAAATAAAAGCATTTCCCTTGTAAAAGTGTTATGGGAACAACATGGGGTTGTAGAGACTACATGGGAACCCGAGGAAACAATGAGAAGCCAATACCTAAATCTTTTTATTGCTAAGATTTTTGGGGAAAAAAATCCCTAAGAAGAAGAGTTGTAATAGCTTGATTTTGGGCCTAGTCGAAAAAATGGTTTCAGAACCACTAATCGAAGTCGAAGAAATTATTTTAATATTATTTTATGTTTTATAGCATGGTTATATGAATGTTTGAAAATTTTGATGAACTAATTTTACCGATTTCTTGCTTAATTTCAAAAAAGGAATAAATCGCATAAAGTGCGAAAGATTTGTTTTACTAGCTAAAGGTGTCAAATAGCTATGGAACATTAAAGTAAAGGTCCTTGTTGAGTAAATAGACCAATAAAATGTTAGTGGCTGGACATGGAGCCTTAATTCATGGAATAGTCAAAGGTTAAGTGACTTAATTGATAATAAAATAATAAACCTAAAGGCTAGCTATCATCTTTTTCATTTTCCTTTCTCTCCACCGAAAATTTCAACAAAGAGGGGGTTTTTGAGAGCTCAAAATTTCAGCAACTTCTATCCCTTGCAAGTAAGTGATTTTGATGGTCATTTTTGTTGATTTTTGTGTTTTTGGAACCCTTATAGCTTAATCCAGCTAATGAGGGGACTATTTTGCAAAATGGTTGAAAGTCTAGGGTTTTACCATGAGAGTATTCATGTTGTTTGCTGAATTTTTATAGAAGAAAATGAATCATGGTTGTTAAATAAATAACTTTTGTGAAGTGGTTTTCATGAAAACACCTAAAAGGATCATTTTGTGAAATTTATAAAATAAGTTGCAAATGTGTGAAATTATTGAAATTGTGAGATGCTATAGGCTTAAAGTAGTTTCATCTAGGCTTGGTTAATATGGAAATTCGATGAAAATCGTTTTACAAGCCTAGGGGCAAAATAGTAATTTTATGAAAGTCTAAGGGCAAAATGGTCATTTTTCCAAAGTAGGAATTTTGGAATGTCTTGATTAATGTGATGATTAAATAAATAAATTTTGTCATTATAGATCAAGAAATACGGAATCCGAACTTAGACCGGGGGAAAACCAAGCTAGTAGACTAAGTCAAACTAGTCGCCCATATATTGTATACCGAGGTAAGTTGCACGAAGATATCACAATTCTATTGTTATTATTCATTAAATAATTGATATTGCATGAAATGTTTGATTTTGTTATGAATATGCATGACGACATTTGATGTGGTAAAACTCACGACTGAACCGTAGGAATAGATCAAATATCCATGCCGTGATACTAGGGTTATGTGAGCCGATGTAAGACCATGTTTGGAACATGGCATAGGCATTGATATGAGAGCTAGTGTAAGACCATGTCTGGGACATGGCATTGGCCTCGATATGTGAGCTAGTGTAAGACCATGTTTGGAACATGGCATCGCACCGATATATGAGAGCCAGTGTAAGACCATGTCTGGGACATGTCATCGGCATCTTACCCTTTGTTGAGGCTTATTGTGTAACACCCCACACCCGTAACCTACGCCGAGATGGAATACAAGGCGTTACCTACCTTGAACACATGCATTCCTACATTTTTGAATCGTCAAGACCTGGTCAAATTTAAAACTTTGTCTAAATTTCTTCAATATGGCCTACGAGACTCCAAACATTCATTTAAAAAACCAATGGTACCAATTTGAGTCTTCCAATAAACTCTAAAAAATAACACTAGACACTGGGGCACACGCCCGTGTGGGAAGGGCAACACGCTCCAGTAACCAATTCAACATGGTCGTGCTATTGGCCTGTGTGGCTCACACAGCCTAAGTATACAGGGGCACGCCCGTGTCCTTTACCCGTGTGGAATAAATTTCAAATTTGAACCTATAGGGGTTTTCACATGGCCTGGCACACGCTTGTGTTCATGGCCTGTGTCCCTCACACGGCCATGACACGCCCGTGTGCAAAAACCTAGACATTCTGTTTCTGATGTCAGCAATTTTTAAGGGTCACATGGCCAAGGCACACGCTCGTGTGCTAGGCCATGTCCTTCACAAGGCTAAGGCACACGGCCGTGTCTCGGCCCGTGTGTTTACTACCATACATACTGACTTACAAATTTTATGTGCAAGGGACACACGGCCAAACATCATGCCCTTGTGTCTACCTATGTGGACAATATAGGGCTATCTACCAAGCCCTTTGTCACCCTGAAACACAACATAACAACAACCAACGTATCAAGGTTTAACTTAATATGAATTTCACAACCAAACACCCATAATCAAGTTCTATATACAATACATATATTCAACCATGCCAATAAATTTCACATTCATGAAAGATTAACTTGCATTCACATAATAACTTTCAATATTAGCCATTGTTCCATGGCCTTATACAAAATGAATCAAAAGCTAAAGTAACCAACATATTTGGCTAATTAACAATGACACAAAACTCAAAAGTTAGGGTCCTATACATTCCATAATCAAAATAAAAGATCTAACTATACCAAGTGCTTCGGTCGATAGTGTGATTGGTTTCTCCGACGTAGAGATGATCCTCAAACTACTATGGCGACACTATAAGAACATGGAAAGAAATAGGGTAAGCATGAAGCTTAGTAAGTTGCATGAAAATAAATATAATGACATCTTTACCATCCATCATCATGCTCATAACACTAAAATAGGCATAAGCACAACTTACTCGTCACTATGCAACACAAATCACATAGCATATACTAAGCTCACATCTCATGCATTTCATTTATGTACCTGTATCACTCACAACGTGGTTATACTTTTCTCATTTAACTTAAACTGTAACTCTCACCGTAGAACCATTTGGAAAGCTATCGGATATTCACTACGCCTCAAACATAGGGTATAATGCCGATGCCATGTCCCAAACATGGTCTTACATTAGCTCTCACGTTAAGTTGATGCCATGTTCCAAACATGGTCTTACACTAACTCCCACGTATCTGTGTCGATGCCATGTCCTAGACGTGGTCTTATACTGACACATCATGAAGTAGATGCATGTCCTAGACATGCCTTACACTGGCTTGCATCAAGTGGCCGATGCACGTCCCAGACATATCTTACACTAGCTCTCATCTCAATGTCGATGCCATGTCCCAGACATGGTCATACACTGGCTCTCATAATGTGGCTGATGCATGTCCCAGACATGTCTTACACTAGCACACAAACATCCCGAATGTCATGACCTGAATATCCGATTTATTTCTTAAGGTTCAAACGGGAGTTCTACTATCTCAATATTCATCATACATGATTATTTCCACAAACAAGAAATTCATGCTATCTCAATTCAAGCACATATAATAACAATGTAGTTGTATTATTTACATACAACTTATCTCAGATTGTAAAGTGTAGACGACTAGTTCGGCTTAGTCCACTTATTTCGTTTTTCCTCGGTCTAGGCCCGAATTTTGTAATTCTCAATTTAGAATGATAAAAATTTATGAATTTAATCCTTTTATTAATCTAGATACTCAACAACTTAAAATTGGGCAAAATGACCATTTTGGCCCTAGACTTTTACAAAATGACCATTTTACCCCTAGGTGCAAAAATCGATTTTATAGAATTTCTTCGTATCTTAAGCCTAGTCTATTACTTTTTACACTAGAAGCAATCCAAAACTCTCAATATTTCATACCTTTCTAACCTATTTTACAACTTATGCAAAATGGTCCCTTTTTAGGGTTTTCATGATAAATCTCTTCACAAAAGTTGTTTATTTCACAACCATGGTTCATTTTATTCCATAAAATTTCAAAAAAACAGCATGTATAATAACATGGTAAAACCCTAGACTTTAAAATATTTTGCAAAATAGCCCCTTGTTAGAAAGCTCATACTACAAGCACCTCAAAAGTACAAAAATATTCAAGAAAAACCCTCAAATCACTTACTTGCCAACGCGTTTAGTTGTTGAAAATTTTTCAAGCTTCCATGTCCACTTTCTTGGAGAAAAATTGATGGAGAAGAAAGAGAGAGACGAAAAAAAATGACAACTTTTACTATTCGTTTTATTCAATTTCAACACCTAATTTAACCAAATTTTTTACTTTTAACCACCTTTGTAATATCCTGAATTAGGGCTTAATCAGAATAGTGGTTTCGTGACCACAAATCCGAGATAGAAATAATTATTTTATAATTATTTTGATGATTATGATATGATTGCATGATTGTGTGAAAATTTCGTGATGAAATTCTATGCCTAAAGTGCTTAAATTGAAAGTAGGGACTAAATCGAATAAGTTGCAAAACTTGCATTCTAGAAGTTTTTAGTATGAAATTGTTTTGGAATATTAATGAGGAGGTCTTAAATAGAAATTTGACCAATTTTAAGTTCATGGACAAAATTAGGACATGGAAGGAATTTTTGGAAAGTTTAGTAGTAAGGGTATTTTGGTCATTTAGTTATTAAAATGAATTAAAAACAAAATTAAAAGCCAATTTTTGTCCATCTTCTTCATTAGGCCGAAATTTCAAGGGTTCTCCATAGCTAGGGTTTGTTTCAAGCTTCCAAGCTCCATAGTAAGTGATTTCAAGCCCCGTTTTTAATGTTCTTTACGTTTTTGGAATCCCGGTAGCTCGATTAAGCTTATGTTAGCAATAATTCAACCTAGGGTTTATATTTGGAAAAATACCCATAGGTGAAATTTGTGTATTTTGATGTTTTATGATAGAATATGAGGTTTTAAATTATGTTAGACAACTTGTGCTACTCGGTTTTGAGTGAAAACGAGTAAAAGGGCTTAATCGGCAAAAATACCTAATAGTCACAAGTATATGTTAGAGCGAGAATTTGATGTTGCCATAGAAGGGAAAAGTGATCAGCATGTTATAAAACATAAGAATAAGGAATAAAGTTTAATTCCCGAGCCTAGGGGCAAAAGGGTAATTATGCAAAAGTTTAGGGGCAAAAGTGTAATTTTTCCAAAGTTCGTATTAAATGCTGTTTTGATGAATGTATGTATTAAATAAGATTAATTTGGCATTATAGATCAAGAGAAACGAGATTCAAGTCGCGATCGAGGAAAAGAAAAGATTGTGGACTAAATTGCAAAATCTTTATATTTTGGTACCAAGGTAAGTTCATGTGTAAATAATGTAGCATAATTGTTATTTTTAAGTTATTGATGTTAATTATATGATACGCTGATTTTTAATCGTGAAATATTATGCTTTGTGGTTAATGTTGAGTAATATGCAAATTATGTTTACTACTTGATAAATATGAATTGCTACCAAGTATCGGTTCCGATATTCCATGGAAGACGACAAATATGAGATCGAGGGAAAAAGCCCATTTGAACCTTAGGAATAGATTAGGATACAAGTGACATGTCACTAGGATGGTTGAGCATCCGAACTCGTTGAGTTGAGTCTGAGTTCACCTATGGATGCGAATGTCCAAACTCGTTGAGTTGAGTCCGAGTTCGTGAGATGTAACTAGGCATCCGAACTCGTTGAGTTGAGTCCGAGTTCACTCATGGATGCGAACGCCCGAGCTCGTTGAGTTGAGTCCGAGTTCACTTAGGGGCGGGTTACATGATTTCTTGATTACATATGAGGCACTTATGTGCAAATTATCCGTGTATCCGAGTTGTATTCCGATGTGTTCAACGGGTGAAATTTCTAGTGAAATGGAAGAACACTTAAGATGCAAGTGACGTTTTGGTAAGTGTTGTGAAATGGACACTTTGGATAGGTATGTTCTTAACCCTCGGGTTGAAAATAGATACAACAACGATAAGGTGGTAAGATGATGAATGATGTTTAGAAATGTGATATTTGTTTTGGTGATACCATGCTAAAGTTGTTTGGTATATTTGTATTGTTATGTTACTTGTTATTTATATATGAACTTACTAAGCATTTATGCTTACTCCTTCCTTTTCATTCACTGTAGTTTTGAACAAGCTGGCTCAGGAATCGGGACAGGTCGAAAGTTCGATCACACTATCCAGAGGACTTTTATCTTGGTAAATGGCTTGTACAACTACTTAAGTATGGCATGTATAGCAATATACCTATTTTGTGTAAATAATTTTATGATATGGCCATGTTTGGTTGAGAAATGTTTGATATTGATAAGTCATGGTGATGGCTAATTTAGATCATGTTTGATATTATGGAAGTTTAATAGGTTATCTAGTTCATAAAAATTCATGAAAAGATGACACTTGCCTTAAAACAGAATATTGCTGCAGCAATGACATGAATTTGAAAAATCACTAAAAATAGTATAAATGGAACTAAATGATGAGTAAGTTACTAAATTGAATCTTAATGAGTCTATTTTCATGTGGATTGAACAAAACAGCATATAAATTATATTTTATGAGATATTTAAACTTTTGTGAAACAGGGCCAGAGTGATTTCTGGATCCCCTGTTCTGACTTTAAAAATTCATAATAAATTTTAAAAAAATAACTATAAGTTTTTATTTATATTTACAGATTCCTCATGGAGTCTAGTTTTAAGAAAAACAAACCTTATAGTCATTGAAATTCTGTATAGAGAGATATCTGATTCATAATACACATATGTCAGAGCAGTCGAACCCTGAAACAGAGGAGACTTTAACTAATAAACTGTACTAATTGGCCCAACCAAAAATTCTAGAAAAAAATTAGTAAATAGATATATGAGTCTAGATTTAGGGAAAATTTACGGATCTTGATTTCGAGTTTCATAACTCGAGATATGATTTTTCTTGTAACTATGATGCGAGTAGCTAGAAAGCTGTGAATGTAGAAACAAATGATTTGAAGTTCTTAAATTAATAAATTATGTTCGGTAACCCCTCAAGCTCGACTCCGGTGATGGTCTCGGGTGTGGGGGCGTTACAACCTTTGTCTCCTATGGCTGGCCATTCTATTCTAAATGGTCTAATTTCCCTTTAAAGACCTCAAATTTAGGTTCTCTAGCTATTTGACACCCTTAGCTATCAAAATAGGACTTTTGCAGTTTATGCGATTTAGTCCTTTTTCGTAATTAAGCTCATAAACGCTAAAATTACTTCACCAATTTTTTCTTGCACTAATATAAAAATGCTATAATATTAAAATAATAATAAAATACTTTCTCCAACCTCAGATCAGTGGTCTCAAAACTACTATTCTGACTAGGCCCAAAATCGGGCTTTTACATATCGAGTGTCCTTTATTATTCCAACTGGTTCAATTGGTGATTTAAAGATTTATCACGATCGAGAAAAGTTAGGATTATGTTTCAAGTGGTACAGGTACCTACACAAAACTCATAAGAATGAGCTCAGGTTGTGTATATGAGTAGTACGGATGAAAATAAGTAAGTTATGTCTATAGTTATTCAAGAATCTTATGCAAGTGTATGATATGTTATGAGTATGATATTACTTGGTAAAGTGATGTTAATTATTTACTTGTGACTTACTAAGCTTCATGCTTACTTCCTCTCTTTTCTATTTTCTTATAGTGTCTCTAAGCTAGCAATGGAATCAAGGGACATCGGAGGAATTGATCACACTATCACCTAAAGTTTTTGGTATAGTTAGTTTAAATGTTTTGAGCATGACATGTATAGGGACTTGGTCTTTTTGTTATATGTCATATTGGTCTAGCCAAATGTGTTGGCTTATGATGATAGTTGATTCATTTTGTATATGACCATGAGATATGGTTCATAGTGATTATTAGGTTATAACCCTATTCATTTATGTATGTATGTGCCCATTTCCATTATGATATGGCTTATGGCTGTTATTGATTAAATGTTGTGTGGGTTTATAAGTTGGTATGAAAAATGCATGCATGCAAGACTAATAAATATTACTTATTATGTATGAGATGGTAAGATATGAATTGCCATAATAGGGTGTCTTAAACAAGTATAATGTGACGAGAAATTGTCATGCATGAGCTAGGTTTATGAGTGTTTAAGTACCATTGAAGTCATATATATGTTTGTACAATTAAGGGTGACAATTGGCTTGGAAAATAGCCTTAAAGTTGTCCACACGAGTAGGCACACGGGCATGTGTCTAGGTCGTGTGTCACGCACAACTTGCCTCATAGGCGTGTAGTCCGACCGTGTGTCCCCTGCACCCTAATTAATGCTACACAGAATGCCCAGTAGTAAACACACGGGTAGAGACACGGTTGTGTGTCTCATCCGTGTGAGAGACACGGCCTTAGCACATGGGCGTGTACCCAGGCCGTGTGAAGTCTGCACCAGATTTTGGAATTTAATTTGCCAGATGGCCTAAGGACATGGGCGTGCGGCTTGGACGTGTGACCTTATTTGGTTGATGGCGTCATAGTCAGAGAGTTACACGAGCTGAGGACACAGACGTGTCCCAAGCCACATGGGTGTGTGTGACCATACGGCCTACCTACATGGGTGTGTGACTCTCCAACACATGAACATTTTCTAAGTGTTATAAAATTTCTGAAAGTTTTCAATTTAGTCCTAAATCCCTTTTGATGCATGTCTTGGGCCTTGTAGGCCCGTATAAGGAATGTTATGTCTAGGCTTGAATGACCTTAATTGGAACAAAATTTTATGGTCCGGTTTTGTGTGTTTGATTGCATTTACTTCTGGTAACGCCTTGCACCCTATTTTGGCGTCGAATACGGGTATGGGGTGTTAAAGAACTTGTGCTTAGGCATTTGGCTAAAATATTTTGGAATGCATGATATATATTTATTTATACGAGCATGATTAGTAAGTTAAATTTTTGTTGTATGAACTTACTAAGCATTGAATGCTTACTTTATTTAATTTTCCTCTATCTTATAGTGCTCGAAAGCTCGCTAGGGTTGGAAATCGGTCGGAGCATCATCACACTATCCTTCATCCCATTTTGGTACAAATAGCAAACTTATTTTAGTATAATGGCATGTATAAGCTAAGTTAGGTAAAATGATGAAATGTTTGGTTGTAAGTAGCCATTGGAATGGCTAGTGGAAAGTATATTTTGATGAAATTATGAAAGGCCATATCATGATGGATGTGTGTTGGAATAGTTAAATCGTATAAGATATATATAAAACAAATGACGGATGGAAGCAAGGGAGCATCATGTGACCATTTGGATAACAACTAGGAATGGATCTCGTGTATGAACATCCAAAGGACTACACTCACTTAAAATATTGTACACGGAACACCAACATTCATGTACATATGGTAAGAAGAACTTCAAATATCCATGCATCAAGCTAATGAAAAATCAGCTCCTTAAAACATCATTAAAAGAGGAGTGCATGTCCCATGCAAATACATATACAGTTAAAGGGGAAGAAGGTAAACATGCAAGGCATTTGGAGTTTTCTTCCATGCTAAGCATACATGCACGTACCAAGGGGAATAAATTGATCATTCAGTTTATGCATGCAACCACCAAGAAATATAAATCGAATTTAATGTCTATGTGTGAACATTTTAAATCATTGTGTGAGCACAAAATATGTCAAATATAGATAGTCATTCTAGGGCCTATATAAGTCATGTAATTGCTCATTTTGAAGGTTAGAACTTTATGAATCAAATTTATATTTGTGAGATTATTTTCTCTCTCGGTTCTTAATTGAACTACCGAACTTACCAAGCCGTAAGGTTAGTGGTGTTCACCAATTGTCTTATCATCCTGTAACCCATCCCGAGTGTGGTAACTTCGATTATACCAAGGTTCGAGTATTTGTCAAGTTTAAGTGAATCGAGTTCTCTTATAACTTTGGTTCCTTAAAGCATTCAAGTGCTTCGGGTCAAGGTTTTCACCCTTTGTTGAATCATTCAAGACGATCCTTCCTTTCAAGAAAATTTTCAAACATTCCATGTCACGGGAAATCGCATTAGATAGCCATGGTGAGATCCAGTGGGGAAGAAAAACACCTTATGGCGAATTAATGTCCGCCAGAATAGTATACAAGAGAGTCGTCAGGGCATATCAGTAAGAATCATTGAATGATTAACATGGTGAAAAATTTGACACAACATTTATGACATGTATGGGAACGCAGGTAAGCGAGCTGATAAGAGGCCCCGAAGAAAAGGTAAGGGTATATACAGAGGGAATGGAGTAACTCATTCAAAGTATTTTCAAATCAATAACTATCAATAAGAGTTCACTAGTGGTGACGAAGAAGCTAGAATTGGACATAAGAATAATGAGACAATTCCTCAAACTCTAATCCTAAGCGTGTCTTAG
This sequence comes from Gossypium hirsutum, assembly GCF_007990345.1. Lineage (NCBI taxonomy): Eukaryota > Viridiplantae > Streptophyta > Magnoliopsida > Malvales > Malvaceae > Gossypium > Gossypium hirsutum. The sequence continues at coordinate 66,561,649 of NC_053436.1, read as the reverse complement.
AAAAAAGGCCATCATAATTGTGGAAAGTTCACCAAGGACTGTCTTATATGGGAAAATCGCCAAGGTCTATCTCGCGAGGAAAGTCCACCAAGCACTACTTTGAAGACGGGAATGTTCGTAGGGATTGCCTTACGGATGGAGAGTCCGCTAATAACTATCTTAAATGGGAAGTCAGCCAAAGATGTTCTAATAAGAAGATAGTCTGGTAGGATCTATATGTGGTTTGGAAATCCATTAAAACTATCAAATTAATGGAGTTATCGGTTCAGACTATCTTGAAGAGGAAGAGCCAGTTGGGATTATCATTCTAGAATAATCCCGCAAGAAAGGAGTAGTTTTCTTCATTATCCACCAAATCTTGTATTCAAAGGCCCCATAATAAGGGTGTATATATATAGGTATCATGTCCCAAAGCTGACTATGATATTTTCTACGTGAATAAGTCAGATTCTAGTAGAGGTAAAGACTCACATGCAAAAACCTATAGGTGACCATATGGGTTATGTTCTTGGGATAGGTATATGCATAAGTTAAGTTCAAAGATAGCTATGTGGATAGTATGGTTGGAAGGCATTAGGTTTGATGCAAAATGAATGAACAAGGTAAGAATTCACCATATTAGCGAATTACCTATAAGCACGCCAAGCTAGTTAGAATTTTGTATATCTATTTGTATTATTGTCTCTTCTGGGTAGAAGACTCCCCAAAAAGTTAAGTTCTGGGCGAAGGTGATCTTTTGAAGAGTCTCTTTTGACTACGAGGCACTCTTGGATAATCCTTGTAAGTAAGAAATGTAAGGACTCTTGGTGATACACATTAGGACTTGGATCGGCCACTTAGCCAAGGACACAGGATTTTGGGGCTCCGTGTTAATGCACCAGTGGCATTAAAATGGCTATTTGGCCTTATAGAGCATGTTAAAGTCGGATATGCCCAAAGCTCTGGGTGTTGTCTCATTCTATTTTGGGTAATTTCCTCTCTTATCGATAGGACCTTGATCTTGAAGAATGTATCTCATATCTTTGAAAAAGCCATGTAGAGCTAGAGTGAGAAAAGTAGAGCTTTTGGGCTTATAAGTGATCTCCTAATAGGGGAATATCAAGCCATTTCTGGAAATGGAAACAAAAGGAAAAGAAAAGAGTTAACATAAGTAGAAGAAATAAATTGGAATAGTTTTAAGAGAAATGAGAGTTACACCTATCCAATTTATAGAGAAACCATTTATGCATGGGAAGTTTAATGGGTGGAAACTGTTAGCTTCTCCGAATACGGTAACGACATCTGCCACGGGAAATAAGTGATAAAATGATAAATTCAATAAGAGTAATGACGAGTTAGCAATTAAGTCTAACGATTGTTTACACTCCCAAATTGGGGATTGACAGTTGTTCGAAGAAATCCCCAAGCATTTAAGCTCAGAAAGGGAGCCACCAAATGGTGGATTTTAAAGGTTGAAAGTTAATCTTAGAAGATATGCAAGTAATTAGGAAGAAATTGAATCATTACTGGTGTGTGGTCGTGGTGATCTCACCCAAAAAAGGAAATTTTGGGGATAAAATTTCTTAAAGGGGGGAAGCTGTAACATCTCGCCCAGTCAAATCTTAATATCGAATACTATTCAAAAGAATAATATGGATAAGATGAGTCTAGAAGTGAATAGTGTTTAAGCTAGTCTAAAGATAAGAACTATTTGGGTGCACCCATGACGCCTTTAGATTTGGCGAACATTGGGTTAACATAACATGAATAATAAGTAAGCCATTAAAGAAAGGTTCACCTCCAAAAACTTCTGTTGGCATGCATAGGATGGGCGGAGTCTGTTATAGGTAAATGAACATTGTGAAGAGAAGCATATGTTAGTAATGACGTACACCCCCTAACGATGGCCTTGAGCCAATTAAGATATAAGGAAACAATGGTTAAAGTTCAGCTAAATATGAACTAAATAGTTAAGAGCCATAGGAAAAGCACTTAATTAGTATTCTTGGAATTGGGAAGATTTGGATAAGACCACCCTGTAACACCCCTAACCTGTATCCGTCACTAGAATAGGGTTACAGAGCATTATCGTAAAAACAAGGCTTTAAAACATACATATTAGACCTCAACATAAACATATCATAAATCATTCATATGCATGCATATCGTCCCTTAATCGAGCCCTCGAGGCCTTAAAAACACTTTGGAAAAAATTCGAGACTAAATTGAAATCAATCAAAAAGTTCAAGAAAAAGTTAAAATTTTTGAACTGCAGGAGTTCACGGCTGAGACGCACACCCATGTCTCAGGTCATGTAACAATCAAAATAGGGACATACGGCCGTGTCCTAGCCCATGTTTGTGCCCGTGTAACTTTCAAAGTTGGGTCACACGGCCAAGCCACTCACCCGTGTGCCAGGCCGTGTAACTCTCAAAACGGCCTCACACACCCATGTGCCAAGCCGTGTGCTAGGTCATGTAACTGTCTGACTTGTAACCCTTGAAACCTACAAGAGATACACGGTCATGTGTCACACACGGCTGAGTCACACGCCCATGTCTCAGGCCGTGTGGACATAAAATTTGCCAAATTCAAGCCATTTTCACCACCATTACAAGCATGTACCTACAAGTAATTTGCAACCATGGCCAAGGCATAAAAAACATACCAAAACATGCATAAAATGACCAATTTAATAGACCATAAATCCATTTAACCACTATGCCAATAAGGCACCTCAAATGCATTCAACCAAATCTTACCTATTCATGGAAACATTACCAAATTTCAATCATACATATCAAGCCCAATACCATTTCAAAACTTACCTTATTTTGACCATATTAAAGCTATTCCATCACATACTATATTGGCCACTGAAACAAGCATCAAGCTTAGTTATATTAACACATATCAACTAGGTATCAAAAGCACCAAAAGTGCATCAACCAAAAAAATATATGCATGTCAAACTGATCAACTAACATCAAACACAAGTCCACCAATACATGCCATTATAACCTTATCCAAAACATCAAAAACTACCAATATAATCGTTGGATAGTGTGATAGATCTCCGACGAGCTTCCAAATTGGTCAAGCGTTCGATTATCTATAAAACATAAGAAAGTAAATTACGTAAGCATATAATGCTTAGTAAGTTCATAAAAAGTGAACATAACTTACCATTTCAATGGATAATCTTAAAATTAAACATGATACAATCCAACACAAGCTTGGCACAAGCCTAAGCATCATTAACAACACATGTTAGTGCATCAACTCATAATTCACTTGAATTAGCATAAGGTAAGCTATATGTACATGAACAGCATCATTTGAAATCATCATTTTCATAATATAGATGTAATTTCATTGAACATTTCAATTTCAATCCTTTTCGTAGATTCACGACATAAGCCATTTGAACACTTACCGTTCATTTCCTTTTCATGCTCGTTAAACCATTAAAATAACATCGAATATGCGAGAAAGCTCACACAAAGTGTGCTAAACATATAACCTTTACTTTTCCTTTACATCGTTGCTCACACGAGCCGTGAAGTGGGTCTGCTCACACAAGCTGATGGTCAAAATGTAAGCTACGCGATGTTGCTCACACAAGATGTTGGGTATCCAAAAAAAATGTCGAACCTCAGCCATTGGTAGGACATTCAAGACCAGCACCCGAAACATGGAAACCTTAATGACATGTCATTGTATTCCTATATATTCCTAAGGTTCAAACGGGGTTTGATAATTATTGCAACATCGTTGGATTTCCACATATGATTTCATGGCAAATAATAAATGAATATATAATTCAATATAACATTAAAACATTAATTAATCATACGAACTTACCTCAATGACAAAGACGTAGAAAAGAAATCAACTAATCTGAGGCTTTAACTTTTCCTCGATTTAGATCCGTATGAGGTTTATCTTGATCTAAATAAGAAAATTCAATCCATTTAATACTTATACAATTCAATTCAGTCCAAATTTCATACTTTCATAAAATTACACTTTACCCCTAATATTTTAATTTCTTTACAATTTAGTCCTTAAGCTCATAAATTGAAATTTAAGCAATTTCATCCACATTTCATGCTAGCCGAATACACTAAGGACTTCTACCAATCCATAAAAATCATCATTTCAAAAATTTAACATAAGCTTTTATCACTGATACGTGATATTCGTGAAAGATTTTAAAAATTTATAATTAATCACTCTTGAAACTAACTATTATCACGATAAAGGCAAGTGTACCTATCGAACAGTAGTATAGTTTTAGCAAGACCGGATTGTCGAACCCAAAGGAACCAAGAGTACTAGTAATTACTTTCTTTTTATTATCCAGCCTAAAAATTAAGGGGGTTTATTTATCTAAACTAATGAATTAAACTAAGGGTGCACAGAGAGAAAATTGGGGAAAAGCTTTTGGGAAAACTCGATTGATTAAGACAATACCCAAGGAAAAATCCACCTAGACTTCACTTGTTATTTAACTCTAAATCAGACGATTTATTCATTTGACTTGATCCGTAGAAATCCCTAAGTTATATTATTATCTCTCTCGAGACTAATAACGTCTAACCCTAGGTTAATTAATTGAAATCTCGTTCTAATTAACACCCTAGTGTTGCATTAACTCAATTTATGGACTCCCTTATTAGGTTTCACCCTAATCTGGCAAAATCTTGTCACCCTATCTCTAGGCGTGCAATCAACTCCTCATAATTACGATAAATTTACTCTTAGACAGGGACTTTTGCTCCTCTGAATAGGCGCATTAACTTGAATCAATATCCTGGAATATTAAAACAAGAATTAAGAACACAAAATTAAGAACAAGTCAAATATTTATCATACAATTAGATAATAATAACAAGATCCATCTTAGGTTTCATTCCCCTTAGGTATTTAGGGGGTTTAGTTTATAATTATGAAATAAAACATCTCAAAAAAGTAAAGATAACAAAACATAAAGAAAACCCAAAACTCCTGAAGGAAATTGAAGGGAGATCTTCAGTCTTGACGAAGAATCTGGCTTCTGAGATGGATCAATCGGCTTTCTTTGAGTAATTCCTTACCTCCTACTCCGTGTTTCCCTTTCTAGTGCCTCCTCAGGTGTTTAAATAGGCTTTAGAATGCCTAAGATCCCTCAAAAGTGGCCTTTTCCGAATAGGACTATACTTGGGCTCGACAGGGACACGCCCGTGTGACACGACCGTGACCGATTGCCTCAGATCGTGGTCAAGGCTGTTAAATAGGCACGGGCGTGTGGTCTACCCGTGTAAGTCGTGCTTCGATTCTGCCAAATGGACACAGCCGTGGACTACCCGTGTGAGGAAGTCCAGGCCATGTTGATTTCTCATGTTGGTCCATTTTCTCTGTTTTTGGCCCGTTTCTCGCTCTTTTTATTCTCTTATACTCACCTAAGTATAAAACATGAAATTAAAGGATTAGGAGCATCGAATTCACCAAATCTAAAGAGAAATCATCCATAAATGTGCTAAGAATGGGATAAAAATATGTATAAATTACGGTTTATCAAATACCCCCACACTTAAGCGTTTGCTTGTCCTCAAGCAAAATCCTCAACCCACAATCAAAATAAACTCTTCTCAACTTATAATTCCTATCGATAATTTCTCAAAATAAGCCATAAGTAGTCATACATTGACAATTCAACTAGAAGAACATCAAAGTTTCAAACATTTCAAGTTGAGCATTTTATCACGAAAGCATAGGTGTCTCCCCTCATTTAAGTGATTACCTTTGATTCAAAATATCACAAAGTTTAACATCCTCACTAAATATTTACTCAAATCACTCGAGGAGTTTAAGGACAATAAATGAAGCACTCATTAGTCAATATGAAAGGTTATTACCATAGGCTTGCATGAAAATCAAATCTCCACCACTATATAGTGAGATGATATGTCAATCAAAAGGTCTTTAAAGGGTTTTAACGTGGCTTTGGTTAGAGGGTGTGATCACAAGCTAAAAGAAAAAGTTAGAATCGAGATTGAATTGAAAAATTTCCTAACTAGAAAAATAACTAATCATTAATTGAATACAAGTGAGCTTTAATTAACACTTAAGCTAAAAAAATGATGAATAACTACTAAAATATATGTATGTATTGTATTATTATTATTATTTTTGAACAAGTCAAATAACATAGGCTATCTATTAAAAATAAAACATAGCTAAGCAATTTATTCAAATCAAATCTCGACAAAAATAGAGATCAAATTAATTTAGGGGATTTCAACAATAATGGGTTAAGGGTTAATGTTGAGGGTAAATCAATGATTGGGTTGTTAGGCTTAAAGTGGTTCACTAAGGGTTAATTGTGAAGGTAGGCTTTTATAGAGTGAGTGAGTTAAACCTAAGTGCCTTTATCATCTTGACATATCAAATCAAATGGTGTGGTCTTGACATGCATAATCAAGCAAGTTCTAGAATGACAATTCAATATTGACGCACTAAAAGCAACAATAAAAGTGACCATGAAAGAAATAATAGATGCTCTAAAGGCTCAAGATCTTACAAAAATTATGGCTTTTTTATGTTTAAACCTGTGAATTTCAACTCAAGATAATACCTAAACTTGGGGAAACAACCTAAAAAAATTTAATTCTTAAAAATCAACTTTATCATGCTTGATTCTCTAATTCCTTAAAGTTTGAATAGTCAATGCATAAATGCCTATGTTTTAATTCAAGATTTATTAATAAAAAATCATAAATCAATCAAAATTCATTCTAATAATGATATGAGAAGATCAAATGAGAATAAGACAAAATTCAGGGATTTTTCTGATGATGATATAAAAGACCCCCCATACTTAAGATGTACATTGCCCTCAATGTATAAAGTTAGATATACGACGGTATAGATATAAGATCATAAGATAGGGAGAGAAGCAAAACGTCCTGAATGGTGAATAGATTCCTTGAATTGGAGTTATGGAGAATAATCGGCGAAATGGCCTGATAAGAGCGGAGGAGGATACTCCAGTGGTGGTAGAGGTTCATTAGACCATAAGTCCTGCGCCAAAAGAATATTATATCTGGTAGTAGCTATGATCGTGGTCGAGCAGGACATGGCAGTCGTGGAGAACCTTTGCCAGTGGAGGTTCGAGTTCCTAGCAATGATTAGCTTTGGAGCTCTTTATAACTGTGATAACATCGAGAACTCTTTAGGAAATATAAGGAAGCATAATTACTCGTAATAAAATAGCCAAAACTATAATTTTTTTAATAAAAATTATAAAACCTAAAAATGAAATAATATTAAAGGAAAATAAAATAAAAAGTACTTAAAGAAGATAAATAAAGATAAAAGTAAAAATAAAAATGATAATAAAAAAATTTCTTAAACATCGTCATTGCCGGATGGTTCGCGAGGTGGTAGTGGCGATGATATGTGAACGTGCTGAAAAATCTGATGAACAGTAGAATTAATGTGATCAAAGCGCTGAAAACACTACTGCTCAAATCGAGTAAGGCGCTCAGAGATGTCAGAGTATGAAGCTGCCACATGAACTGGACAATGGATGGGTGGTGGCTGAGATGGTGGGTCCTCATGACGTGGAGGGACATCATTAGTAATGTCTTCTGGGTCTTCCTCCTCGACGGACTGGACAATGCGGTACTGAGGAGGGTAGGTTCGATGATGTTTCTTGATCATCCTCATACGTAGCATACTCGAGGTGCCCTGTGGGGACATCTGGCTGATGAAGGTGAGGGAGGATGATTGTGTTGCTGTGTTGAGGAGCCCGAACCACCCTGCCAGTCTAGTCACATAAGGGCCAATGGAGATGACTCCTCTCCTATGTCACTCCGTCTGATGGTGGATGGCGAGGGCAATGATGTAACACCCCTTACCTGAGACTGTCGCCTGAGTCGAGCACGAGGCGTTACCTGACTTAGCTTACTAATTCGGGGCATAAAAATTTACTTTTAAAATTAATTTAGTTTCATCCATTCAATATGTCCTTAAAAAGGGTCCTCAAGACCCTAAAACATGAAATTGAAATAGTTCGGGAACAAACCGGAATCAATAAAAATTTTCCGATCACTTAAACAAATCAAAATAATTTATTTCATCTTTCATAAATAAATTGTCCATCTGCGTCATAGTCACTAAATAAATCCTAACTTGAGTTAAGATACTCGAAATCCAAATTGGTAAATTTTATATGAAAATAGACTCATATATCTTTTTACTAAAAATTTTTCAGAATTTTTGCTCCAACCAATTAGTACAGTTTATTAGTTAAAGTTTCCCCTGTTTCAGTGTTCGGCTGCTCTGACCTCTGTTCACTACAAATTAATTTTCTCCTTGTAAAGAATTCAAATAACCATGCCGTTTATTTTCTTTAAAATTATACTCAATAAGTAATCTATACATATAAAGTATAAATCCTAATTATTTTTTTACAAGTTTTAGTGAATTTCTAAAGTCAAAATAGGGGATTCAGAAATCACTCTGACCCTGTCTCACCAAAATTTAAATATCTTGTAAAATACAACTCCTTTATTTACTCTGTTTCTTTCATATGAAAATAGACTCAATAAGATTTAATTCTATATCTCATTAACTATCTAAATCAATTTCTACTATTTTTTGTGATTTTCCAAATTCATGTCATTATTGCTATCTGATATTGTTTTAAAGCTAATTTCACCTTTTTCATGATTTCCATGGAATATCTAGCATTTAGGCATACATAACACCAAACTTGTCCTTGATTAGCCATGCCAACAGCTAATCATTATCAAGCATTTACATACCATTCATCAGCCATATCATAAGATCATACACACAAAATAGCTACAATGCTATAAATGCCATACTCAAAATGAAACGTCTAGCTATACCAAAATAATCCTTGTGATAGTGTGCCCGGACCTCCGATGTGACAACTCGAATTAGGGCCTAATTAGAATAGTAGTTTCATGACCATAAATCTGAGATAGAAATAATTGTTTTATAATTCTTTTCGGGTTTATGATATGATTTCATGATTTCGTGAAAATTTCGTGATGAAATTCTATGCATTGAGCGCTTAAGTTGACATTAGGGACTAAACCGAATAAATTGTAAAACTCGTGTTTTAGAAGTTTTTAGTATGAAATTGCTTTGGGATATTAACTAGGAGGTCTTAAATAGAAATTTGACCCATTCCTAAGTTATGGACAAAAGTTGGACACGGAGGGAATTTTTGGAAAGTTTAGTAGTAAAGGCATTTTGGTCATTTGCATATTAAATGAAATAAAATGGGAAAAATAACACAAAATTGGTCATCATCTTCACTAGTTGCTGCCGAAATTTGCTCTCCTCCATAGCTAGGGTTTCTTCAACTTTCAAGCTTCATAGTAAGTGATTTCAAGCCCCGTTTTTAATGTTCTTCACATCTTTGAAATCCTTGTAGCTCGATTCACCTAATTCTACCATTATTTCGAGTTAGGGTTTATGTTTAAAAATTTACCCATGAATGATAGGCATGTATTGTGTTGTTTGATGGTAGAATATGAATGTTTGAAGTTAGGAGAACGATCTTTTCTAAGCGATTTTTAGCGAAAACGAGCAAAACGGCATAATCGATAAAAATACCTATTGTTCATAACTATGTGTTAGAGTGAGAATTTGATGTTGCCATAGAAGATAAAAATGATCAGTAGGTCATTGAACATAAGAATAAGGGCTGAAATTAAATTTCTGAGCCTTGGGGCAAAATTGTAATTTTGTAAAAGTTAGGGGGCAAAAATGTAATTTTTGTATAATATGATTTTTGGATTAAAATAAATAGTTTGAGTGTTAAATGAGCTAAATATGTTGTTATAGATCAAGAAATGCATGGAATCAACCTCGAACGGGGGAAGGAGAAAGTTTTGGACTAAATTGCAAAATTCTCATATTTTGCACCGAGGTAAGTTTGTATGTAAATAATACATTAATTTCATTTACCTTCTTATATTTCAGCCTATTTTATATATATACTAGCTGATCTTGAAGTAAAAATCGACTATTGGAAGAATGGAAATAAGTAATAGAGAGAGAGATCCCGGTTGAACATTCGAAAAGATCAAATAAAATAGAGGGAGCATAGCTAGGTCACATGTATGGTGCTGAGTGCACATCATGTGTACAAGAAAGCTACGAGATACTATGTAGTAGCTAGGTCACATGTGTGATACGGGATGTATCCTATGTAGACAAGAGAGCTACGTGAGAGATAAATGTAGCTAGGTCGCATGCGTGATTCCAAGTGAAGGACACCATGTAGACAAGAGAGCTACGAGACAAATCAGCTAGGTCGCATGAGTGGTACTAAGTGTTCACCATGTGTACAAGAGAGCCGAATTAAATGAAATATAATGGTGGGGCTGTATGCTGAAACCATCAAGTATTAAGGATTAATCCGAATTGTTCAACGGGATGGCTTTGTGGTGACATTGTAGTCATGGGCCTATACTTGTGATGTATGAAATGTGGTGAAAATGATTTGTGATATATATATAAGTTAAAATGAGGTTAGTACAAAGAATGTGTGAAAAAGTGAAATTAGCATTAAAACTGTGATTTTTAAAAATCACCAAAAATATAAGGAATTTAATTAGAGGTTGAATGAGATGTGAAATTGAATATTAATGAGTCTATTTTCATATAAAAGAAATAGAGCAAGCAAAGGAATTCTATATTTTGAGATATTTACAATTGTCTGTGACTTGCTCAGGATGATTATGTGATCCCCTATTCCAAATTTGAAAAATCATTAAAAATTATACAAAACAAATTAAGAAATATAGTTTATATTACTAAATTCCTTATTGAGTCTAGTTTTAAATTAAACAGGTTTCATGGTTATTTGAATTGTGTGCTAAGAGAAATTAAATTCGTAGTGAACAGAGGTCAGATCAGTTGAGCAGTGTAAAAGGGGAAACTTTAACTAATAAACTGTACTAATTGGCTGAACCAAAAATTCTATAAAAACATTAGTAATAATTTTTATGAGTCTAGATTCAGGAAAATTTTACGGATTTGAATTTTGAGTTTCGTAACTCGAGTTATGATTTATTTAGTGATCATGATGCAGGAGGGATAGCTTGATCAAATCAGAGTAAATAGTAAAATTTAAAAATATGAAATAATTGAGTTATGTTGTAAACATATTAGATTCCTTATTTGTTATTTATATACTTACTTACTAAGCTATAAGCTTACTTTCTTTTCTCTCCTTTGTCTTATAGTGTCATCCAGCTAGCACAGGAGTTAGAGATCGTTGAAGATCCGCCCGCACTATCAATACTCTTGGTATTCGAACTCAACATTTTGAAATATGACATGTATAGCAGACTTAGTTATTTTGTTACGTGTCATAATTGTCTAGGTTTAAAATACTAATTATAGTATCAAACTAATCACTTTGTACGAAGTCTTTGAAATTGGTTTGTATTGTTAATGGCATATGTTATAATGATTCATGATCAAATTGCACGCCATATTTTTGTTGGGTTTTATTTAATAGTATATACTACAATTTGTTAATACCTCGTACCCTGTTCCGGTGACGGATATGGGTAAGGGGTGTTACATCCGACATACTTTACGATCCCCGAGTTAGCTTGACAAAACTATAAAAAGAAGGAAAAAAAAGGGGGTAAGCATTAAGCTTAGTAAGTTTGCATGTAAATAAATAACAACATTCATAAGAATTATCTTACTACTTGGCATGATACTACTTAATGCAACTTCATTAATTGTCATAGACATATTTTAAACTTCTTCACTTACTCACTTACTTAAATACTTACTCACTTAATCAAATTTATTAATACATTTTACTTACCTTTTTCCTTATCAAGCATACATCAACATTATATACTTACCTTTGCTCTTCTAGCATGAACTTGTCTTACCTTTTTAGCATAACTCGTCTTACCGTACCTTACCTTGATATTCTCTTTAAATTTTCCCGTTGAACCACTTGGAATACTAAGGATACACGGGTACCTTACCATTTCCATGACTTGTCATGGTCTTACGTGGTATCCTTTTGAAACTTACCATTGCCATGTCTTGACATGGTCTTACATGGTATCCTTGCCTTATGAACTCACCAATGCCATGCCTTGGCATGGTCTTACATGGGACCTCTGCCTTATAGTAACTTATCAATGCCATGTCTTGACATGGTATTACATGATTTCCTTGCCTTAGAAACCTTTCCAATTGCCATGCCTTGGCATGGTCTTACATGGTATCCTTAAACCCTAATGTCATGACATTTGTATCCTACACATTCCTAAGGTTCAACCAGGACTTTCTGAAATTACTTCTCCGTCAATTCATGCTTGAGTCTTCTTTGAATAATTTCATAAAATAAATTTACACATGTTGGAAATTAACAACATTAACATAAAATAATAAAATATTGCATTTATTTACTGCAAACTTACTACGAAACAAAATACGATCAACTATATCGATTTAGTCCACTATCTTTTTCTTTCCCCAGTCTAACTCTGGATTTCGTTCTTCTTGATCTATAATAAAAAATTTAGCTTATTTAATACTCACATTTATTAAAACAGTCATTGACTCAAACTTTGGTAAAATTACATTTTTGCCCCTAAACTTTTACATATTTACACATTTTCCCCCAAGGCTTGGAAATTAAACTTCATCCTATTTTCTTATGTCTTATGACATGCTGATCATTTTTCCCTTCTATGACAACATCAAATTCTCACTCTAACATGTACTTATGAACATTAGGTATTTTTACCGATTATGTCGTTTTACTCGTTTTCACGTAAAATCGCTTAGCAAAAGTTGTTTAACACAATTTTACGCTTCATATTCTACCATAAAACATCAAAGTAAACACATTTCACCTATGGGTATTTTTCCAAATATAAAACCTAGGTTAAATTATTGCTAGAATAAGCTTAATCAAATTACCGGGACTCCAAAAACGTAAAGAACATTAAAACAGGGCTAAAACAGACTTACAATCGAGCTTGGAAGCTTGAAAAACCCTACCTATGTCTTCCTCATGTGACATTCGGCCAAGGGGTTGAAGATGGACAAAAATTGGCTTTTAATTTTGTTTTTAATTCATTTTAATAACTAAATGACCAAAATGCCCTTAATTAAAAACTATGGTGTTTTATTTTCCTTTAGGTATTTTTGTTCAAACTAGTATAATGGTATAATTAATATGCAAGGACCTCCACTTTAAAAACCCATTACTCACAAGTACTTAGTACCTTTGTGAACTAGAACAAACATTTTACAACTTTTGTATTTTAGTCCTAAATATCAAATTGGACCCTCTATTGATAAAATTTCTAAACGAAATTTTCACGCAATCATGCAATCATGCCATAGACCTTAAAATTATAATAAAATAAAATTTTCTACCTCAAATTTGTAGTTTCGTAACCACTCTTCCATTTAGGCCCTATTTCGGGATGTTACAAATGAAATAGGCAAGGTCGAAGATGTGCCCGTTCGCCATACTCCATAAAAAGTAGGTTTCATGAGTGTTGACGACGCTGGTCCTCTCCCGTCATCCTGTCAGGGTGTGAGCAAGGATAGCGTGCAGGTATCTCATGGACGGGGTGAGAGCCAATGCCTTAAAGCGACTGGGGTCATTAGTAGCTGAGTCAGGGATTAAAGCTCTCCAACACTTCATAGGAGAATAGTGGATATGGCAATGAAGGGTGTCGAGCTCGTTGTCATCCATGAACTCCTCCGTATACAGCCCTAGTGCAATTTTGAACTCAGGTATACTCAATTGGCGAACCAAACCACCGAGGTAGAACTAGACCGTTCCTGGATCATCAAACTCCATCATAATGGTTCAGAAGTGAAAGGCCGAACAGAGTTCCAGGGTGAGCTCGGGGTACATAGTGAAAGGCCAAACAAAGTTCCAGGGTGAGCTCGGGGTACGTCGGCTCGATGATCCCAAAGAAGAGCTCCCACGGGTCAGTTGTCAGAAGAGCTCAGACCACGTCAACCAGTTCGACTTGTTCAAGTGTGGTCCAGCCAATGCAGCGGCCCGCACCTAAGGGTCATGCCCGAAGTATCTGAAAGAGTTCTTCTTGGGGTCTTAAGGGGCACTGAAGGAAAGGGTGGCAAATCTTAGTGGTAGGACCCGAGGATGACGTTGTTCCTTTCTTCTTCTTTGAAGTGGGGACGGCGGTCTTTTTGCCTCGTAAGGTTGACATGGTATACCTGAAATGAAAAGTCAAAGTTAAAACAATACTCCCCAAGAATGGCATGGAGAGGTATGCAAGTAAGTTAACATTAAAGAAGAATACTTCATGGGCATCACAAGTAACAGGTAAGATAAAAAATAACTAAATCCTAATGGAAATCATTATTAACAATAGGAACATGGGAATAGTGCTAAATGAAATATCTAGTGAATGAATGCATGTGAGTTTGATAATATGAAATATGGTGTGGGTAAGCATGAAATCCATGTAAACAAGAAAAATGGATGAATGTAGCATAATGAATTGACTAAAATGGAAAATTTCTAACAAAGAGCATAAGTATTACTATCATTAAAACCATGAATATTTACCCAAAATAGTCAAATGAAATAATAAAAAAATCATGAAATAAGTAAAATATTTGAAGAGTTAAAGAGAAAAGAGTAAACAAACGCAAGAGGGAAGAGCTTGGGTCGTTGAGGGTGATGTTGTGGTCGGGGCAAGGGCGTGGCAAGGAGGGCGCGTGTTGAAGTTGCAGTAGCTAGGGTTAGGGATTTTAAGGAAGGGGATGATGAATAGTGAGGGGTTTATATAGATTTTGGGGCACACGGTCGTGGGACACGCCCGTGTGCCCTTATTTTAGGCCGTGTGTTTTGCGATTTTCAAATTTGGGCGCGTCTAAGAATTGGCCCACGCCCGTGTTCCTTGGGTGTGTTGGTGCACACGGCCGTGTTGTGCTTCGTTCGCTTCTCTCACGCCCGTGTAAATAGGTCCACGCCTGTGTTGTTTTATCAATCCTGAGCACGGGTGGTGGGCACGGGCGTGTCGCATGCCCGTGTTGTTTTCTCAATTTCAACCACAGTTTCTAGACACGGGTGTGTCGCACGCCCGTGTTATTTTGACAGGCTCGCCCGCGGCCACGTCGCATGGCCGTGGCAACTTATCGCATTCCGTGTTGGGTAAAAATTTTGTCCTGTTTGCACACGGCCGTGTCTCCTCCCGTGGTGTGAGCAAGGCCTAAGGCACGCCCGTGTGCCTGTCCGTGTGGATTAGAACACCTGTGTTTCAATGACTCAATTAGTGATTAGATGTTAAAAACTAAAATTTTAAAGAAATCAATACTATTATTGCTCGGGTTGCCTCCCGAGAAGCACTTATTTATAGTCTAAGCTCGACTTACTTCGATCTCGTATATTCATGATGGTTCGAAGAGTTTACACCCCTCATCCTTTCTATCAATTTTATCAAAATAAGGTTTTAGACAAGTATTATTTACCTTGAAAGTGCCGAATTTAGGATGAATTACCTCGAGTGTATCGTATGGAAAAATATTGAGTATCGTGAGAGGAATTTCTCCATTAGATGTAGAAGTGGCAATACGAGGATCTGTTGTATCCAGTAGTACTTTGTCTCGAACCTTAAGTTGATTTGGTGGAATATTGAGCTCGTCAAGGTGTGGTTTTGGTTTATGTATCCGCCATTCATCTAGTTCCTCAACTCATAGCCTTCGTTCTTCATAGATAGGTCCTTTGTTGTTGCTTGAACACGGCTCATGTGAGTTCTTCGAACTTGTTTTCTGCACAGAGGGTTTTACCACATGATTAGTATTAGTAGTACGATTTATACAATCACCCTCGATTTTTGATGTGTTACTCGAATTACGAGCTTGAAGGGTGATTGTTTCGTCTCTCACACGAAGTGTGAGTTCACCTGTGCCAACATCAATTATTGTTCTAGCAGTTGCTAAAAAGGG
Source organism: Gossypium hirsutum (assembly GCF_007990345.1). Classification (NCBI taxonomy): domain Eukaryota; kingdom Viridiplantae; phylum Streptophyta; class Magnoliopsida; order Malvales; family Malvaceae; genus Gossypium; species Gossypium hirsutum. Next base: position 66,545,668 of record NC_053436.1, on the reverse strand, counting down.
CCTCCCTAAAATTAAAGGAACGTTACTATCCTCCTCTATGTCTAGAAGAACGAAATCAACAAGGAATATAAATTTGTCAATTTTAACGAGTACATCTTCAATAATACCCCTAGGAAATCTGATTGTTTTATCGGCTAATTGAATACTCATCCTAGTTTGTTTGGGTTTCCCAAGACCTAATTGCTTAAACATTTTGTAAGGCATGACATTGATACTAGCCCCTAAATCAGCCAAAGCATTATTAACATCTAAGCTACCAATTAAACAAGGAATCGTAAAACTTCCTGGATCTTTTAATTTATTGGCCAGCTTATTCTGTAGTATGGCTGAGCAAATCGCATTTAGCTCCACATGCGACGCCTCATCCAACTTCCGCTTATTTGTTAAAAGCTCCTTTAAGAATTTGACTGCGTTCGGCATCTGCGAAAGAGCTTCAATAAACGGTAGGTTAATATGTAATTTCTTTAATAATTTAAGGAATTTATCGAATTGTTCGTCTGTACGGTCTTTCCTTGTTGCATTCGGGTATGGCACACGAGGTTTGTACTCTTTACTTACCGGTGTTTGTTCACTATGGTCTACCTCAACTTTGCTTTTACTTACCACGATTCCTTGCCTTGGTTCTGGTTCAGGTTCCACCAACCCTTACTTGTCTTGGATGGTAATTGCATTGAGTTGTTTCCTTTGGTTAGATTCAGTGTTACTTGGCAGGCTACCTTGTGGTCGTTCAGCTATTAATTTGGCGAGCTGTCCTATTTGAGTTTCGAGCCCTTGGATCGACGCTTGTTGATTCTTAAGTGTTGTCTCGGTATTCTGAAAACGAGTTTCTGACACCAAGATGAATTTTGTTAGTATCTCCTCAAGGTTCAGCTTTTTCTCTTGTTGGTAGGGTGGTTGTTGGAAGCCTGGAGGTGGTGGTTCTGATTCCCTTGGCCTCCCCATGAGAAATTTGGGTGGTTCCTCCAACCTGCATTGTAAGTGCTACTATAAGGATTATTTTGAGATCGAGGATTATTACCCATGTAATTTAACTGCTCGTTCTCAATGTTATGGCTATAGGGTGGGTATTCTGAATTGCTTGATCCAGCTCCACTTGTTCCGCACTGCATTACTGGGTGAACCTGTGAAGAACTAAGAAAACCATCAATTTTTCTATTCAAAAGTTTTACCTGATTAGAGAGCATGGTGACCGAATCAACGTTAAAAATGCTGGCTGTTTTCGTTTGCTTTGTCCTCATAACTTGCCATTGATAATTATTCAGTGACATCTCTTCTATAAATTCATAAGCATCCTCAAGTGTCTTATTATTGATAGTTCCACCAACAGCTACGTCAATTATCTGTCTAGTCGAAGAATTCAATCCATTGTGAAACGTTTGAACCTATAACCAGAGTGGTAACCCATGGTGAGGGCATCTTCTCAAAAGGTCCTTGTATCTCTCCCATGCATCGTAGAGTGTTTCTAAATCCATCTGCACAAAAGTAGAGATATCATTACATAATTTAGCCATTTTAGCCAATGGAAAATATTTTAATAAAAAAATTTTGGTCATTTGTTCCCAAGTAGTGATTGACCTTCGTAGTAACGAGTTCAACCACTGTTTACCTTTGTTCCTCAATGAAAAGGGAAATAACCAAAGACGAATGGCATCATCAGAAATGCCATTGATTTTAAATGTATCGCAAAACTCCAGAAAACTCGCCAAGTGAGCGTTGGGATCCTCGTCCTACAAACCATCAAACTGAACTAATTGCTGTATCATTTGAATTGTGTTAGGTTTCAATTCAAAATTATTTACAGCAACAGCAGGCCTAACTATGCTTGATTCAGTTCCTATTAAAGAAGGTTTAGCATAATCATACATAGTACACGGAGCAGGATTCTGATTAGCAGTAATTGCAGGAGGTAGCGGATTTTCTTGGTTTTCAGTTGTCTCCTCGGTTGTGGTGTGAGTATCGTTCTCTTACTCTTCCTCTGTGTATCTTAAGCTTCGCTTATTTCTCTTTAGTTTCTACGAACTGTGCAACGATCTCACTATGGAAAAGTAATGGTCTAGACGGGTTTCTTCTAGTCATAAACTAGAAAAACCTAGCAGAAGAAAATAAAATAAAAGTTAGAAAAGTGAAATTAAACTAAAAATAGATTGTACTAAAAGTAAATATGGCTAAAGTAATAAAAATCGAATGTTCCTAATATCTTAGTTCCCCGGCAACGGCACCAAAAACTTGATACGTGATATTCGTGACAGGTTTTAAAGATTTATAATTAATTGCTCTTAAAACTAACTATTATCACAATGAAGGCAAGTGTACCTATCGAACAGTAGTATAGTTTTAGCAAAACCGGATTGTCGAACCCAAAGGAACTAAGAGTACTAGTAATTACTTTCTTTTTATTATCTAGCCTAAAAATTAAGGGGGTTTGTTTATCTAAACTAATTTAATTAAACTAAGGGTGCACAGAAAAAAAATTGGCGAAAAGCTTTTGGGAAAACTCGATTGATTAAGACAATACCCAAGGAAAAATCCACCTAGACTTCACTTGTTATTTAACTCTGAATCAGACGATTTATTCATTTGACTTGATCCGTAGAAATCCATAAGTTATATTATTGTCTCTCTCGAGACTAATAACGTCTAACCCTAGTTTAATTAATTGAAATCTCTTTCTAATTAACACCCTAGTGTTGCATTAACTCGATCTATGGACACCCTTATTAGGTTTCACCTAATTCGGCAAAATCCTGTCACCCTATCTCTAGGCGTGCAATCAACTCCATTTAATTACAACAAATTTACTCTTAGACAGGGACTTTTGCTCCCCTGAATAAGCGCATTAACTTGAATCAATATCCTGGAATATTAAAACAAGAATTAAGAACACATAATTAAGAACAAGTCAAATATTTATCATACAATTAGATAATAATAACAAGATCCATCTTAGGTTTCATTCCCCTTAGGTATTTAGGGGGTTTAGTTCATAATTATGAAAGAAAACATCTCAAAAGAGTAAAGATAACAAAACATAAAGAAAACCCAAAACTCCTGAAGGAAATTGAAGGGAGATCTTCAGTCTTGACGAAGAATCCGGCTTCTGAAATGGGGCAATCAGCTTTCTTTGATTAATTCCTTGTCTCCTACTCCGTGTTCCTCTTTCTAGTGCCTCCTCAGGTGTTTAAATAGGCTTTAGAATGCCTAAGAGCCCTCAAAAGTGGTCTTTTCCGAATAGGACTATACTTGGGCTCGACAGGGACACGCCCGTGTGCGATTGCTTCAAACCGTGGTCAAGGCTGTTAAATAGGCATGGGCGTGTGGTCTACCCGTGTAAGTCGTAATTCGATTCTACCAAATGGACACGGCCGTGTGGACTACCCGTGTGAGGAAGTCCAGGCCATGTTGATTTCTCATGTTGGTCCATTTTCTCCGTTTTCAGCCCGTTTCTCGCTCTTTTTATTCTCCTATGCTAACCTAAGTATAAAACATGAAATTAAAGGATTAGGAGCATCGAATTCACCAAATCAAGGATAAATCATCCATAAATGTGCTAAGCATGCGATAAAAATATGTATAAATTACGGTTTATCAATCACTTTTACAAATAGGTCCCAATATGACAATTTCATCAAAAATCTATTTACAAAACGTGTTTATTTAACAACAAGGATTCATAATCTTTCATCAAACTTCAAGAATCATGCAAACATGTTCATGGAAAAACCTTAAATCATTAACAGTTTTGTAAATTAGTCTCTGGCTAGCTAAATTAAGCTATAACGATCCCAAAAACATAAAAATCATTAAAAACGGAATTGAAATACATACCATGCAAGCAAAAATCGCTTGATCAAACCCTAGCTATACTCCCTTTGAAAAATTGATTGAAGAAGAAACATATTGGAGAAGATGATACCTTTTACTTATTTAGTTTTATCTTTATTTACCTATTTACATTTTTAACCTTTAAAAATATTCATAATTCTAACAAAACTAATCCATGAATATCCACTAACTATATAAATGGTCTATTTACCATCTAAATCCTCTAACATGAAAGTTTTATAGCTATTTGATCTTTTAGTTACTAGAACTTTACTTTTGCATCTTTTACGATTTAGTCCTTTTCACTTAATTAAGCATGCAAATGTAAAATTTCTTAATAAAATTTTTATACAAATCTACTACCATAACCGTAGACATTAAAATAATAACAAAATAATATTTACTCGTCAAATTTATGGTCCCAAATCTACTGTTATGATTTCACCAAAAACAAGTTGTTACACATCTATTGACTGATGTGATGTTTGTTGAGTCCTAATAACGTCAAGGGGCAAGTCAAAATGTATAAGACAAGAAAATATCTTATGTCTTTCCTCGGTAGAGCAGAACCAAAGGAAGATAAGAACGCTCCTCTGTGTTAAGTATTAGGCCTGATGAATGGTGAGTCGTGTAAGACTCCTACCCCGTATCCGTCACCGAAACTGGATTACGGGGCATTACTAGAGTTTACAGAATAATTTCATATAATTCATGTCATTTACTATTCATTTCTGAAATTAATCATATTGTCCCTTGAATAGACCCTCGAGGCCCAATTTAAATATTAGAATCGAGTCGGGACTAAATCAGAAACTCAAAAAAATTTTCTTATATACAGGGGTCACACACCTATGTGGGTAGGCCGTGTGGCTCACACGGCCGTGTGACATACCTATGTCTCAGGCCGTGTGGTCTTTCAATATGAGGCACACGGCCGTGTCCTAGATCGTGTCCTTACTCGTGTAACTCCCTAAATTGTGTCATATGACATGCCATACGTCTGTGTGCTAGGCCGTGTGGTCAATTTAATTTTCATAAATTAGGTGCAGGTTTCACACGGCCAAGACACACGCCCATGTTCTGGGCCGTGTAGCATACACGGCTGAGACACACGTCCGTGTCTCTGCCCATGTGCCCAATTTTGAGTATTCTATTTCTCAATTTTAGGATGCAGAGGACATACAGCCAAACCATATGTCCATGTGCCAAGCAGTGTGTCATACACGGTCAAGACACACACCCGTATGTCTACCTGTGTAGACAAAATAAAGTCATTTCCTAGCTTTATTTCTCACCCAAATTTTGCAATCAACTTGCAACATCACTTTCATATATATTGCAACCAATCAAGTCATGTAAATCAAGCAATCATTAATAACATGTATGAAATAACATCACATATATTCATATGATCAGACCTACCTTTTAAAAAAGACTTTTATTTTACTTTAATTCATTCTAACCAACCACATACATATATGTTAAATATGATATATATATAACCTCATAATATACTAAATCAAACATCACTAGCCATACCAATGGCTAGATTACAAACATCCATTTACAAGCCATCATTTGGCCAAGTTAACCTATACATGCCATTATACCAAAATAAGTTTATTATTTATACCAAAACAAGCTAGTGGATAATGTGATGATGCTCCGACTGATCTCCAAACTTTACGAGCTTTCGAGCACAATAAAACAAAGAAAATAAAACCTAGTAAGCATTTAATGCTTAGTAAGTTCATATAACAGGAATTAAACTTACCGATCATACTCATTTAAATAAGCATAAACATATCATGCTTCCAAACAAATTAGCAAATTTGCCTAATTACACATGCTCAAATAAACAAGTTAGTCACATAACCGTAGACATTAAAATAATAATAAACATATCTCGAATGGTTCATTTAATCTCATAGATTCTTATTTCGGGAAATTTATCCGTTGAATTATTGAAATTTTGATGGATACTCAGGTAGTACACACAATGTGTACAAAACTATAAACCGTTAACTCATAATCAGGGGTACCCATTAGGGCACTTAATCAGGAAGCACACTCTCGAACCACATATCAGGATGCTCAGATGAGCCATGTAACAGGACACTTATCCGGGCTAAACAGGAAATTCTTAAGAGTTTTACTTAGGGAGCTAATAAAGCTTAATAGGTAACTCCGAAGAGTTAATATCAGGAGCACCAGACAAGGTAATAGAGAGTTCAAACGAGCTATGTTAGAAAGACCATTAGAGCTTATATTAGGATGCTTACGTAGAGCTACGTTTGTGTCCACATTATATGCTGGATCACAACCGATCAAACCATGTAACAGGACGTTCACACAGAGCTGCAGTAGTGTGCAACACATGCAAGATCACTACCGATCAAGTTGCTCGCAAGAACTATTTAACAGGATGCTCGAGAGGGCTATAATAGGATTGCTCGTCTGAGCTATTTTCTGTCCGCAACATATGCAGGACCACATTCAATAAGGGAAATCATATATATCCATCGAATTTCTTCATTCAATCAGAACTTGTCATTTATTCAAGCAATATCAGACATATAATTTACTCCCTACTTTAAGCATTTAGATAATTCACCCAAATGCAACATTCATTTTCAAACATTTTAATATGCATAATTAAGTTACACGAAATTACCTCTATAATCGTCCGTCTAAGAAATTCTACTAATTCGACACATTTTGTTTTCCTCGATCCAATTTCGCGTTTGATCTTTCTGGATTTATATAAATAAATTTAATCATCAATTTATCACATTTCCTATTCAATTATTATATTCAATTTATGTCCTAGGCAAAATTACCATTTTGCCCCTAAACTTTTCATAAATTCCAATTTCGTTCCTAGTCTCGGAAAATGAAATTCGTGCAATTTAATCCTTTTACCAAGTTTAACCTAAAATTTCATATAACATTTACTGCACATGTATTTTACAAAATTTAGAATTTTTCCACAACTTTTACATCTTTGCAATTTAATCCGTAAATCATAATTTCATCCAAATTCACTTTGTAAAAGTTGTTTATCTATCAACAACCTTTCATTTTCTAACATAAATTTTAGCATATTCATCCATGGCAAAATTTTTATACTTTGATATCTTTGCAAATTAATCCCCAAAATAGATAGATTAAACTATCCCGATCTCAAAAATATAAAAATTACTAAAAACAGGACAAGAATACTTACCCAATTAAGCCAAAAAGGCTTGTTTCTCTTTCTTAAGGTTTCCACGTATTTTTGGGGAAGAAGATGATATAACATAAGATGATATTTCTATTTAATTATTTATCATCTTTTAATTATTTTGATTTCCAATTTAGTCCTTAACATTTTCTAATTTTTCTATGGATGATTCATTAAAAATATCTACTAACTTTTCTTTAATGATCTAATTACCATATAATGACATCAAGTTTTGAAGTATTTGATACTTATAGCTACTAGAATTCAACTTTTACATTTTATATAATTTAGTCTTTTCCCTAATCAAACACATAATCGATAAAATTTTCTTATCAGAATTTTCATATGACATTCCTGTCATAATGCAGATTATACAATAATATTAAAATAAATTTTCTTTCCGGCTCGGATTTGTGGTCCCGAAACCATTGTTTTGATTTCACTAAAAATGAGCTGTTACAAGCCCTGTAGTCTATAGAAAAGTAAAAACGTTATTCGCCCCAATAAGACTTTTGACATATATGTGAGTGCATAGTCTATAATGAAATCTGATGAGAGACGCCGTTAGAAAAGGACACCCAAAAAAGCACATAGCGGACTCAAGTAATAGAGTTTTTGCCAAGAAGGCATGATGCGCCAACGCGTGATCAGTCGAGTTATCCGCTACGCCCTAACGAGGGATGGGCTAGGACGTAGGCATAAACTATGTATGTGCCTGTATGCACATATGTGATGCTTTACAGTTGTTGTGCATCTAATTGGTGATCACATGGATTAATACACGTGTTGAACATCCAGTAGAACAGAGGAAAATATCTAGTTGACTGGGTGAGTGAAGGGAATTGTTCATTACTTCCTCATGAAGTATTCTCCATCTATATAAGGATGAGCTAAAGGGAAAAATCTTCTTATTCTTTAGGGTGAGTCTGAAATATAGGTTTAGCTGGGAATGCCCATTTTTAATGTAAGCATCGTGACTCTGCACATTATGCTACTAAAGAGAATATTTGTTTGGCTTGATGAAACAAGCATGGTGAAGTTTTGCTATGCGATTATAATGTTCAAAGTGAAAAGAAAATAGGTTAACCAGAAAAATCTTGATGAGTTTCTGTAGTTTAATGTTTAGGGGCTTCTGATTTACTCGATAGAAGCCTAAATTTGGTGTTGGAGCTGTTAAAGGTAAAGATTATGTAAGGAAAAGGTGAGGATATTGTGAGGGTTCTGTGAGTACCCTATTAACTCTTTTATGTTTGTTGTATGTATGTTTATATGTTTATTTTTTCTATGTTAAAAGACTGATCTGTGAAATAAAACGTGAGTTGTGCATGTGTGATATGTTGATTTTGAAAAAATGTGTATCTGATAAGCTTGCATATGTCACTGGATGTCTAAATGACAATGCGCCTCTGTTATGAAAAGTATGACAATGATGAATATGTAAGAAAGCATGAGTTGAATGATAAGTCTTTGTTCTATTGAGAAGTATGTGCATAAATTGCATGAGTTGCATAAGTTTGCATGTTGAGTCTGCTTGCGTGTAATGGAGTCTCTGCATGAGAAGTCGTGTATAAGTTGCATGAGTTGCATAAGTTTGCATCTAACACCCTTAACCCACATTCATCACCGAAATAAGGTTTCGAAACATTACCAAAGCCTATTGACCAAACAGACATAAATTTAAACATTGATATCATATAATATTCAGGTCAAAAACCAATTAAATTCATACATAATGTCCCTTATTTTGAGCCCTCGAGTCCCAAAATACGTGTTAGAAATAAATCGAGACTAATTTGGAAACTTAAAGAATTTTTCAAAAAATAATAAAACTTTTCACAGCTGCAAGGTTCACACGGCTGTGTGGACTCAAAATGTACCTTAAACAAAAAGTTTACTATCCCCTGTAAGCTTGGACAATAAGCAACTCAAAAATTATTCGTTAACCAATTCAAAACACAATTAAACACAACAAAATCAAAACAAACATCCTAAGTGTCTAACCAATGTACATTCATTGGTACCACAATTATATCATCAAACATATCATCAAAGTATTATTCAAATCCAAATTATAAACATACCTAATTCCATCTATTTTGCCTAATTTATGAACAAAACATTAATTTAATTCCACATGTTTATATTTATATATATATCAAACTAACATTATATTTATAACCTCATTTACAATCAGTTCACAAAATAATTAATAGTTGGGCACCCTAGGTACATACCGACACAAAAAGATAGACATCACCACATTTGAGTTTGGGATCGTTGTTGGATGTTGAATCGATGATCAAAATTAAGTTCCTAACTTGCGCACGGAAAACAAAAACGTACACTAAGTAAAACTTAGTAGTATTTCTATAATCCGAATATTTAAAGACAAGAAATTATAAATGTACAATTGAAATATAAACACTTATTAATATTTAAATATCACAACAACCATATCATATTTCATTTGTTTCACAATATGTCAATCCTCATACCTGCTATATAAATAGCTTTTCATAATTTATTTCACATTTCATTATACAACCGCATTATCCATTCCATTCCAATATCAATTATAAAACTGTATTATTTATTTACCCCTATTAACACGATTCAGATTCGGACAGGTACACAGATCCAACCAAAACATACTAGTTTGCCACCCAGTGCCTCATCGGATAATTAGAAGTAATAATTTGACACCCAGTGTCTCATCAACTAAACCAAAGTAAATTGGCACCCACTACCTCATCGAATTAATCCAAAGTAGTAAGTTGACACTCAGTGTCTCATCGACTCAAAGTCGAAGAAATCCCTAAACTCTTCCAATCCTATGGCATGTCATCTATATCTGACTCAGCCCGATACAGTTAATAGGGTTTAATTTCACATTTCAGATATAATCAATATCCAATATTGATTTTTCATATAATCACGTAATTACACATATATTCATTTAAATATAAAAATCAGTTCATTCAATATATATATCTGCGAATTCAATTCATTAAATAAATTATCAAAATATCAATTACTCACCTCAACACTTACCATATACATTAAATAAAAAATATAACAATTAATAACTAGCTTCGGATTATAGAAAAACAAACCAAAAATTCTAAGTTATTCCTCGTCAACTTTATCTTTCCCCTTTTTAGTCGAAGGTTCTGGTACGACGTTAGCTACAGAATTAAAATAATTAAAAATCATCAAAACAACACAACACAATTCAATTTCATATTGAATATTTATATTTTTACTCAAATATTGCCTAAATTTCAATTTAGTCCCTAAATCGAAACTAATTTTATTTCTTCACAATTAATCTTATATTTTCATACAAATTCTACTTTAAACTAAATTTAACTCCCTAATTTCACTTAAATACCTAAATTTCAATTTTTTCACAATTTAGTGCTTATTACTCAAAATTTACAATTTATTTTACAATTCAATGCTTTTTCATTTCTAACTTAAAAATCTATCAATTTAGTCTCTAATACTAAAACTATTCAACATTAACAACATCTAAAAACAATAATTTCTAAAATTTCGGCATAGGTCGAGTAGTATTTAACACTGGGATTCCAAAAATATAAAAATTACAAGAAAAAAGGACTAAATTGACTAACCAATTGAACTTGAAAATTTGAAACCCCTAAGGCCCTTCATCTTTCTCCTTTCTCCCTTTTATTTTTCTTTCTTTCTTTCTTTCTTTTCTAATTCGTTTTGCTTTCTCTGTTTCTTTCTTTCTTTCTATTTCTTTTTCTTTTATTTATTTGTTTTATTATATAATATATTATACATACTTAAATATTAAGGTTTTATGTTATAATATATAATATATATAATAAATTTATAAATATCTATCTTATACCGCCTCATTTATAAGCAATGGCATAATTACTTCTTTAGTCCTTTTAATTTTTCTTTAATCTATAATTCAACTTTCACTCTTTATTCAATTTAGTCCTTATACCTAATTACTCTTAATTCATACAAATTCACCTAACCAAAATCTAATTAACCACACAACTAGCTTCATAAATATTTTTAATAAATTTAATAATATTTACAAGTCCAATTTACGATAACGGAGTTTCGAAAATACACTTTTCGACACTCCTGACTATCGGGTCGTTACATTGCATGTTGAGTCTGCTTGCGTGTGAGTCCGTCGGGACAGTAAACACGAATTCTGATATAGAAGTCAATGGCATAAGCAAGTGAAGACCATATAGTGTAAGACCTAGTCTGGGACTATGACAACATATGAGGAAAAAGAAGACCATATAGTGTAAGACCTAGTTCTGGGACTATATCATCATATGGGGATAAAAAGACCACATAGTGTAAGACCTGGTCTAGAACTATGGCGTCATATAAGGAAAGAAGATAAAGACGGTTGGGTGAGTACCAGACGATGAGGGGCAAACCTCGTTGAGTTTAGGCAAATCCCCATTATCAAAATTGCAATTTACCAAAATATGGAAGCCTTTGTGGGTGATTCTGTGATATGTGAGTCTTTGTGGTTAATTCTGTTATATGTAAGCCGTAGTGGCAGAACCTGTTATATGTGGAAGCCTTTGTGGCTGTTCTTTGTTATATGTGAGCCCTAGTGGCGAAACCTGTTATATGTGGAATTTTTTGTGGTTGAATCTATTATATGTGAGACTTTGTGGCAAAATTGTCAAGAAAAGTCTTCAGGTTGATTTTGATGGAAGCGCCTTCATGATGAAGTCTATTGTATGTATTTGGATGCCTTTTTGGCTATCTAATGATGTATGGACACCTTCGTGACCATCTGTTGATCAAACGAGTGTCTAAAGCTTCCAGAGAAAAAGGAAGACATTTGAAGTCAAGAATACGCCTTAATGGTGTAGTCTGTGAAATGACCTCGGGACAAAGATTCAATGGCAACACCGAAGTGGTAGACTCTGAATAAGGCGCAACTATTTGGCTTGAGACAACAAAAAAATGAAGAGTGAGTTACCATTACAACCTTAAGTAAGTCTAACGGTAACGACTGAGGTAAGATTGTTTACGAAATATGAATGAGCTCGAGGTATGTAGAGATTTAATATGTGTTACTACTAAGTTTGATAAGTACCTGTTTGGTTAAGTGCAATATTTACATTTTATGTGAAATGACGAATAAATGTATGATAATGCCTCACTAAGTTCTTGTGAACTTATTATGGATGCCTTTGATTGTAGGATTTGAAAGGAGAATGCGCCGAGAGACGATGCCAAGTCTACACCAATGAAGCAGCGGTCCATGCTGATATGCATGCAGAGGAGGAATGAAAGAAAAAGGAAAGCATGAAAAGAGAGCTATATGAAAAGCTTTTGGACTATATGATATCAACTAAGTTAAACAGAAAGCTATTGGGCAAAGTTGAAGTATGCGCATTAGTTGTAATACTCTATTTGTGTACTTGATAACTGTAAGATGAAACAATAGTTGTATTATTCAAAATTTAAAGACGAACACATTTTGTACATAGAGTAAATCCCAATAATATACATGAGATAATTTAGTAAACGAAAGTAGAAAATTATATTAAGTCATTGCTCGTCTAGTACATAAGCGAATAGAAGAGTCTCTGTTACATCTGTTTTAGGAAGTAACACCTAATACTCAAATTCGGTCGATCAAATTGGGTGAAAGGCGTTACATCAAATTTTTATGCACTTCATTTCTTTTGTTTCAATTATAAATTTCACAAAATTCAAAATTTAGTCATTAGCATCATGGAAACTCAATATTTGCTATAATTTCACTTTAACATCACTTTATGTTTAATTCACTACTATACCATATTTTAATTAATCTTTCTATCACAATATTTTATTGCACATATCAAATTAGTTTACACTTTATTTTACTAGTTTATCACAAATTCCATAAAGTTTACATTTTAATCCTTAGGTAACAAGAAAATTCAGGGTACTTACATCCCTTCAACCTTTAATCACTTGTTTTTCTCCTTTCTTTGCTACTTGAATCACTTCTTCTATCTCTCTTTTCAAAATCATGTCAATAACATAAAAATTTTCATGAAAATTCTTTATTTTAACATCATTTCATTGCTTTTCTAACAAGATTAACTTAAAAACAAGATTAACTTAAAAACATGATGAAACCTTGAAACTCTTACCATGTTCTCTTGATTTCAAGCCTGAGCTTGATATTCTCTCTCTTCCAATTCTATCTTTCTTGAAACCAATTTGATATTCATGCTCACCATAGTCTTTTAATTTTTCCTTATTGGTAGCTATGAAAATTCTTTTGATTTTTAAGTGAAAATGACGAATTTTGATGGAAAGGGCCAAATTGCAAAGAAAGCAAAACTTTCTCTTCTTCAAGAATGATAGACATGAGCTTGAAAGAAATATGGAGAAATTTCCATCATCTTTCCTTTTTATTTTCTTAACCATTAATTGACTAATAAAATATCTTATATTAGAATAATATTAAAATAATCTTAACAAATCAAAATCTAACATCAATATTTATGATCATCATGATGTTTCATGATAATTATCCTAATTGAGAAATGTCTATTTTACCCTCCAACATTCTCTACAATTCCTTCCTTGAATCATCACTTAATTAGTTAAATTATAACTTTGACCCTTATATTTCTTCACTTATTCAATTTGATCCCTACCTACCAATTTCGTGCCACAAGAAATTAGGTTATCTTCACGCTTGGTCCTTCAACTTTCTCATATTTACATTTCAACACCTCAAATTTTAAACAATTATACTTAAGTCTTAAAACTTTTCACATCTTTACGATTTAATCCTTGCTTTAAATTAATATATAGCACGACTTACTTATTAATTAAACTTCCCTTGGCATTTGTCATCCTTCTCTTTTATAAATTATATTCCTTAGTTTGCTTTACTGAGGAATCCATTATACACAAATTTCACTTTATACTACTTTTATAACATAGCGGCTTTAGGGGTGTTACAAGAAATAATTCTATGATTAGGTAAATTTACTCCCATATCATAAAAACATTGAGCTACTAAAGAATGTTTCAACGTTGTTGCATTCTAATCAACTTGTCCCTTTTAATCTCTGTAAGAGAGTAGTCATTATGGTATGATTATAAATTTGAATTTCAAAAATCTTATGTAAAAGATAAACGTAGAGGAGGAAAGTTGAGTTTCTATGAAAAACTAACGAGCTTGATTGACTTTTTATAAGTTTTAGAATTAGGGTTTTTATAAGAACCTTAATACTCATGCATGGCAAGGTCAATTAAAATTTTAGTTTCTTATTTATATAATCGATTATAGATTACAATCTACGTTTTTTTTTAATATATACAAATAACTTGACATCTATAATTGTCAATTTCCACTTAAATATTATTCATAACCCTTAGAAATTAAATTATATTGTTATAATTTAAATTTTTAAATATTTTAAAGTGAAAACACTCATGGGTGCCACACGTGCTTTAACTATTTCAAAACTTCCAACAAGGTACTAAACTTGAAACCTATGGATGTCAAAATAGTTCTTTAAAAATAAGTATTCTAGAAAATAACCTTTTTTACAGATAAATAATAAAAATTAGATTATAATATACTTATAATTTGAGTGAAAAATGTAACAAATATATTTATTAAAAACTTAAAAAAGAATCAAATGATATTTTTGTTGAAATGAGAAAGCCGCGGATTTAAAATTCATAGTATTTTTCTTTCAAATATGATAATATGTACATTTTTATCAATTTATAAAAAATATAAAAGAAAAAATACTCTCATAATATTACTTATTTTGTAAAAAGTATTTTTTAATAATTTTTCAATTTAATTCATATCTATTTGATAGATTACACTAACTCAATCCCTTTGCTTTTTTTATACAATTTTTAGTGGCGTTCTTCAAATTATATTTGTCCTTTCAATTTGTTTATATTCAATAATTCAACTTACAAATTTACATAATAAAAATCATCTTAAATTTTTTTTTAAGTTTATCACTATTTTTACAAATTAAATACACTATTAAAATTAAAATAGATATAACATTACAATAAATTATTGAGTGATCACAATGTTTAAATTTAATTAACAATTTACTGTCTATAATTAATACTTAAAATTAAGTTAAAAACTATATGTTTTAATTTCATAACCATATTATTAATGAAATGTTACCAAATTTATGAAAAAATAAAAAATAATTTAATGTAATTTAATTAATACATAAAAAAGAACTAGTATAATATAAAACCAGTTTTACTTTGAACAAATAAGGGAATAGTTGGTATTCTAAAAAGGTTTAGGGCCAAAATAGGTTTTTCATGAGTCACCAAGAGTAAATAACGATAATGCTAGTATTTCAAAAAATAAATGTAAGGTTAAAATAGATTTTTTTCATGAAAATTTATAAATTATTTAATTTTTTTATTTTATTTGAAAATTGTATTAAAATTTTATATTAATTATGGTTTTTCCTTTGTCATCATTGAGCATAAATTGTTATGTTTTAATCCTTGGTCTTAGTATGATTGATTTTGCTCTTTGTACCTTTCTTTAGTTCAAATATTTTGTTTTAGTTCAAATATGTTGAACTCGTATAATTTTTTTAAAAAATTTTAATCCCCATTTAAATTATATTATCTAAGATAATTTTAAGAAAGCGAAAAAGTGTATCAAGTTATGCGCGCACTTTCCCTTTAAATCACATTTTTTTAATTTTTTAATATAATTAATTTTTTTATCAAATAATTAAATGTTACTAATTTTATCCTTTTAAGTTGAGGTGATCAATTCCTCTCCTACTCCCATTTATATTTTTTTATTAATGCTTTTAACATATTAGCTCCTTTGATTAAATTCTTAAATAATAATAATTTCATCGTTTAATTCCTCTCTTTTAAAAGCATTTGGTAATTTTTATTTTATATTGTTCCAAACTTTTCTTTCTTTTTAATTAATAAATATATCATTTTCAAAAAAATATTTTTAATTAATAAATCCTTTATTCATAAAATCAAATAATTATTAAAATTATGATTATTTTTAGTAAATATATTTTTTATATGTGTAACATTTATTTTTCAATCTATATAAAGAGTAGTAAATTTTAGTATTATATGTTTTTCTATGTGTATTTAAAATATTTCACAAATAAACATAATGATATTTGAAATAATTAATTGAAATATTTCACATATAAAAATATTTGAAATATCACACCCACAATGTAGATGAAAAACAATTATATTTGAAATATTTTACATATAAAAATAAAAATTATATTTGAAATTTTTTCTTTCCTTACCTTTGATTGTCAAAATCAAAAGGCTATAAGCCTTGTATATCTAGAGAAGGATCAAACAATGTTGTAATTTGTAAACAATCACTGCTGCTGCGCTATCCAAGGACTTGTTATTTAAGTACCCGACATAAATTTAGAGATCTATATGAGACTATAACCATCCAAAATATAAGGAAAAAGTTGAGCATACTCACTATTATTTAGCGCTCTTAATCCGCGGTTAACCTCACTTTCAAGTACAAATTACACATATATAATTCCACATGAAATAGGATAGCTACCAAGAAAAGCTTAGTACCTTCAACTTTTGAATGGTTAGTTAGGATTTCTTACTTAGTTTCCTCTTGCCTTTTCCAAATCTGGAAGATCTGCAATTAGGAAGAATAGAGATTAGAAATGTGATGCAAAAAACATTAACCAAGAAAAACATGGTATCATAGAAATCTCGAATTGTTTCAGTAACAATTTTTTGGAATGTCAAAGAGCACTCCCTTTTCCACATAACTCGATTAGCCCAGCTGGCATGTCAGACTCGGAACTTACCAAACCCACCCCCTCCCCTCTTGTTAAACTGGTTGTTAAGTACTTAGACTTACAAGTTACTTGATTAAATGCAGAATAAACGCACCCGGGGTTTGTCATGCAACTACGGCTGCCTTAGAGTGGTAATGAGTAAACTAAACCAGATGAAAATGTATGTGCTAAAGAATTCTCCAACTGTTCACTACCAACTTTTGGAAAGTCAAAGAAGCCTCTCCTTCCCCTAGAATACTTGGCAAGTCAGACTCAGAACGTTAACCCAACCTACCGGCTACCACCACCTCCCCTGTTAAACAGGTTTCAAGTACTTTGACTCCCCAGTCGAGATTTGTTCATAGATTGCCTCAGCAGGGGCAGCACGTAAACTAGACCATATGAAAATGTAAGTGCTAAAGAATTCTCTTAACTCTTCACTAACAACTTCTCTAATTCTCTAAAGAATTCTATCATTTTGATCGTTTGGCTTATTTCTATTGTATGACCTGAGAAGGATGTCGGAACCTTAAATTGTACTCTGAATAATACATGCTTATGTCTTCAGAATGCAATTCAATTTAATAGTTTCAGGAAGCAATCAAGTTGTTTAACTCACACAGCAATCCTTCATCATCACTGCTTTCTTCTTCTTGACCAACATACTGCAAGAAGAAACAAATTCACATCAAATGGTTAGTCAATAATTATGACGAATTGCAAATGTCTCTACCAATTTAAATGTAGGTACA
Source organism: Gossypium hirsutum (assembly GCF_007990345.1). NCBI lineage: Eukaryota > Viridiplantae > Streptophyta > Magnoliopsida > Malvales > Malvaceae > Gossypium > Gossypium hirsutum. Next base: position 66,528,041 of record NC_053436.1, on the reverse strand, counting down.
ACAAGTTAAAGTTTTTGGCTTTCCTCTTAATAATTATCAAGAATGGCAAAGAATGATGGTCAGGACTATGATTAGATGTTCTCGGGATCTTAGGCTTTTATCTGTCTTGTAACTAAAGGATACAAGGATATGTTAAGCCATTCAAAAATACTAGCATTAAACTTTTAAGTCCTTCTAGGAACTTTATAAATTGCCTGACAGCCAAGAAGAGACTTTCCCTTTGTTTCTTGGCAAGAAATTTTGGATTTAACAGTTAACTTCAAATCATTTTATCCCATATCAACTGCATTTCACATCATGGAACAGAAAGCCACTTACCGTGGCATCATCATCATCAGAGGCCAAATCAGCTGCCAAGGACCCAAAAAACTCCAGTCAGATCAATAACCTAAATATGAATTCTATACAACAACAATAGGATTAATCAGATCGACCATTAGGTAGAGAAAATTTGTTAGAATAGACAAGTAATGCTCAGCATTAAGATCACATGATAAAACCTAATCTTACTCGGACTCAGTGTGAGTTTCAAACACAGGTATGTGTCCATCATAGGTATGTTTAATTTTTCAAAAGTTTTTCCATGTATTCGGAGGATCTTGGGACATTTATACCCCCATATCCATGTCCAAACATATGTCAGACTCATGGGTCGGAGCCAACATAAGAAAAAACTTCAAATAACTTAGGTGTCAGAGGACAGAACAGGGTGATTTTCAATTATAAAAGCATCAACAGAAAATAAGAATATTCATGGGGTTTCTAAATTATAAATGTACAAACACCATTTCCCAAAAATGTAGGCTGGAAAGGCATAGATGAATAGAATGAAAAGAACCCTACAGTGGTAAAACCGTAAACTGATATTATAAATGTTTCACCGATGTTGTAATGAAAAACCCAACACACAAGCAAGTGTATCATCTAGAAACAATTTAGATTCTTAGAAATAAGCAAGAGTGAAAAGTATACAAGGCACATAATACAAATAGAAGAAGTTCATAGATTAAAAACTAAATATATTATTCAATAACTTACAATTTGGATCTTCATCGTCTTCATCGCACCATTTGTTCCAATCAACCTTGATGTAAGGCGCGGGTTTCTCTTCTGACTTTAACAATCTTTTCCACCACCCTGTTTCTTCTTTCATGATTGAGCATATTATATTCCTTAACCCAACATTAGTTTTGCAACCCTGCAACATAAGCAAAATATTTCTTTTGAATGAAAGTCTAAAGGATTTTCTTAAATAAAATGTGAATAAAAGGGAATATATAGAAATAAAAATAGTAGTTACTACAAAGCAATAGAAGAAAATTTCCGTTTGTGATAAACTTTCAGGGAAATTTTCAAGACAACCTTGCATCCTCGCATGTCACCAGTTTACTGGTTTTTCAATGATTTAGTTTTTCACCAATGGCATTCAACTCTGAGCATCTTAAACAAAAGCTACAATATCTCAATTTGAGATGCTTGTGTTTCACTTCAAATAAGAAACAGCCCAAAGATCAAAGCCACTAACTAGGCTCAGCTTCATGATTTCCTTCCTTCAATATGCAGCTTTTTGCCTTCAAGAAGATGCAAGATCCAAACTTTCTTAATGGCACTTGTTCAAGATCTCGATTCAAAATGCTTGTATTTTGCTTCTAATAAGAAACGGGTCAAAGATCAAATCGACAAAGTAGGCTCAATTCTTGATTTTCCTTCAATCTGCAGCTTTTGACTTCTAGAAGACTAAAGTCATTATGGAAGTGTGAGATCCAAACTCTCTTATCACCCTCATGTTATGATAGATAACATGAACCATTCACAAAATCCACTCTTTCCCAATGCTGTTTAAACCGGATTTTTAATATTTATTTAGTTAAACTGAATGTACCGGTTGAACTGGGAATCATGGTCTGACTGGTTATGTCACTGGTCCAGTTCTAAAAACCTTGCAAGATGTTTTCAGAGAGACACACATGACGAAACTATGTCACAACTCCATTTCAACACTCACACCCAAGTCGAGGAAAGAAATCTGTTATAACTTACAAGAAGGACAAGCAAGAACTTTATGCTACCAATGAAAAACGAAAATGAGCATCTAAGATACAAGAACTCACCTCAGGAACTATTTTCCCAAAAAGCTCCAAACTGAAATCGAAGGATTCTCCTTGCACTCCCATGGCAGAGAAGCTAAACAGCCCCTGAGGGTCACATTTAACAGAAATGTCTTTCGCATCAGGCAAAGAAATCGTAAGATATACCTTATCAGAGCGCTGAGCCCAAAGAACTTCCGGGTGACGACTGAGAACAAAACAAAATAAACAGTTTTAAAATCATCAAAGACAACATATATCAATTTCCATGTAAAGCACAAAACAACTAAGTAATTTTAACCCATAAATAAGAAATCAAATAAAATGAACCCACTTTTTTTTAACAGTATTATATAGCAAGAACTAGAAAGAAAAGACTAAAATGGTTGCGAAAATCTACAACTTTTTTTACCAAAAAGATCTTTTACTTGGAAAATCAAGCACTGGATTTGTTCTTAAAAATCAAACAAGTTTAGTATAACATTTTTTTCTCCTTTTTTTAATCAGAGACATAAAATATTTAGAAAATCTTTTGGCAGGGAAAAGCAGGCTGAAACAGTAAAAAGAAAACATGATGGAAATTTTATAAGAATCAGGAAAGAAAGAAAAAAATAAAACTACAGAACCTCATATCTGGGTACTTGAAACAAGAGAGTAAAACAGTAGAAAATAAAAATAAAAAGAAAGAGGGTTTGAGGGAAGATAAGAGTAGGGCTCAACGAATTTCCGAGGCTTCAAAACTAAGCTCAATCATTGGTCAAGCCGGTCAAATGGAAGGGTTTTATTAATATAAAACTTTTTTTTATTAATAAAGGATTAGGGTGTAAAAACCCCTTAAACTTAAGTCTCTACTTTTTTTTCTTTTTATTAATATAAAAATTTGTAAAATTTTACAAAAATTATAAAAAATTATAAAATACATAAAAAAATCATTTAACCATTCATTTAATCATTGGCCGTTAAAGTTAACAATCCTCAGTTTTTTTCAATTAAGTCATCATTTTTTTATAATTTTATTACGATTTTATAAAATTTTATAATTTTATATTTTATATTTTTATAATTTTTGTTTGATTTTAATTTTTTATATTTTTGTTAAAATTTAATAACTTTTATTAATTTTATTCTTTATAATTTTTTCCACATGTCACATTATGGTTGTGACACGTGGTGGCTTTAACTGAAAAAATTAGAAGCAATTAACTTTAATAATCAACTATTACAGTTAACGGTTAATGGGTCTTTTTTTATGCATTTTGAAAATTTAAGTACCCAATTAAGTATAAAAAATAGGGGCCTAATTGCTTTCTTTTTTTAAAAAAGTTTGAAAACTTTTTTGATACATTTTAAATGTTCAAATATCCAATTGAGTGCAAATAAAATAATAGAGGCTTAATTATTATTTTTTTTAAATTTGGGAACCTTTTACACCCTAAAATTATTAATAAAAATATAATTAAGAATTTTGAATATCTATATCTACAATATATATTCTATCACAATAACTTGGTTTCTAGCTTACTTGAATAGTCTATTTTTTTTTCCAATGAATTATTCATATATTAAGTTAATTAATATTTTCTAAAATTTTATTATTAATTAAATAAATTTTCATATAAATGATAGTCTCAAAAAATGTAATAAGATTAACTATTCAAAAATACATTATTATCAAGATAAATATTTTTTAATATATTTTTTTGAAAAAAAAACTTTAACTAAACTAAAAACATAACTACCCTCTAACTTCCTTACTTATTCTAATACACCTCCTAATGTCCGCTCAGAATCAAAAGTATACTCTCTGGGTAGATCCAATTTATAAGTAGCATTATACATTTTTACCCAACTTATTGATATCTTAATAGTTTCCATAAAGCTCCAAGATAATCTTTAAAAAACAAAAAAAATTCTAATATTCCAAAGAAGTCATGCTAGTGAGCTAAAGAAAATAACCCAATAAACCCCAACTCCTGGCACCCACTTAAGATTCCCTAAATTTGTCCTAACCCAATCAAAGAGATTTCCTTAAAAGAATTGAGATTGATAATTTTTAGGTACAAAATTAATCCAGACCTCTCTAATAGTCAAACAATCCTTAATGACGTATAAGATATCTTTTGTGTTGTGGTGACAAACTGAGCGGGATGTATTATGACCAATTCCTCTTTATACGTGCTCTATATTAGTAAGTAGCTTTTGCTTACAAACAAGCTAAAGAAAAAAGCGTACACGGTGCAGTCCTTGGAATTTCCAAACTTTCTCCCACTTGGATCCCCTGTATCCTATGTGTTTCCTTTTATCATTTGATATGCACTTTTAATTGAGAACCCTTCACTCGATGTTTGAACCCAAAAGATTTTGTCCGGTCATTCTAACAATTTCTTCTGGCAACTTTTTCCAACTTTTCCCTAAATGCCTCTAGGTTCCATGCTCTTTCATCTGTCACTATATTCTTGAGTTTACAATTAGTTGTTAGTCTATCAATAAAATGTACATGTAATATTTAAAATGTCTAAAAATAAATTAAATTTTGTTATAATGAGTGGGTTAAAATCTAAGTCTTTATACTGGTTTTTTTTAATAAAAATAATATAAAAAATTTAATTACAAAAATGGGATAAGTTATAGATTAATTATAAAAATAGATTTTTTTAAGGTAAAATTGGGTGCCATCAATGTGTTAGTGGCATTAACTATAAAAAATATTTTAATAAAAATAAATAAATTAATAAAATTTAAAAAATATTTTAATAGAAAAATGGGTGGAGCCAAATTGTCAACGGGCTCATTTTTCCCTCCTCACTTTTAAATCATTATTATTATTTTTAAATTTTAGACTGGTTGTGGTATAATTTTGAATTTTATACTTCTATTTTATGAAAATTAGAAGTTAGTCATTTTATTATCATAATTAATAAAACCATCAATTTAATAATTTATATGTGGAAAATAAGAAAAAAAATCAATAGTTCAAGCTTATATGTTTTTTTTATTATCAACAATTAGATTAGTTTTAATAACGTTTGAGGATTAAATTTTAACAAATTAAAGTTAATAAATTAATTTCTCAAATTTTTATAAAGTAAAGAGATAAAAATTCATAATTAGACATTTAAAACAAACTTAGCAATACTAGACATTATATGATTATAGCAAACATATATGATACAGAAAAAAATTAGAATATGAGAAAACTTAAAAACATAAAATTATCAAAATTTTCTAATTTGGCACATATAAATTATTAAATTGATGATTTTATTAGTTCTTTGCATATGAATTTGATAGACGTTTAATCTTAAAGAAAGTAATTTGATGATCGAGTTTATTACAAATTGACTAGCTTTTTAAATTCGAAAACATATAAAAATTAAATTATGATAAATGATAATAAAAAGACTAATTTCTAATTTCTATAACATACATGTATGAAATTCAAAATTATATCATAATCACTCTAAATTTAAAATTAAAAAAAAAATCTAAATGTGGGGAGCGGAAAAATGGGTGCCGCTTGTTATTATTTAAAATATTACTTTTATAGCGGGTGCACTTAATTTTAGTGTATAAAATACTGCATTTTCATAGTTAATTTACAACCTATCCCATTTTTGTAAATGAAAATTTTTATATTATTTTGATAAAACCCCCTTATACTCTTATATTTAAAATTTAATCCCCATCTTTTATTTTAAATAATTTAATCTCACTACTTTTTAAGTTTAAAAATAAAAATCTAATTATTAACACCGTTAAATTTTTTTTTAAAAATTCAAGTTCATTAAAGCATTATTTTTTGTTATATGACTATTAAATGGATATTTCTTTTAATTTTAAAATGTTACACTACGAGATCGATAAAATAAAATTAAGGTGACATTAACAGTTGAACCTGAATTTTAAATCTGAAAAATGTAAATACTAAATTTCATATTTATAAAAAATACAATAACTTAAGTATATTTAATCTTAATCAGTAATCAGCTTAATAAATGTTATTTTTTCTTTAAAAAAAATACTAACATAATGTATTATGTAAAATGAAACAAATAAAAATGTATTAAAATAATTTAAAAACTTAAAAACATATTAGAACAATTTGTTTAAGAAAATGATAAAATATTTTAAATTTAAAACTATTTTTAAAGGAAGTTATTAGTAAAAAAACCTATGTTAAAATATGATAGCTAAGGCATAAGGAGGGATACAGTAAAAGAGTAGAGGATTTTTATTCTTTTTAACTTAATAATCTAAATTATTTAGGCATTATTTCTTAAAAAAAAATCATTATGTGTCAAATTCTAGTTCTCACAAATGACAGTTATTAGTAATTTTATTTCGTTTTTGTTTTTCCACAGTTTCTCCCTCTGATAAACTGTTTTTTTTCCCTATTATTTCCCCGAATTAAAGGAAGTGAAAGAAAATCACTAAAACCCTAATATTTCTTCATCGAAAACCCTAAAAACCATGAACATCAACAATTATCCAATTGCAATGGAATCCTCGTCTGAAGCTTCAAAAGATGCCCAATCTCTTCAAACCCTAGCTTTGGGTCCTTTCTCTTCTTCTCTTTCCTCATTGTCTTGCTCATCTCGAACCCTCCCCTCCGATCAAGACTTTCATTTCTTTAAGAATTTCGACGGTTTCAAGCTCCCCATTGATCAAATTGCCAAAATATCGGATTCTTTGCTTGAATCCATCGGCTCATCAGCTAAAACATGGTGCGTCAATAAAGCGATCAAATTTCCTGACAGAATTGGGAGGATAGCCGATGATGAAGCTTATGATTGGCTTGGTGATATCAACGACGAAATCTTGGAACGATTTGACGTTTCCGTGGATGAATTTCAAAATATCCGAAAGAAAGAAGAGGAAACGGGGAGGTTTATCGGGTCGGATCCGGAAATTAATGGGTTTCAACTGGTTTACGAGAAGAAAAAGAAGAAAGGGGATGGTGCGTTAATGGGTGACTCGGTTGCTGAGTCAGTGAGTGGGAAGGAAGGTGGGTCTCCGAGTTATTCTGGAGTGAAGGTAAAGAAATGGGCGTTGGCTGCAGGGACTTCGGGGAAAGCGAAGGTTCCTTTTCATATACCAACAATACGGAAGCCGCAGGAAGAGTATAATATTCTTGTGAATAATTCGAATAAGCCTTTCGAACATGTTTGGTTGCAAAGCAATGAGGATGGGCAGCGCTTTGTTCATCCACTGGTGAGTTTTTCTTCTTCTTCTTTTCTTGTTTAATTTATCAATTTTTGAAGCTCCTTTTATGGGGTCGGTAAGTTGTTTGAATGCTTTGCTCAGAAATGATTCCTATGGAGACAGTATATATATGAATAGGGCGACCTTTTAAAGTTTTCTAAAGTTAAAGAACCTTTCAATGGCTTATAGGAAAGCATTTTCAAAGTTATTTTTCTTATTTTCTTTATTGATGCCAATGGTGGTGTAATTAATGGTAACTAGAAGAGAGAGGACCGCAATTGTTTTTAAGAATGTTATCATGTTCTTAAGAGCCATTTTTTAATAGTTTTAGATACGGATTTGACAATAAAATTTCACTTCAATTCCTTTTTATAACTCAGTATCTCACACACATCCAATTGTGTTCAACAATAGCTTCTATGTAATTAGCTGGGTTATCTCTGGTAAATTTGTGGTGCTTGCCCAAATTATAATTAAAAACCCCCTTCTGTTTTGCACTTTACAGGAGAAGCTGTCTGTTATGGATTTTGTGGATAAAGATATAGCAGATATTGAGCCTGTAAAACCACCCTCAATTGAGTCTACCCCATTCAAGCTGGTGGAGGAAGTAAAAGATTTGAAGGAGTTGGCAGCCAAATTACGCAGTGTAAATGAATTTGCGGTAAAAGTCTGAGAACTAATATTATTTATGTGATCATTCTTACTCTCCTTTAGCAGTTGATAAGACGTAGAATGAAGTGTTTACCTGGTCTGAAGAACGGTATATGTATCTCGGGTATTGGGGCTACCAGTTTGACATGACCTTGTATGCGTCAAACATAGGTGTTCTATTTTTAAAAAATTAATTCTTGTAACATGTTACCACTTTGCATGTAGTTTAAAATTGTAATTGTTCTCAGGTTGATTTGGAGCATAACCAATATAGATCATTTCAAGGATTGACTTGTTTGATACAAATTTCTACCAGAAATGAGAATTTTGTTGTCGATACTTTGAAGCTACGAATTCATATTGGCCCGTATCTTCGGGAATTATTCAAGGATCCCACCAAGAAAAAGGTTGGCCTCTTTAATGGCTGCAATTTTTTCTCATTTTGGTCCTTCTGCACTTTTTAATATTCTTAGTTTACATAGGTTATGCATGGGGCAGACCGGGATATTGTGTGGCTTCAGCGGGACTTTGGCATATATATATGCAACCTCTTTGACACTGGACAGGTTTATACTGCCAACCTGTTACTTCTCTGAACTTGATTAATATGATAATTTACTGTAAAGTCCTGGTTTTGCTGGTATGTTTTAAGAATTGAAGTTATTTTCTTCTATCAAATTATTTATTAGGGTTAATTAGCACATAATGATAAATTAGGGGAGAGGACATTGGTGTCTCAGACTATGCATGACAACTCTGTAATTGTGTTTCAGATGATTGAACTAACTTAACACAAATTTTGGATGATTATTGAGATGCTAATCTTATTGGAACTCATTGAAGATGTTAAATATATTTTAGGCTTGGGAATATTACTGCTTACTGCAGATTCAAAGAGCCTAATTACTGTACTTTAAGTGCCATTTTCTCAATAGAAATGCTTAGGCATAGTTTTGAGTGCAATTAGATATGAATGAAATGATTGTTTGAATTGAAGTTAAAATTGTGTTGGACACCTACCATTTTGTTGACTTATGCTTTTTCATGGTACTCAGGCCTCGAGGGTCTTGAAAATGGAAAGAAATAGTTTGGAACATCTTCTGCAACACTTTTGTGGAGTTACTGCTAACAAAGAGTAGGTTTTCATTTAAATTTGTTTGATCTTCTTCTTCATTATAAATTGATCATCATCTGTTCTATCTTCCTCATTGCAGATATCAGAATGCAGATTGGAGGTTGCGTCCTCTTCCTGCTGAAATGCTCAGGTAACATTGCTTTTGGAACCTGCATCTTTACTCTTCTCTGTTTCACTCGATCATTTTACAGGAAAAATTTAACCATCTAATCTGCAAGATAGTTTTACTGACATTGTACTTGTTTTTACAAGAAAAACTAAACAATCATATAGGATGTAAATTGTAGTTAGTTTTGAGTTTTTCATCAATATGAAGTAAAACACTTTGCTTTTTGTTTACGATTGCACTGCTTGAAGAAAGTTTCAAGGTTCTGTGATTGCAGATATTGAAGAGGAAACTTTCATTGTTTTATGTCAACTAATTGTTTTCCTTCTATTATATTTTTCTATGACAGATATGCTAGAGAAGACACACACTTTTTACTGTACATTTATGATTTAATGAGAATCAAATTGCTATCCATGCCTATGGAACCTGAACATTGTGATGCTGCGTTGGTAGAGGTATGACGCAATGAATCAGAATTCACTTAATTTTCTACATTCACCATCGCTTGTTGTATCATAGTCCTGACTTTCTCGGAGAAAAGAAGCTAAGGGATTCCAGTAATCTTTAATCATAGTTTCAATAATGGAAGAGTTGTGCTTCTTTACATATTCCTCTGGCATTTGACGTTTATTTTGTTCGAGCTTCAATGTGTAATTTACAGCTGAGGCTATGTATTCAAAATGTTTAATGCATAAGCGTTCTTTCGTTGATTCTTTTTTTTCCTTAAATTGACTTCTTGTTGTTGTTGTTCTCCTTTTTTCAAATAAATTTACTAGGATATATGAATTTGTGAGCTTTGATGCTTTGCAGTATTTATTTTTGACTGCAAAGGTTTTCTGGCTAGCAGGTCTACAAGAAAAGTTCTGATGTATGCATGCAACTATACGAGAAAGAGCTGCTGACAGAGAATTCATATCTCCACATATACGGGTTTGTTAAATGCTTAGACTACACAGTGCATGATTGTGTGAATGTTTAAATATACCATGTTAATCCAAACTAAATTATGGCCTTTATTCTTTGCCATTTGATATAGGTTGCAGGCTGCTGGTTTGAATTCTGAGCAGCTATCAATTGTCTCTGTAAGATCATGTTGTTTACATTTTTACATGGCCGTTTTGTTTACGTTAAAAAAACAGATTGATTTGTTTGTAAACCAAAAGATTTGGCGAATTTCAATTTTGATATATGTAATTGATGTGAAGAAGCCTGACTTGCAAAAGTAGATGGATGGTATCCATTTCTTTGGCTTACATAACTCACTTAAATGGCTTACAGGGGCTTTATGAATGGCGAGACCATATTGCACGTTCAGAGGATGAAAGTACTGGCTATGTATTGCCTAACAAAATACTTATTGAAATCGGTATGAGCACTTCAAGTTTTTATCAGTTTCCACTGTATATCCTTTTTTATACTCTACTTATTGGTGTTTTTTACTTGTTCTTATTTTTTCTTACCGTGAAAAGCCAAGCAGATGCCTGTAACTGCTGGCAAGTTGCGTCGACTGTTGAAATCTAGACTCCCATACGTGGAGCGAAATCTTGGTGCAGTTGTTAGCATCATCAAGCGTTCTATGCAGAATGCTGTCTCATTTGAAGCTGCTGCTCAACAACCTAAAATGGGGCGTGTGCTACACGTAAGAGTTATTAAACTGATTTGATGATCCTAATTTGACATACTGTTAATGTATGTTGTTAATCGGTTAAATTTCTTTTGTTATCTCATTTTTCTTTCAGACCTCAAATTGGTTGCCATCTTATCTAGAAATAAAAGATAGCATTCTGAGTTGTAGAATGCTGGCCATATGACATGAATAACAAAATCCAAGTCAAATTCATAATGTTCATCATCAGTTATCAATTGAAGTTACAAAAGTGAATAATATGCCAGATAACTGGTTCAAATATATGCAATTTGTTAAACCTTATTGAATAGGCTTTAGAAATCTATTTAATGGCTAGAATGGGTTGAAAAAGTTTTGATTTTACACTTCTTTTTGTGTTGCTTCTGTTTGTTCCAATGAACAGGCATCGGAAGAATGTGTAGCAGTTAATGACGGAGCTGTAGTCATACCTCTTGAGACTCGTACAGACTTAAAAATTGCAAAGAATAGAACTGAAATCATAGATGGTGGCATGAGGGGACTTGATGGGAAAACTGCAAAGCTTGCTTCTCCTCCACGTAAAGAATTAGTAACGACTGGAAGCAGTATTCCTGGACCTGACATGGACAAAAAACAAAAAAGATACCATATGGAGCCAGTTGTGAACAGTATCTCAATGTCTGCGAGAGAAGGTCTTACCGATTCAGGGCTGAGTCCACCTTCGACAAAGGTTGTAAGTTAGTCCTTCATAGATGCATGGTGATCTATCTTCTGATATGCAGCTGCTGGCTAAAATATATATTCCTGGTATAGGCTAGTGGAGCAACTGTTCAGATTCTGAAGAGACCTAACTGTGGCTTTGGGGCATTTCTAGGGAATTCTGCCACGAAGAAAAAATCTGATATAGATAAAAAAGTGAGCCAAGTTTTTTTGCTACAATTCTTTATCCACTGCAATGTTTTAAGAAAAGTCGATCTCCCTCTTTCTGGCTTTGGTTTGGTTCTTTGTGAGTGCAAATTACCAAGACGCTCAGATGCAGTCCATGCACATAGTTTTAACAATTTTATTCCTGTATCTTTAAATTTATTTATAGGTTTTGATTTGTTCAATCAGTCTTTATGAATAGCAATTCTTTGCTAACTTGTTCACTGTTATCTAGAAGGAAGAGAACAAGTTGGAGCAGATCAGATCTTTGGTGAATCTACAGTTCCACTCATTTTTGGGTATAGAGGAGCAGTCAAAACTGGTGACGGAGGAGGCAACTAAAGTATCACAAATTTCACAACCTGAAGAACCTCCTCCTGTGGTAGCTACCGAGTTGACATCTGAAGATATAATAATGTTGGAAGAAAGTTCAAATAAAGATGAATCAAATGATGGTGGTGGTGGCCCAAAACCCAGTGATGCTTCTGTTGGTGATAGTCCCGTTTGTTACTCCTCGGAAACAAGTAAAGGTGACAATGAGGAGACTATGTCCCTATCTGATTTATCTACAAGCTTCCAACAATCCACCCAGTCTTTTAAAGTCAAGGAATCAAAAGAACAAAGTGGTTCTTTGCAAATAAAGCCATTTGATTATGATGCAGCCAGGAAACAGGTTAAATTTGGAGTAGACACAGAGGAAAAACCAGGAAGTCAAGTAAACTCTGCCCGTAAGAAGAAAAGTTCTGCAGTCGGGCTGCTGCAAATAGATGATGGGACGAAGCTGTTCCCTCAAGCTAGACGACGACAAGCTTTTCCTGCATCAGGGAATAGGAGTGCAACTTTCCGGTGAGTGTCTCTGATGATAAAATCATACCTCTGCATGACAAATGAAAAAAGAATTTTGCGTTTCATATTTAAAATTTTGATCAATAGAAAACGATCACAATCTTGTTTAGGAAAGTTTTAACGTACTCCTATCTTGGAGTCCTACTAAATACACGGAAAAATTTAGTAAATTAAACATATTCGTATTGGAAAAAGCATACATGTATCTAATAATCAGACTAAAGATAATGATCTATTTAAATGTCGGTCTCTTAATTAAAACTTAATTGCTGGAGAAAAATAAGCAGAAAACAGGTTATTGAGCATTTAAATTTACAAAAAATAAATTTTTTGATAGATAATGAAAAGTAATCACTATTAACATTAATTTAGTTATTGAGTTTACCACTAAACAGATTATGTCACATCAAGGAAAATGTATATTTTTATAAATAATGGAGGCAAAAGTTATTTGTTAATTTTACTAATGTTTGTCATGTGTGTCACAGTAACAATTAATTATTATTTTTAAAACATAAAGAAATTAAAAATGTTTCTAACAAGTTTTTTTTTATTAATTTTTAACAATTTTAAATAAATAACTCTTTTGAATTTTTAAAATTTTTAGAAAGTAGTTAATTGTTATGTGACATTCACATGACAAGCTAACAAATGTTAATTTTTTTATTCATTTTAGTGTGATTTAACAAATAATACAAGTTTAAGGTTTAAGAGATAAAAATTTAAATGAATGGTTATAATGATTTTTTTTAAAATAAAGTTGGAGAGTTAAATAAGCCATTATGTTTATTAGTAATTATTTTTTATTAACTATAAAATTTATGTCTTGCTTTGTATGGAGCAGTAGTTGAAATTATTGTCAAACACTTGTTTGGTGTGTTTGGTGTGGTTTCAAACTATGTTACCTCATACCTATTATTATATAAAAAGAAATGTGAAATTTATTTAAATAATAATAATGGTAAACCATATAAGTAGTCATCTAACTAATAGTAAATATCTTTTTTGATCACTTAACAATGAAAAGTTTCAAAAGATTATCTAATTATTCAATTTTATCTTTTTTTAATCACCAGTGGATTAATGTGGTAACTTTTACAATTGTCATAACAATAACTTTAACCCTTTGATATTTATAAATTATGTCAATTTAGTTTTGATTGTAACAAAATTAATCTTTAAAATCTACACATGGTGTATTTTTTTTTTTACAATTTTACTTTTCTTTGCTACCTTGATTTAAAAAAAAAACGAGAAAATATGAAAATTGTAATATTAGATTTTGGGTGTTATCCATTTTTTTTTGCATATTTTAATCAAATTTAGTTAATAATTTATTTTTTTAGCATTTTAGGTGAAAGTGTAATGCCTTTACCCAAGCCTGAACCTAAATCCGATTAAAGAATGTTACATTTCGAGTCAAACATTACACTTATGAGCAAAATATGTCATTCAAGTTTCACTCGTATATAAGACTTAATTACGCTCTTTTAACACTTTTAGAATCATTTTGAAGCTTCTTGTATTGGTCGCCTTTGCAGGCCATAATGGGCCCTTTCGATGTGAAACTAATGTAAATATGGCTTTTGGAAGTAGAGGTACCGGTACCTAGATCTTATGTATTGGTACGTCTACATGTTACTATTCACTTTTATATTTTGCCTATTTATGTACCAATACCTAACCCTTAGGTATTGTGATACGGATGAGAGTGGATGAACGCGAAAGCGAATCATAAAGTTTGTCAAAGTCACAGATTTGATTTAGGGTTCTAGATGTTTGAAAATAAATTTAGATTTTGACACAACTTGAAACGTAATCAAATCCAAGTCAAAATAAATAAATAAAATAAATAAAATAGAATAATAAATCAAAGATTAGAACAATAAGGAAGAAAATAAAGAAGATAGATGGAAAGATAGAACGTGGTAGGCCTCAAAAAGAAAACTCAAAAGAAATTATTGAAAAAAAAAACTTAAAAAGAATTTATTAACTCAAAAGAGAAGTTAAATAATAATGAATTATTTGATTTGTGTACAATGCAGAGGCCTATATAGGTTAGCTAAATAAATTAAATTTTTTTTAAGTATACTAGAACTCTAATTAATCTAAACAAATAGTTTTAAACTAAATTATATTGTTGACATAAAACTCTTAAATAACTTAAACTATTTAATAATTATTAAAGATTCGGAATAATAAAATAATACGAGGTGACAAAAATAATATTGGGTTCATATATAATAAAAATTAAGCTAAAAACCCGAATCCTATATTATTTCTATCATAATTAAAAGCTCAAAACTCGTAATTTTCGTGATAATCATGTCTCGAAATTTTGCTTGCGTAATCTTCATTAAAACAGTTATAACTTGAGCTCCCAAATTTAAAATTAAGTGATTCAAAATGTGTTTCGAAGTTAAGAGATAGGTCTTCGAACTCCATGAAGACATCTCACTCTAGAAATGTCAGGATGCCATCCAAAAAGTTGTTGCAAGTCTACTGATTTTCCAAGCTTGAAAATTGACAGCTTCAGTGAATGAAATTTAATAAATTTTACCCCATCCGTGTATATATTTGTAACACCCTTTACCCATATTCGACATCGGAACAAGGTACGAGGTGTTACTGGATATAAACTCACACAATCACACAAAATCAAGACTTGAATTTTTGTCTAAATTTACAACTTTTCATTCACATGCATATCATTTGTTATATGGCCATCGAGGCCCAAAACATACATTGGGTGTGGTTCGAGACTAAATCGAAAACTCTCGGAACTTATACAATATTTAGAAAATTTTCCTATTTTGGAGGGTCACACGGTCGTGTGGGTAGGTCGTGTGGCTTGGGACACGCTCGTGTCTTCAGCCTATGTAACTCTCTGTTTATAACGTTATTAATTAAATTGAGGTCACATGGCTAAGTCACACGCCCCTATGCTTAGGCTGTGACCTCCACACGGCTGAGATACATGGCCGTGTCTCTGCCCGTGTATTTACTACTGAGCATTCTGTTTTACCAAATTAGTGTACAGGGGACACACGGTCGGATCACACGCCCATAGGGGTAGACTGTGTGTCACATACGATCTAGGCACACACCTGTGTGCCTATTCGTGTAGACAACTTTAAGGTTATTTTTTAAGCTAGTTGCCACCCTTATTTGCACATGCACATACATGACTTCAAAGGAATTTAGCATGGCATAAATGAGCACTTAAACATATACAAATAAGACATGATCGTGAGCATTTCATCTTTATTTATACATGTATAAGACTTCATACTTTGTCAAGCCCAACTTACCAATTCTTATTTAAGCCATGTTTATCATCATACTAAACAAATCTCAATTAAATCATCAAGCATTCATAGCCGCAACACATCTCATCACATTCACACAACCATCAACCACATTACCATTGCATGGGCATATGTATACTTAAATAAATAGGCTTACAATCCAATAATCAATATGAGCCAAATCTCATGGCTTTATACAAAATGAATCAAATATCAGTATAAGCCAATTTATATGGCTTCACATCACATCAAACCCTTAACCATTACAAGCCAATACATTTGGCTAAATCGTAATGACACATTCACAATTAACTAAGTCCCTATACATGCCATAAAGTTAGGGGGTTTGTATTCATTTTTACCCACGATGATAGCTTGATAGTGTAACGGCATCTCCGGCGGTCTCCAACCTGAGCTAGCTAATTTAACCTATAAGACATGGGAAAGGAGGGGGTAAGCTATATAATATAGCTTAGTAAGTTCATATGCAAATAATAAAAACTATTAACATTCATTTACTTTATCCATCCATAAGAGTACTATAATTTAAATTAACATTAGATTTTAAGATTTCTACTTATTCATTCATAATGATTACTCTTTTAATTTATAAACGCCATTTACATGCCTTGGCATTAGCCTAGCCATTATAGTTTTCCTACTGTAACATATCACATTAACTAACAAGTTATTTCTATCCTCTTAATCACATGCACATTATTTGTGAGTAATCATAATTTCAACACCTTTCACTTGTCTAAGCTCGTATGTTACTATATTCTCATAATGTCTTTATTCAGCAATTATGCCTGTCTTTCTTTTCCTCATATCCAATGAAACACGATTTAAATAAATGAACCGTAAAATACTACAAATCAATTAGGCTCCTAAGCCTATCACATGATCATTATCAAATCTTATCATGCATCCATTCATCATAAATATAAATAATTTGTCACAAGGTTATCAATGTTTCACAAGTATAACTTGTTCATGTACATTCTCACCAAGAATTCATCGTATACCAAATTCGCTTCACATGAGTCCTGTGTACATACCTGTACCACTCGAAATATGGTCACATACTTGCTCAATCTTAACAACCTGTTGAACCGCATTGGAATACTAAGGATGCTCGGGGTTCTCATACCCATAGTACTGCATCAATGCCATATCTCGGATATGGTCTTACATGAAATATCATATCGATGTCATGCCCCTGGCATGTCTTATACAAAATCACATACCGATGCCATATCCTAGATATGGTCTTATTCGGAATCTCAGTAGCCCTGATATCATGATATTTGTATTCTACTCTTGAGGTTAAATTGGGATTTCCCATTTCTTGAAACTTTGTCAAAATCGTCATTAATCAATTTCATAAAAATAATTGTATATAATTCATGTAATATCGAAATATTAAATACATAACATAAGGTTGCATTATTTACGCATGAACTTATCTCGACACCAAAATGGCAAAAAGGACCTAACCGTCAATTTTTCAAATGTATATAATTCATGTAATATTGAAATATTAAATACATAACATAATGTTGAATTATTTACGTATGAACTTACCTTGACACCAAAATGGCAAAAAAGGACCTAACCGTCAATTTTTCATTTTTCTCCTTTCTAGGTCTGAACCTCGTTTTCTTTGATCTATAATATCACATTTAGTCTATTTATTAGTCACATTAGTCAATGTGATCCAAAAATCATACTATGGTAAATTACGTTTTTTCTCCTAAATTTTGTCATATTTATATTTTTGCCCCTAGGCTCGTAAAATGATTTTTATTCAATTTATTTGCACTTTAAGCCTAGTCGAATCATTTTCATAACTATAGCAACCCACAATTTCTACTAAATCATACTTTTATGACAAATTTTATAACTTTTACAAATTAGTCCTTTTTAGTGTTTTCACCGAAAACTACTTAGTAAAAGTCATTTAACACACAACAAACAATTAATATTTCTCCCTTAAACATCAAAATACACACATGTAACACATAGGTAAATTTTTAAACATCAATCCTAGCTTAAATAAATGGTAGAAAAAGATAGATCTTGTTATGGGGATTGCAAAAACGTAAAAAATTATAAAAAAACAAGGCTAGAATGGACTTACAATGGAGCTTGAAAGCTTGAAAAACTCTAGCCAGTTTCTATATGCAAGTTTCGGCCAAGAGGTTGAAGATGAACAAAAATTGGCTTTTAATTTTGTTTTTAATTTATTTTAATAACTAAATGATCAAAATGGCCTTAATGAAAAACTTTGGAAACATGCCTAACCATGTTCATTTTTGTCCACCAACTTAATTAATGGTCTAATTACCATATAAGGACTTCCAATTTAAAATTTTATAACAATTGGACACCTCTAGTATGTAGAACTCAACTTTTTCACTTTTTACGATTTAGTTCTTTTGACTAAATTGAGTGCCCAAACGTCAAAATTTTCAAACGAAATTTTCAAAAAATCATTTTGTGAAATCGTAAACCATAAAAATATAATAAAAATAATTTTTTTTATGTCGAATTTGTGGTCTCGAAATCACTGTTTTGACTAGACCTTAAATTGGGATGTTACAGTATCATTGTCCCTTTCCCCGAAAAGATTTGTTCTCAAATCTTGTATTTGATTGAATCTTGTTTTGATTTGCTTGGCATTTGACATTGTTGTTAGGCCTTAAGGTAATGTGAGCCCATCACATTCATTGGTGAGAAATTGAGCATTGAGACTCGCATCATTCCCCCTTCCTTAAGAAGATTTGTCTCCAAATCTTTAGCTGTACAAAATGAAAAGGGATCAGAACAAATAACAATAAAACGAAAAAAATACTTATCTAAACTTTCTTGTACGCCAAAACTATCTCTAGGATCAAATATATGATTTTGATCTCCCAAATGAGCATAGATCAAGTATCTTTCCTTAAAAAATAAGCCATCAAAACTAGAAAAAAAAATATTAGGCACATGAGTGATAAAGTAAAAAATAACCTGTAGCTTTCTTTGAATATACATAGTCATTTATAAGAATTTCCAACGATGAGTCAAAAATTTCACATAATTATAAAAATCAATAATGTTAAGATTATGTAAAAATTCATCGTTAAATGTCAAGATAAAAAATTTTGTTGCTAGAGTAAATATATAAAATGCTTTAATAAACCTATCTAGTGTAAGAGAATTTCTATTTTAACATTTACAAATCTAGATAAACCCATAAAATCAATTGAACTTTCAGACTAAGGTTTAATGAAATTTGACCAACGAGAAAGCATGTTGTAAGGAAAAACAAAATCAGTAGCTTACTTATCAAAAACATTTATTGTATGCCTTATTGAATCAATTTCTAATGTTTCCTTACCTTTCTTACCTTTTAGCACTTGTGGAGAATTATTAATGCTCAACTTACCTCTGTTTCACAAGTAAAAGTGTCAATTGATGATAGAGTAATTTAATTGGAAGTCCGTCAATGGATCCTTAAAATCTTGTGACAAGGGAACACCACTAAATAAATTCGAGTTATAGTTAGTTAAAACATAATCATTCTTCACTTTTGCATGAACATTTTCTTGTTTTTCATTTTCTTTCCCGACTTGAGAATTCTCCAATTTTACCTCATATGTATTTTTATTCATCAAAAGTGGACCATCAAGTAGAGTTTTATCACTCAAGGTCTTTTTTCTCTCTGTCTTTATAATTTTTTCTTTCTCACTTCCCATATCCCCCTCACAAGTATTATGAATATCCAATTCAATGCAATATATCTCAATAGAAGAACATAACGTTTCAATTTCATCTAACTCCATAGATTTGAGAAAAAAATTCTCATTATTATCTTTTTTTATCAACAAAAATATCGTGTTGGTAAAATGGACTATAGTGCTTACGCCCTTTGTACGTAAAATATTCAATGTCACGAGCTCTTGGTTGTTTTGGCAAAAAATTAGAAGTGCGCTGCTTAGAAAATGTAGAAGAAGGTTTTGTAGGAGCTTCACTTTTCCACTCAAAAATTTTAGTCTCATCATGTTATGGTAGCAACTTATACCTTTATAATATTGTGATGCACCAAATGGACGAGATTGACGTTGTTGAAATTGTTGCTCAATCTCAACTGCCTTATGTATCGCCTCTTTAAGATCAATGTAGGTTTGAAGATTAAGAGCATTGGCTATTAAAACATTCAAGTCATCTACAAACCGCACCATGGTAGTCTCTTTATCTTTTTGCACATTTGCTCTTTGCATAAGGATCTCTATCTCCTTAATGTACCTATCAACAGATCGATTACCTTAAATAAGGCGTTGAAGTTTCATTTTGATCTCTTTGTAGTAATAAAAAGGAATGTAATGCTTTCGCATCACTTGTTTCAACTCGTCTCATGTTTCAATTACCCTTTTGTAGTTTCTTTGACGATTAATTCTAAGTTGAATCTACCAACTCAACGCATAATCTGAAAATCCACGGGTCGTTAATGAGACTTTTTCCTTTTTTTGGCATTTATAGTAACGAAACATAAGTTCAAATTTTGATTCTCACTCACAATATGCCTCAGGATCATTCTTTCCATGAAATTGTGGAATTGAGAACTTTGATTTAACTAAAAAATATTGCCCATGATCATTATTAACGAAAGTATCATCATTTGTACGAGAGATACGTCGAGTATTATTTTCTCGAAAACGAGACTAATCAACCTTATCTCCCTAATTACAATTCAGACGCTCAATTTTGGTAGTTAAACGTTCTAAATTTTTGCTGATTGTGTCTAGAATAGTGTCCAATTGCTGATCTTAAGCAATTTGAACCTCTTGATCCCTTTGCAACTTTCCGATCATAGTATCGTAAATCATTATGAAAGTCTGAAAAGAACATAACACTCAAGAATTGAAAAATTAAACAAACCTCACTGTTATGCACTCATAAATAAAATAAAATTCTTAATGAGGTAAGAATTAATATTGTGAGTCATTTAAAAGTGTCTATATCAATCAATTAGAATGTATTAGAATCAAACTATCAAAGCAAACCTAGTAGTATTAGGAGTTCAAAATCGGTTAGACACCAAAGAGTTAATTATGTTGCACGGACAAAGGAATGTGCAATGTGCTTTAACCTACTAACACAATAAAGTGTTAGAATGCGTAAAGAAACAATAAAAAGTAAAAAAAAAAAGAAAGAAAAAGAAAGAAAAGAAAAACTAAGGCTAAGAGTCAATAAAAATTGTTGAAACCTGAAAACTCGAAAAATAGCGAAGCAACTTGGCAAACTTCGTTCGAGGTGTTCCTGATTTCCAAAAATCACAAAATTTAGAATGGAACCTCCTCGAATAATGTATACTTGATTTAAAGTGCGTTTCAAAGCTAAGAAATAGATCTTCAAACTCTATGAAGACATCTCAACCTAGAAATGCTAGGATCCAATCCAAAAAGTCGTCATAAGTCTATTGATTTCTTAAGCTTGAAAATTGGTAACTTCGATGAATGAAATTTAATAAATTTAACCCATCCATGCATGTATCATACTGGAACCGGAGTATAGGGGAGCTAAAAACAATTCCAAAACACCTCAAAGTCATACTGAATCACCTCCAAATCAATCCCAAACAGATTCAATCATTTTAAACATTTATAATACCTCAAATATGACATGAACAATTACTTGATCATTTATTCTCATTTCACATGTCATGTAACATTAGATTCTAATAATTCCACCTAATCATTAAGGCTCCGTTTGTTTGCTAGTAAAATGTTTTCCGGAAAATGATTTCTAGAAAATGATTTACTTTTCTGGTGTTTGGATGAATCTGTGTAAAATATTTTCTGTTATTTGGCAGATTACCTGAAAATATTTTCCGGAAAAGCTATTTTTATATATATTAATAAATTTATATTTTAAATTGTTTTTACATATATTGCAATGATTTATTTATAAATAAATAAATCAAATTAAATATATAATAATACTCAATTATTAAGCTAGAATATACATTAAATTAAACAAATATATATATTTAAGAAATTATTATCTTTTCATGAAGATATCTGGTTTTCTTGGCATACATACTGAATTAGTAATTGGTGGTTTCGAAGATATAAACTTGGATTTTTGTTTTATTTGAGCTTGCCACATACACTCCTAAGTTGAATATATCTTTTATCTTGGTTTTACGATCCATAAAGATTATAATTTTTTTAAGATTTGTAACTGTCCCTCTTAACAATATCATTTCGCATTTTAAATCCGAATTTTTTTCTTAAATGCATAATATAACTTACCATTACACTCAATATATTTTGATATTACCTTTTAACCAAAGTATCAGAGTATTAGTATAATAAACTATATGCTGAACCAGCATAAAATGAATATCCATCGAAAGGCTTCTCCAACTCTCCCCTTTCTCTAGGCCAATGACATCTATTATATATATATCCCTTAAATATGGTAAACAACAACAGAAGAATATTTTTTGCGGAATTATCCTACAAGAAAAATGTTAGCTTCTCCAAAATATAAAACCATTTTCCTTGAACAAACAATATAAATTGCAAAGCTTTGTAAGAATTTTGGTTTCTTAGGTTTTAAATAATCATCTTCATATAAATCAATCCAGAAGCTTCAATTTTTCTCGATACCACACCACCGACATCTTTTGTTTTCTCTCATTGAGTTATAAAATACCCATTTTGATAATGTATGACAGACTAACTAAGAACAAGCCATGCAATTTTTCAGCTGATTACCTACAAAAATCATCCGATATACTCCAGCAAGCTTGGTTCATGAACAATCATGTAAACTATGGTAATAGCTAAAATAATAAGAAATAACACAATCCAGAATTCCTAAACAATCATGTATTTGAGGTAGTTAGGGTCGAATAAAACAGGATTGAAGCAAAATGATAATAGATAATTATTCCAACCAAAAGAACCCTGATGGTATAATCAAGTCATTGAACATTCTTATACCACAAAAAGGATTAAAAGAACATATAGAATACTTATGAGGCTTGTGAAGAATGACAAGATCCTAAAAATCCATATTGACACTTCCCAAAAACAATATCTACATTCTTAACAACCTAATGCTAAACAAAGCTTCAAAATCACACCAGACCATACGTTACCCTTAAAGTGCACGTCCAGCTCTTATGGACCTTCTCCTTTCATAATCAGCATCATCTGTTGGCAACTCATGACGACAAACAGGGTAGGTATTCCTTATTCCCAGCCAAGGTATAATACAATCTCCATGATAGCGATGAGCACATGGCAGCTGCTTCATCTTTTCACCAAGGTTAACCTCATCCTTACAAACCGCACAAAGCGCATTGTTATTCACAACATCCTCCTGAGTTACGACCACACAAGGAAAATTCTCAACTACAGATTTCGAAGTTGGAGGCTTCCCGATAAATGCATTCTCATTCTCAGCAAACTGTCCGAACAGCATCTCATATTCGGCAGTATCAATATAGTCATCACGATCAGCAAAAAATGGGTCAGTGTTCTCACCCATTTCGAGGGTTGTTTCCAAATTATTAGCATTCAACAGAACCTCCCACTCCAAAGTCTCCAACCCAGCTGCCCTCTCGAAACTAACCGCATCTTCAGGTGCTATCATAGGGGAAATAGAAGGCAAAACCGAATTCACATCATCATCACCATCAACAAACACGCTTAAAACATCCCTCTCATCAACCCTACCATCCACTTCCTCCCACTCAAAGTCTTCAATGGTCTCCCGACGATCCTCCAACTGAAGCGAATCCTAGAAAAGTGGAATACTAACACTCACATCATCATCAACACCAACATCATAACAATCATTGACATGATCATCAATACCATAATCATCCCCAGAATTCAAATCAATTGTGAGCGTCCGGTTATCATTCTCATTCTCATCATCATCCTCCGAATCTGATCTAAACCCAACAATCCGCATGCTATCCCCAAACCTCTCAACGCCACTAAAATTAGAAGCGGCCTCATTAGCACTCAACCCCGAAACCCTCCTTTCCACAAAGAAATGGTTGTCTTCATATTCACCGCCACTAATATCAATCTCAACATCACTCGAATGAGTATCCATGGAATCAAACCCTAACGCCAACCTAAATCCAGCTCATGATTTCCCTTAATAACATCGAAACCGGGTTTGTTCAAAGCATCAGAAACCAAATCAGCGGCATCATTATTGCTAGTATTATTACCATTTCCGTTACCAGAATTGGAATTTTTATTGAGGTTATTACCGGAACTAACTTGAGATTGTTCGACGCGTTGGTGGAAGAGATCGATGACAAAGTTGACTTGGTTCTCGCGGCGGTCTGAAGAGATTGGGGCTGTTGACAATGAGGGAATCGAGGAGCGAAACGTCGTCGTCTGGGTGAGGGAGATCGGCGTCGGGGGAAGAGAAGAAGCGGAAATCACGAGATCATTAAGGGAGGGAATCAAGGGTGAGGGTTTGCTCGTGGTGGTGGTGATGATGGTTGTCCCGAACGAGGTCGTCTTCTGGGTCGTGAAGGTGAAGGAAAGTCACCGACGCCATGATTTTTTTTAAGTAAAGAGAACCAGAAAAATAAAAAATAGATTCTTCAACAAAAAAAAGAAAAGGAAGAAGAAGATGTTACCTGGATGAAGAAGGAAAAGGAAGATGAAAAACAGGAGGAGGAAAGAATTTGGTGAAAGTTTTGGAGGATGAAAAATGTCTTACAGAAATAAAATCTGTAAGACATTTTCTGTAAAATCCATCTCTTTTTACCTGTGCTTTGTATAACAATTTTCAAATGTAATTAATTTTCAATCAAACAAACATTGTAAAACTGGCAAACAAACGCACCCTAAGTTTGCATACTTGTTTAACACTTATGAACTAAGTACAGATGTTGATAAAGTATTTCATAATTCATATTTGGTGATTATATGATGTGATTTGTCAAGCTTCACTCGAACTCTAACTTTTCGATTTTTTTTTTTTTTTTGCAAAAGTACACGTTAAAATTAATGCATTAAGCTTATTCAAAGTTTAGTGAGTATTCACAAGAAATGCACTTTTATCCAAGTATTTAATATGTTTATTTTTAATTCTTTAAGTTTACTTATTCTTATTATGACTTAATTTAGTCACTTCATGTTAAGGACGCTAACTAGTTACTTGTACAATATGTTTTTAAGTATAACAATTTATTCATTATTTAATTCACTTATTGCAACTATTTATTTATCACTTTCCTCAATTCCACTTGGTTCATTAGCCCTTTATAAACGATAGAAAACTAAGAAGGATAGGCGAAATCATTAAGAAAACATATTAATATATTCCTACGACATGCAATTTATATCCTATTAGTTCTATTTGGTTCACTAAAACTTTACATTACGTTTTCTTCTTTAAGATTATTTCTTTTTAGTTCTTATTACTATTAAAATTTACCATTCTTATATATACTTTCACATATCATTTTTAATATCACTTAATTTATTTCATTTCTCACTTCAATTTACTTATGAAGCAATCTTTCACTAGTACCTCATTTCACCTATATATAAATTTTGATTCCACTTAACATTACTTTTCACTTCTCATATTTCTCAAACTAAGTTCGTAATATTCCCTTACTTCACTAATGATTTTATTTAGTGATACGTTATCACTTCTTCATGGTTTAGTGTCACAAATTATATTTCATTTCATTAATTAATTATTTTAGTCATTAAATTGTCTTATTTTACTTATCACCTTTATTATGTTATTCACTTAAATATAAACTTTCACAATCAATTCACTTTATAAATTATCTATTAAATCCATACATAATCATTAAAATCAACACTTAATTGTCATTTATTATCACTTTCTATATTTATTTCATTAAACTCTCTACTCATAATATAACATAGTAATTTCTATTTTAATGATTCAATTGCTTTTAAATTTCATCATATTTTTTAATATTATTCAATTTAGCACCACATTTTTTAACATATCATGAACACCATAAAATTTCTTATAATATAACTTCTCAAAGTCATATAATCTAAATTACTCACTTTAATTCTTAAATTTTATAATATAATATATCATTTGTTCCTTCACTCTCATAATATTTTTAACTAATTTCACATTCAATACACCTATTATTTCTCATAATTCAATTTAATCATTTGGAAATAAATAGAATTCACATTAGTACTTACATGACTAGAATTTCACTTCTTTTGTTTCATTTTCTTCTTTTCACATCTTAGTCACTTCCTCTTTTTCTCCACAACACATCCGCTATAACACTCTTCACTCGTCTTGATGTACGATGCTACTGGTGTACTTCAAAATTGAACGAAGAATTTTCTTTTATGTATGACAAATTCTACTGATGTACGACAAATTCAGAACATCTTAATGTTCTTTAAATTAAATTGATAAATTTTAAAAGGAGTCCAATATGATTAGAATCCATTTCAAATCACTTAACACTTATTGGGGTACATCCAAATCATAAAACAAAGTTTTGAAATTCATAGACTTAAAATGAAGTTTTTTAGGTTAAGTAAAATAGGGGATTTATCATAATAAAAAAGTTTAAACAAATTAAATAAAATCATAAAATAGAACAAAAATGTTTTGAAGGCTATAAAACAACTTAAAACTATTTGGAAAAATTTTTGAGTGATCAAAAGTGCCTGAGATCAAGTACATGCCTCAGAGGGCTCAAAATGGCCAAAATAGTGTAGTGGCGTTGTCTAGGAGGCTAGGTATCGGTACCTATCTCCTAGATTTTGATACCTAAGTCCCTGTACTATTGATTTTGGCATTCTGCCGAGTTGGGATGCAAGGGTATTGGATCCTAGGCCCTTAAAGTTGAAAATCAGGCAAAAAATACTTTAAAAACATATTCTAAAATCACCATATCATTCTATTATAAACCAAAACATAATTAATCAAAATTTAAACTCATTTAAACTCAAATATAGAGCATAAACAAATTCACAGATAGAATGACATTCATAATGGTTAAGAAAACTATAAAGAATTTAAACATGCCATTCCACCTTACATACAAAAAAAATATTTGTATACATGCTACCTAGTTCAAGTACAATAACATTTAAATGTTTAAAATATAACCTTAAAAGTATGTTGAGTGATGCGATGCTCTTAAGCTATCATAACGACTTCTTGGTAAGTCCCTACTTATGTGTTTTAAACCACTAATGTGTGAGCTATTAAGGATTTATTAATAATTTAGTTATGAAATTCATGCCCAAGTCCCTTATTGTAAGTTCATATCGTATTTGATCTTTCATTTCAACCCTTAAGCCATTTCTTTCACAAATTCATTTATCATATGTTCTACTTTTGGACTTATTATCGTATCTTATGATTCTCACAATTCAAATTCACTTTCTACCCTTAATGGCTTACTTAATTTAACATTCACCTTAATAACATTATAAGGTTTTTACTTAGGCCACATTTTGTTAGGATATATTATTACACCTTGTTCTTTGTGACTTTCACATTCATTTGTTTATAGTTCATATAGATTAATACCTTTTCAATACGTACCATTAAGGGTATCCAAACTGATATTCATGGTCATATCAAAAATCAAATTTTAGTTCGTTATGCCTTTAGTAAGCTCGAGAAACCAACCAAACCAACCACAGTAACACGTCGAAGTCCTATGTTTGAAGACTATAACAAAATGGATCCATAGCGTATCTAAACGCTACACCTTAAGACTAAAATATGTTTGAAACATCATCTCTTATCCCTCGCGTGTATATATTTCATACTGGCATGCCAATTGTATTGTAACTATCCCACCAAGCTACTGTTGAATCTAGTGCCCTAAGTGTAGTATTTTTTGTCAATGTACACTTGTAATTTTCCCGAACAGATTGCTTAATAAAATTATTCATGAATTATATTAATTCTTTGTATATTGTCCTCACATGATTTTTGCATGCAAAGCAAAATGGAAGCAAATGTTGCTCATTGATTATCTAATGTTTAACTAATATTAAGCGGTATTACATGATTGAACTGTAATACAACAAGACTACTTATATTAGTAGATGAACCTAAACATGTCCTTAGTTTAATTGGAAATAAACAAACTGATTGAAAGACTAATACGCCGTCTATCAAGTCGAATTAGAAAGATGTTTTGTCTTGGGCATCAGAGCAGATAACTTTTAGAAGATAGAGACATAAATGTGTCTGATTGGACTGATAGTACATCAGACCGAACCCAAGAATAATAAATCTTGAATCTATTTCTGGTTTTTTTACTTGTGACGTTCATAATGTGACATACCTAAATCCTTAGTAGATGACTCACTATATATACATGACTCTTACACTTTGATATAAGTAAAAGCCTGAGTTTAAATAGATAAGGAACCGAAAGTTGGTGCATTGGGTGTACAACTTTTGTAGTATGTAGCGTCATTCACAATAGTGGAATTCATAGTCCGAAACGTGGGTAAATGATATCCTCTCATTAGTATTACATGGTTGATGAAAAGTAAACGTGGCCACGAGTTATTCGTCTTTGTGTTGGATGACTTGATCACTATTTGTGTAATACCCTATACCCAACCCGATCGCCAGGTTCGGGTACCGAATGTCACAACAAATCCAAATATCTTAACCAAATTCTGTCTAATTTTACTACGAACTTAGACAACTCGACCTTTCTAATAACTAACTACCGTTAAGACTAATTTCATATTAAAATTAAATTTTTATAACTTTGGTTCCTTAAATAAACATGGAAGTTATTTACAAGTTTTGAATTATTGAAAAAATTACAGACGCAAACATTTTAAACCCTGAGGCATGGCCTATAAGGGTGCCCCTTTATATACATGAGTCAGCTTCCGTGTCCAACTCTAACCTTGGTGGAGACTAGCTTGCTCCTTTTATTTAATTTTCATGTCCTTATTTACCCTATATCCAAGCAGTAATTTTTATAAGTTTAAAGGAACTTAGTGAGGTCTATTCATGCAAATTTATAAAAGGCTACTTAATTTCTAAGAAAAGAGATTTTGTGCATAGAGTTAAACTCCCTAGGTTTCGTGGGAAAAATCTATGAACTCGGTTGGCGTATCCAATGCTGCCATTACTTTGAGCTGAATACTGGCGGTATAAAACTTGAGCTGACCATATCCATGTTCTATCTAGATATATTCTCTTCAAGGTCTTGGCCCTGCTATTCATTTTTCTGTTTTCATTCTACCCTTCTTGATAAGCTTCAATACTGTCCCCTATTCGCCTTCTCTGACCGGTGACAACTATCTGTAGTTATTCAATTAATTGCCTAGGTAGTGAGTCCTTAACTAAATCCTCTTTCCTAAATAAGGTCCTTTCTTGATACTGTATTTTATAGAATCTAAACATAGTGAGGGGCTAACTAACACTCTATTTTTCTTGGTGAACTCGTGCCTTAATGTAACCTTAAGCACTTATTCCTCTAGTCCGTTCCTTTAAAATACTTTATTAGACATGTAGTTTCCAAAGAACTATCTCTTATTCAAGTATCTCTTGATAATTTCCATCTCTAGTAGACCTACAAGATCTTTTTGGTGCTTCATGGCCTTGATGGACTTTTGCCTCTTATTATTTTTTGGCGGGCTTTATTGGTCAGTCAGTCATGAGATGTCATTAACTCTTATGAATGCCCTTGTTATCTACTCATTCTTTCAACTCATTCTTTCAACTATCTCCTTACCGATTTCTAATTTAAGATTATATCCTATTATAGCCTATTCTGTGTTTGCTTAAACAATATGAGATTTGCAACTTTTTTGGCGGACTCGTATTGGTTGACATCATGTTTACCATTTTGTCTAAGGGGTCTTTCCTTCCTTTTAAACATAATTGAGTTAAGACGCTTCCTAGGTACCATTCATCATTGCCTTTGACGAATTCTCTTATTATCTCGTTAGTTTGTGTTCCCATAAGTATCGTGTTCATTCTGTCTTGTGACTTGTCACGCATGTCAGAATGCGACTTTTGCTTTGTACCTTGGCGGGTCTCCTAGTTAATTGATCTACAGATTTCACATGCTACCATAACCCAACTATACTTTTGCACACATAACCCCATGTTTAATGTCTTGGTAGATTATCCCGTGTTTATTGTCTCGATAGACTACCTTATGTTTACTATCTCGGTGAACTACCCCGTGTTTACTAACTCAATGGATTACCCCGTGTTTATTGTCCCGATGGATTACCCCATGTTTACTGTCCCGGCGGACTACCCTATGTTTACTATCCCGACGGACTATCATGTTGCCATAGCTGAACTAAGGTTTTACACATGTAACCCCATGTTTAATGTCATGATCGACTCCATTGGTTGCCATAGCCGAGCTATGGTTTTACACCTTGAATTATTTCTATAATGTTGCCTCAAAGGACTTTACCGTCATCACAATGTCACCTCATAAAGTCAATAGACCGTTGTCACGTTGTCGCCCTAAAAAGTTACTCGATATCATTTTGCAATGCCGTACAATCTCTATTGAATCCCCATTTTATTTTACCCATTCCTCCTTTTCATCTAGTATTCCTATCTTCAACTACCCCGTCAAAGTATATCCTTCCTTTCTCTGCATCATATATATACAAACATTTCA
Organism: Gossypium hirsutum; assembly: GCF_007990345.1. NCBI lineage: Eukaryota > Viridiplantae > Streptophyta > Magnoliopsida > Malvales > Malvaceae > Gossypium > Gossypium hirsutum. The sequence continues at coordinate 66,497,493 of NC_053436.1, read as the reverse complement.
CGCAATTTATTGTATTTATTTCTATAACATATAGTATACCACCCATTAACACTTCAATTTATAACTAAATAAACATCCAGCATATATGCATGCAAACATACTCAGTCACCAGGTTTATACACAATTGCGGGTTCATACAACACAAAATAGACACAGACTCCTGAAAGTATTCCAATCTTTAACTACCCCATCAAAGTATATCCCTCATTTCTCTGCATCATGTACATAAAAGCATTTCACGCAATATATTGTATTTATTTCTATAGCATACAGTACGCCACCTATTAACACTTCAATTTATAACTAAATAAACATTCGACATACATGCATGTAAGGATACTCAGTCACCAGGTTTATACCTAACTACGGGTTCATACAACATGAAATAGATATACTCATATCTTTCTAGTAGTTCATTATCATCAATCACCCAAAAATGGAGCACAGAAATTGACCTTAAATCCTTTATCCTTGTCAGCTTAGCTTGTCACAACGCTAGAGCCTACTTCGTCCTAGTAGCTAAGCATGACAACCATTTATCTTGGTTAATTTGAAGACATTTAAACCTTAAAACCTAGAACCCAGTTTATAGAAACCTATTAGGAGCTCTTACTTTCTCCTTCATCAAATCCTCGAGTACAGAAGGATAAGAAAGCTTATCGGTTACTCAATTTCTCTACTCCCAGATTCCAATTCTTACAAATTTTTCTCTATGTAGAGCTTTCCTAAGTTCTCTTCTTCTCCTGAGCAATTGAAAAAGACAAAACAATTTAAAAGATACTTACAGATTGAATTAAAGAGAAATTTTCTTTTTTTCTAGAATTGCCACTTTCGCCTATATATATCTACTATACGTAGTCTCCTAAACCCTTTAAGCCAATTATTGGAAATAATTATGTGTCCCACTATGGAACCAACTGGTTCCATCCTAACCAAACAAGAATTGAAACTCAACTATTTACTTGACGGTTCATAATTTTTCCCAAAATTTCTGGTAGAGTCCGCCAACTCTCTACATTGTTCAATTAAGTCTCAAAACTCCTCTAGATTAAATCCAGGTGTGACAATTTGATAGTGATTAATTTTTCATGAAGGAAGATGTTATGACTACCATGAGATAAAATAGGATCATATTGGGAGAACGAATATTATCCCAAAGAGATTGAGGATATCCTATGAGAGTAACACACTTTTGATAAGGTCATTAGATGAGCACTAATCGAGTTGCTTTACGTAATAGTATTATGTTGGGGAGAGCTTAGTCATGATACTATAATGAAATGACTTTGTGACTAACTGAATTTATACTTAATAGGCAAAAGGTTAGAACTTAATTATAAATCATTTGAGCCTCAATTGCATATGTCCAATTGGTCCGTCCGCTCGCTCGTTGAAATAATAAATGAATTACGTGTTGAATCAAAATGAACAAAATGAAAATGGAGAAAATGAAATCATTTAGAAATGAATGTGGTTTTCTAAAAATGGAAATGGAAATGAAAATGAGAAATAAACATGAAATTCTAAAAATGATCGGAAGATTGAGCTTATGTTTTTGAGCTATTTTAAAGCCTAAAAATAAAAATGAATCATATGATCATAGTGAAAAAGTTGACTGGTGAAATATTAAATATATTTTCTTGAAAATTTTATCAGGGGTAAAATCATCATAATTTTACTGAGGGTAAAATTGGGATGAGAAATTTATTTAATATAAACATTGAATTTTATTTTTGGAAATAGAAAAATAGAATTTGGTTGGGTTGGATTAGATTACAAAGTATTGGGTCGAAAAGTCCGGGAAGTACTTGTAATTGGACCTAATATGGAAGAAACCCGAAAGCCCTTTATTTAATAAAGGAGGACGACAAACCCTAGTATATTTAAATAGGGTTGCCGTCCCCTACATCCTAGTAAAACTAGAATTTTGTTTTTCTAGTTCAAATAAACTTCTCTAATTTAACAAAGGTTTTACCTTCTCTCCTGATAAATACATGACACTGGTAGGGTATAAATAAAACTTTAAGATATCATGATTCTGATCGAAAATAGAGAGACTTTTATTCTCTAAGAATCAAATATATTTTTCGGGATAACGATTCTACAAATTTCTATTTAAGAAGAGAATTTTTTTTCACCTAAAAAGAAAAGAAAATTAGTTCTAGTTTCTGTGTTTGATTTGATTTGATTGAGCCCACACTTGAGGCAATTCATGGTACGAGAATAGCAGAGAAGATCGTTTGGTTGCAAGCCAGAAACGACAAGGATCCGTCTATCTGAAAACATATGTATGATCTCGGTCTAGGGTTTATTGTTATAACTCTCACAAATTGGGTTGTTTTTTTACCCGCATGGCTCGTGCGTGTTAAAAACAAAAAAAATTATGAAACAATTTAAAGAGCCAGTTCGAATTGCAAGCATACAATATCAATTGTAATATTTATAGTTATGATGGAACATGAAGTTTTCCAAGGGGTCAAACCAAAAGGAATAAACGATTGAGCAATAGCTAACATATACAATAGAATTTAAGTGGCTACTAATACGATTTTATAGTACAACAATTCATAAAAATATGAGTTTGCAAGAGAATTAAATATTCTACTTCAAGGACCAAATTGCAAGAAATATAAAACTATAAGGATTATCTAGGAAATAACTAATGGGGGTTGGTTGACTTCGATGTGGTTCATGAAATCTCGAATTAGGGATATAAATAGCATAAATTACCAAGTGACTCCAATTTATCTTTCGATCTTAATTTCACCAACTTTAATGAATTAGCTTCGATTTATCTTCTAATCTCACAGGTTAATCAAAGACTAATGAATGGGTTCTTGACAAGATCACCTTTCGGTCTAACTTTATCTTGATATCCCTTAGGGGTGTCACACCTAAGTTCTTAGTTCTATTCAAATTAGTCCAATTTGTTACGATTTAGTCCTTTGTCCAAGGGATGTTAGTTTACCCACATCTTCAGGTTTAGCTACACATGCTCAAAGTAAGGAAAGTAAAAATAAACATGAAAAATAAGGCAGCCATGAAAGTAAAGCTTGAGAAAAATATTAAAGTTGAGATTTTTATGCAAAAAAACTTAAATAGTATGAAACCAAAAGCATTTAGTAGATAAATCTAAGGCAAAAAACATAAAAAGAACAAGCTTTAACAGATTTAAAGTCAAATAAATTGAGATACATTAAACTAAAGCTTAAAGTGTCTTGAAAGTAAGGTACAGGGACTGGAAATGTAAATAAACCTTAGTTACAGTGATAACTAACTTAACTAACATTAGACAAGAACAATAAGCAAATTCAAGAAAATAAACTCTAATCTAAGGTAGAAGAAGAGAAAAATAAAAACCCTAGAAAAGTTCAGAGAAAAACTAAAGGAAATATAGAGAAAACTAAACATAAAACTAAGCTAGTGTGTGTCTCTTTCCTCTTTAGAAATTTTTACCTATTTTGATGACTTTTCATTGCCAAAAATGCCCCATACATGGGCCTTGTGTGATTGGTGGGCCAGGTAGACAAAGATTGCCCTTTTTGTCCAAGTTTGTCCCTTTGAAGAAGGTGATACCGTGATATCTAAAAAAGGATATCTCGATATCTTGAGCAATATTGAATCTTGGTGTCTTCCTTGGAAGGTGGATATCGTGATACCACTGAAGGGAATCATTGGTCTTCTACACTGTTAGAGGTATCGCGATTCCAAGGGTTAGATATCGCAATACCCTTGCCTTAGGTGCTGTTCTTGCTTGTTTTCGACCTTCGACACATCCCTACATTACTCAAACACACATTAGGCCTCCCAATGGCACTATCAACCAATTTGGTTTAAAAAAGTAGATAAAAACGAGACATTTTCACTTATTACCCGAAAAATATTAAAATAACGAAAATAACAAAAATCTATGCTAAAAACTCTATTTTGCTCGAGAGAAAACTCCTTAAAGTAAACATACATTTTCAAAATATTGCACATGTTAATAATTATTAGTTTTATTTTCTAAAATTCATAATATTTTGAAACAACCATTTAGAATGAAATTGAATATATGAAACCTTGGCATCATAATTTCATGTTGTTTTACTTTCTCAATCATTTTGAAGAATATTAACAATTAATTTAAATTTATATTTGATAAAATTACTTGAATTTTAAAAATTAAACATTTATATTATTTATTTTACTTTTATCAAGCATAGTATTACTGAAATGTTACGAACTTTTAACTAATAAATATAAAATTTTAAAATTAATACATACAATCTAATCTGTGCACGAGATAAAAAAACTAGCTTATATTATATATGTGTGTGTTTTTTCTATTCAAATTAAATGTGTCTATCTATAGTTAAAAAATGAATTTTGAATAATAAAAAAGAATTTGAAAAGGGATAAAGATAAAGATAATTTGAGGAAGTTGTTAACAAGGTAGTCAATATCATATAAGTTGATATACTAGTTTAGATTTATTGATTTTTTTCTAAAAAGAATAATATAATACATGTCTTTTATCTAAATAGGGTTTTTCTTGTATTTTATAAAAAAATAAAATTTATTTAGAACTATTTTATTTACTAAAAGTAATTTTAATTAGTGACTTTAATTCATTATAATCTATTAATAATAACTTGAAAAAAAAAGCAAATTAAAAAATATTTTAAGCTCATTAAAAAATTTTTGGACTAAGTTATGTAGGCCTAATCCATCAAAAAATATTGTTACTCTCTTTTTAAAACCCAACCAGATTGTTTATTATATTTTTAGGGTTTCATCTTATTTTTGTTTGCGCATTTTCTTTCTTTTCCATAGTTACTCTAGATTCTTCTTCTTTTACTTTCTGCTACAATGCTTCTTCTCCTATAGTTTGATTCTTCTTCCTCTATATTCAACTACAAAGTGAGATTGTTTGGTGTATGATAAGTTTCCATTATAGTTTCCAATCACTCATTATCCCCGAATTTGAGAAACAAACACACATAAAAGAAAGGTCTTTATTTGGTATTGCCCAGTACCATAAATTCCGACAGAACAGATGAATTTTGACTGGAACATAGCAAAACAATTGGTACCAAATGAAATTTAAATCGTAACGAAGCTTGTGGGTGAGTGTCTTGGTCTCTTATTGGAACGGAATGTTTCAACCGATACAAGCGGTACGGTATAGAACTAATTTTTATAGTTGTTAAAACACATTGCACTAATATTACGTTCGCTTCAATTTAATGGGATAAAGTTATAATTAATAATTCAATTGTTTAATTGAATGGAATGAAATAGAATTGTAATATTATTCTTGTGTTGGGTTGAATAAAATAGATGTTATAAAAAAATTTGAAATGGCCAGAGTACCTTTAACAGATTTTGTTTAGGTAAATAACTATTGTTATTAAATTTTAATAGGATTATTATATATAATTTAATAAAAATAAAAATAAAAATAAAAAATATAATCATATTTTAATATAATTATTATTAAATATAATTTAATAAAAATAAAAAAATATATAACTTAATAACATTTTAAATATAATTATTATTAAAATATAAATTAATAAAAATAAAAATATATAATGTTAGAAAAATAATATATAGTCTACTTTATTATTTTTAAACTACAATGTATATTTGTGTGCTAGTGGCACGGGTCAAAGTGCAAAGCCCGTGACCATGGTACAAGTTGTGTCCCATGGAGGTCTATGGATTCAATGGGGATCATTTAGCCCACGAGAACTGGCCCAATTGAAGGAATTGATGGAGAAGCCTGTTAGACTAAAACCTGGGTGACCTAATGATGCAGATATGGAAACATATACTACCTTAACAAATATGGGAACTAATCTTAGAAGATTGATAGATAATCATATCTTGTAAAGACATATTAGATTTGATATTGTAATATTGTAAATCCTTTGATTTAAGGGATTCGCTTAATCTCATCCATCGATGTAACTTAATCTAGACCGTCAGTTGTAGGAGAACTCAATTATAAATAGAGAGTCTTCCCTCACTTGTAAATCCATCTATTGCATCTTGAATTCTTTAAGAGTAATAGAATTCTTTGAGAGTATTTACTTAAACACCTCTCGTGCATTGTTTTCTATGATTTTCTATTCTTTTGTGGTTTCTTTTGGCAGAGTTGCTTTCGCTATATAAATTGGTGCATTAGAGGAATTCTTTGTGAATCCTTATTTTGTGGTGGTTAGGCTTACTTAGGCATGTTTGTATCAAAAGGATCGTCCAAGGCTGCACGAATTGCAAGACTAAAGATCTAACCCCCTGACAAGTGGTATCTGAGCTTTGGTTGCGAAGGCGTAGTTGGGATGTTGAAAGAAGTTGTCAATTAGAATGAGCTAGTGGAGACCCGTGGAAGGGCCAAAAAAGTAACTCGATCGACGGATATGTTGTCAGCTTTGGAGGAATGAGTGGTCAATCTCTAAGAGTCTATAGGAGATGTGAAGAACAATATCGAGATGATCGAAGGGCGTATTGCGGAGTTGGACTCGAAGGAAGAGTAGTTCAAAGAAGCAGTGTTGGAGTCTCTTAATTCTAATGTGGAAGAGATGCAAGAGGAGCTCAATTCCACTGTGGGTAAGCTGATAGAAAGGGACGATGCTCTCGAGGCTATGGCTATGGCTTTGAAGAAAGAAACAATTGCTACAATAAGGGCTTTAAGCGCAAAAGTGGAAGAGCTCGTGGGTGAGCTTTCTTTGTGCCAAACTGCTGTGTGTAAATAAGTGTTAGGTGGTACACCAAGCCATAAGATTGACACTCTCAAACCGGAGATGTTAAATGGGACAAGGTTCGTAAGGGAGGTGGACAACTTCTTATAGGAGATTGAGCAATACTTTAGTGCCATGGCCATCAAAGATGATGATGCTAAGGTAAATGCTACTTTTTTGTAACTCACTGATGTTGCTTTGTTATGGTGGCGTCGTAGGCCCACAGATGTGAGACGTGGTGGAACTGGAATTGAGACTTAGGAGGAGTTCTAAAAGGAGTTCAAAGTGTAGTTTTACCCAGAATATGCCGAGAATGAGGCTCAAGAAAAGCTGTGTTAATTCTCGCAACAAGGCACAATAAGGAAGTATATGAGACAGTTTAGTGAGTTGATACTGCAAATCACTAATTTGACTGAAGATAAGGCATTATTCTTTTTTATGGATGGGTTGAAGCTGTGGGTTAAATAGGAATTAGAACGTCGAGGTGTCTAAGAACTGTCAAAAGCCATGGTTGTAGTTGAGTCGTTGCTCGAGATTGTTCCAATGAAAGATAAGTTTTAGTCTTCCAAGCCTAACAGGAAGGCTATAGTGGGGGAGATAATGATGAAGAGAGACATAATGATGATGAAAACAATATCAATAATAGTAATGGGAAACCATGATATGGGAAGTGGAGACCCAACAACCCCCCAAAAAAGGGGGAGCAAGATGAGATGCTTCTTTTGTAAGGGGCCACATATGAAGAAGGACTGCCTAAAGGTATCTTCGTTTTCGGTTATTAAGAAGGATGATGAGCTAAAGGAAGAGAAGCCTGTTGAGAAAAAAGACATCAAGGATTAATTTAATAATACTCATTCCTGCAAAAAGGAATGGCAGGGAAGGGTTGATGTTTGTAGACATTAACATTGGAGGTTAGAAGAGGAGTGCTCTTGTTGATATGGGTAGCATCAACTTTGTTCATATCAAAAAAGGATTTAAGGAAACTTGGTCTCTTGATTAGGAAACCGAATAAGAAAATCAAGATGGAAAATTTTGAAAAGTCCCCAATTGTGCGAGTAATTTGAGGTATAGAGCTATAAATCGACAAATGGAAAAGCAATGAAGATTTTGAGGTAATCCAATTAGATGATTATGATTTTGTGCTTGACTTAAACTTCCTTGACAATATTCAAGCGATTCTATTTTCATGGGTATATCAAATTCATATTGTTACTAGTCCATTATCATAAATTTTTGTATTGGTGCATTAAGATATGAAAGTTGGGACTGAGGTGCTATTGTCAATCCAACTAATTGAGCATGTTTCGTATGGAAAGAACATTAACTCGATAGAATGGAGTACTATGGAAACCCTTTTGGAAATGTTAGTGGCACATAAAATCGATATGAGGCCTATAGATTCGACTGTGGAGCTACCACCTTTGGGAAAAGTGGGTTGTGCATCGAATTTTGAGGGAAAAGTAGCGATGTAAAAACAGCCGGGACAAGTAAATGCTGCGAGTTTTAAATTTTAATTTTTTGGCTTGGTAAGATCGTAAGACCCTTTCAAAGTTCTTAAGCAAAGACATTGAGGGACTGTGGGGAAATCGAAGCAAAGATGTGAGAATCAAAAGGATTCCAATAAGAGCAAGTCAAAATTGGGGCAAGTTAGAGCGAAAACTTCTTGCCAACAAGATGTACGAAAGAGTGCAATGGTTCAAGTTAAGAGGAAACGGAAGTCGAGGTGAAGGTCTCGAAAGAAGGGATAACCCGATAGCAAGACTAGTCGAGAATAAGCTAAGGCGACGTGAGAGTTCCAAGTCGAATCAAGTTAGTGTCATTCTGAAGGTGTAATGAAGGCATTGCGGGAATGAGTGGGGAAGAATATCACAGGTCAAAGTGCAAAGTCCATGACTATGTCACAAGATGCACCTCATGGTGGTCTATCGATTGGACGGGAATCCTTTAGCCCATGAGAACTGGCTCGATTCAAGGAACTGATGGAGAAGCCTATCAGATTAAAGCCTAGGTGGCCCAATGATGTAGATATGAAAACATAGACTACCTTGGTAAATATAGGAACTAATCTTAAAAGGTTAATAGAGAATCATATCTTGTAAAGATTATATTAGATTTGATATTATAATCTTGTAAATCCCTTGATTTAAAGGATATGCTTAATGTCATCCGTCGGTATAACTTTATCTAGACCGTCAGGTGTGAGAGAGGTCAACTATAAATAGAGTCTTCCTTCAGTTGTAAATCCATCTATTGTATCTTGAATTCTTTAAGAGTAATAGAATTCTTTGAGAACATTTACTCAAACACCTCTCGTGCATTGTTTTCTATGGTTTTCTATTCTTTTGTGCTTTCTTTTGGCAGAGTTGCTTTCACTATAAAAATTGGTGCATTAGAGGAATGCTTTGTGAATCCTCTTTTTGTGGTGTTAGACTTAGACGTTTTTGTATCGAAAGGATTGTCTAAGGCTGCATAGATTGCGAGACTAAAAATCTAGCCTCATGACACTAGAGTATCATTAGCAAAACAAATAATTTAGTTATCCTCTAAAGTAAAAAGCAAAAAGTAAAAGATTAAAAGTAGTAAATAGCTTGATAATTATAATTTCATCCAAACATAATGTTCATACATTAACAAAAAGTTACATGATGTTATTAGCTCATATGCCATAGTCTATATGTTAAATTTTATAGGATAAAAAAGTTACAACAAATTATTACATTTTATCATGTCATTAGACCATCCAAATATTATATATACAAAAAGTTATCAAAAATTTATCAACACAACCATGATTTTTTAATGGGCAGAAATAAATCTTCTCACCCATTCCAATCGCACATAATAAGGTACACTAAAGAAAACAAGTATTTGTGTTGGATAATATGAAATTTTGCTCTATGCAAGAAAGCATTCATTCTCAATTAATATTTTTACTTCACATAAGGTTAAATATAATTTTTGGGCATTTTCTTGAATGAGCATTTCTGACTTTTCTTTATTTAGCATTTCGGAGGCAATACTCCTACTTAATTCAAAGCCAACAGTCTAAATAGTTTCCCTCAATAACGTGGCGGCATCATTAAGTGAAGTAGAAGAAATTTATTCACTTCCATCAGAAATATTTTTTTTTGAAAATGTGGAATCATCATAGTTTGGCTTCGACAATTACAATTGTGTAGTCGAGACATCCATCTCATCCAAGGAAACATCATATTTGTATCCATGGTAATTGTTTCCTTCTTCAGGATTTTTTACAGTAGCTACATCCTCAGTATCAATATCTTAACAATATCAACAACTGTTTGTGCATCTTTGTAACAACCCGATTTTGGGGCTAGCAAGAACAGTAGTTTTGGGACCACGAATCTGACGTAGAACAATTCATTTTTATTGTATTTTTATGGTCTATAGTTTTATGGAACTATTTCTATGAAAATCTTGTTAAAAAATTTTGACGTTTGGCAACTCAATTTAGTCAAAAGGACTAAATATAAAAAGTACAAAAGTTGAGTTCTACTTGCTAAAGGTGTCCAATTGCTATGAGATTTTAATTTAGAGGTCCTTAGTTGGTAATTAGACCATTGGATAAGTTAGTGGACAAAAATGGACATGAATAGGTAAAACTTCAAAGTTATACATTAAGGGCATTTTGGTTATTTGGAAAATAAAAGAATAAATAGGGAAAATAAAGTCAAAATTGGTGTCCATCTTCTTCTCAATGGCCGAAATTTTCATGCTCACCATAGCTAGGCTTTCTTCAACTTTCAATTTTGATTGTAAGTGCATCCTAGCCCTGTTTTTAATGCTCTTTACATTTTTGAAGTCGTTATCATCCGATTTACCTATTTCCACCATTATTTTGAAGTAGGGTTCATATCTAAAAATTTACCCATGGGTGACATGCATGTATTTTGATGATTGATGGAAGATATTGTATGTTTAAGGTGTGATGAACAACTTTTACTAAGTGATTTTTAGTGAAAATGCATAAAAAAGACTTATTTGTAAAAGTTGTAAAAATGGGTAGTAGAAATGTGATTTGATGAAAAGTGTGGACTGTTATGAGCATGATTTAGGTTTGGTTAGGCTTGGGTAACAAAGAAAATGGATACATTTCATTTTACGAGCCTAAGGACTAATTTGTAAAGATGTGAAAAGTTAGGGACAAAACTATAACTTTTCCATAATGTGATTTTTTGAGTAATGTGATAATTAAGTAAGTTAAATTTGCTATTATAGATCAAGAAAAATGAAGTTCGGACCTTGATCAGGGGAAGAACAAGGTTATTGATGATTAGATTTGTTTCCTACTATTTTGTATCGAGGTAAGTTTGTGTGTGAATAATGCAATGTTATGTTATGTATTTAATGCTTAGTATTGTATAAATTGTACGATTATTCCTATGGAAATATTCAACAAAGTTTCGACGATGAGAAAAATCCCAGTTGAACCTTAGGAATAGTTTAGCGTACAAGTGACATATCAATAGGAAAGCATGTGTTATGTGATCTATGTGAATCCAGGTGCTAGTCATGTACGTCCTACCAGTGGCTGGGTAGTCCAGCATGTTTTACGGATACCTGATAGCTTGTGTGAGCAGCTTGTGTAGCTATGTCTTGACTGACAGCTTGTGTGAGCAGGCCCGTGATTAGCTCGTGTGTGAACCCTATGTGTTATGAGATATGAGGTAGCATTGGCTACATATGTGGCACTTATGTGCAAGACTTTCCGTGTATCCGATAGTATTCCAAGTGTTCAACGGGCAATCCGAAAAGTATGTCAAAGTTGACAAAGTATGCAACTATGTTATGAGTTAGTACAGGTATGTATGTAGAACTCATGAGTACGGACTTTAGTATAAGATGAACTCTTGGTATGAATGCTAATGAGTAAGTTATGCCTAAGATACATGATATTTACGTTAACTTATGTTGAGTAGTTGTATGATTAATGTATGATTTATTTTGCTTATTATTTGCATGCAATAAGCTTTAAAGCTTACTCTCTTTTTCTTTCCATTCCTTATAGTGTCGCCAAGTTAACTCGGGGATCGAGGGTCGTCGGAGCTCGATTCACACTATCAAATGATTTTTTGGGTATACTTGGTTTCAATATTTTGAGTATGACATGTATAGTGACTTGGTCATTTTGTTATGTGTCATATTGGTTTAGCCAAATGTGTTGGCATTGTAATGGTTAATGACTCATTTTGTATATGGCGCTATTGGAAGCTGAATAATATTACTTTTGTTGGTTATTGGTATGTTTATGTGATGATGCTTATCATAAAGATAGAATTGGCATGGATGGAAAATAAAGTATGTGATGTTTATGCATGATAGATGTTAGTATGTACAGATGATGTATTGATATCTTGTTTGTGGCTGATTTGGTTGTAAGTATATGTTTGGATTGGTGTTGCTTGTTGTTGTGTAGGTTGGTGCAAGTAAGGGTGGTAAAATGGCTTGGTAAATAGCCTTATTTTTGTCTACACGGGCAGAGGCACGGCCATGTGTCTCAGCCGTGTGAAGGACACAGCCTAGGGACATGGGTATGTGTCCAGGGCGTGTGAAGTCTGCACCTATTTTATGAAAAATTTCAAAAATTAAATTCGCCACACGACCTAGTACACGAGCGTGTGACTTGGCTGTGTGACTTCTTTCGGTGCATAATGTCATAAACAGAGAGTTACACGGGCGTTTGTGATCACATGGCCAACCTACACGAGCGTGTCCTAAGCCACATGAGTATGTGACCCTGTTTTGATGCAAAAATTTTTCTAAGTGTTATATAATTTTCTAAACTTATCAGTTTAGTCCTGAACTACCTCCAATGCATGTTTAGGGCCTCGTAGGTTTGTTTTAGGGAAGACATAATTGAAAATGAAAAGTTTCAAATTTGGATGGAAATTTATGTCTCAGTTTTGTATTTTAGTTTGTGTTTAAGTCCGACGATGCCTCGAGCCCAGCTCTAGCATCAGATACAGGTAAGAAGTGTTACATTTTGTGGTATCAGAGCTACAATTTAGTCAGTTCTCAGGCTAACGTAGTGTGTGTACGAGTCTATCTATACATGCCATATATAAATTGTGATAGTGTAACGACTCCTGACAATTTTAAACTGTGTTTTTATATAGTAATGGATCCCGATCGAGCTGTGACAGATGATGTAGAAAGTAATGCGCCGATTCCCGCCCAAGGGATGGTGCCAGTTGAGAGTAGACCCGTAACTGTGAGTCAGGGAGGAGTGGCTCAGGAAGCCTTCTTCCAGATGATGAACGAGTGGATCTTAGGGTTCGTTCAAACAAACCCAGCCATTTAACAACAACATGCTCTACCCCCTCCTAATCTTCAACTTGTCCCCATAGTGCCTCAACGTATGGAATTTATGAGATTGAATAGAACCTAGGTTGATAAGATCAGAAAGTAAGGGGCTGAAGAATTTAGAGCAAATACCGATGATGATCCCGAAAAAATAGAATTTTGGCTCGAGAATTCTATTAGAGTATTCGATAGATTATCTTGTACACCTGATGAATGCTTGAAATGTGCTATATATTTACTGAGTGACACAGCATATCACTGGTGGAAGACATTAGTATCTATGGTTCCGGAAAAGGGTTACATGAGAATTCTTTCAAGAGGAGTTCCGAAAGAAGTATATCAGTTTTTCATCGATTAGAAGCGTAAAGAATTTCTTGAGCTGAAACAGGGTCGCATGTCAGTTGCTAAGTATGAAAGAGAGTTTGTTCAGCTCAGCAAGTATGCTAGAGAGTGTGTTTCCTCTGAAGCTATTATGTGTAAAAGGTTTGAAGACAGGCTTAGTGAAGACATCAGATTGTTAGTGTGTCTTCTCGAGCTAAAAGAATTTGTTGTGCTCATAGATTGGGCTTGTAAAGCAGAGGAACTGACCAAAGAAAATGGAAAAGCCAAGTCTGAGTCTAGAGATGCAAGAAAGAGACCGATGGGTAAGTAATTATAATCTTAGTCTAAGAAATCTAGAGAAATGCATTCTTGTTCTCATACTTTAGTTGGGTTTTCAAATCGAAATCGTAGAAATCAGTATTTGGGTTTTAAAGCTCAGACTACTTCTATTGCGAGCGTTGGTAACCGACCCAATAGATCTGGATACCCATATTGAAAGAAGACGTCACCCCAGCGAGTGCCAAATAAATGATTGAGTTTGTTTCAAGTGTGGTTCCCAAGATCACTTCAGTAAAGATTGCCCTGAGATGACTGAAAAATAAAAGTTTCAGAGTACAAGGCCGAGTAATACTGCTTCTAGAGGAAGACCCTTGAAAAATATAGGGAATGGAGCTAGCAGCAAAAATGTGACAAAGGATTCAGCTGCAAGATCTAAAGCTCGAGCACCTGCTAGGGCTTATGCCATTCGTGCTCGCGAAGATGCATCTTCTCTCGATGTTATCACCCGTATTTTTTCTCTTTATGATACTACTGTTATTGCTTTGATTGACCCAGGATCTACCTATTCATACGTATGCATGAATTTGGTAATTAGTTAGAATATACTTGTTGAGTTTGCAGAATTTATGATTAAGGTGTAAAACCCTTTAGGTAATCATGTATTAGTTGATAAAGTATGCAAGAAATGTCCTTTGATGATTAGAGGTCACTGTTTTCTGGCTAACTTGATGTTGCTGCCGTTGATGAATTTGATGTTATATTGGGTATAGGTTGGTTGACTATGCATGATGTTGTAGTAAATTGTAGACGAAAAGTCATTGAATTAAAATGTGAAAATGGTGAAATTCTTTGAGCTGAATCAGATGAATCAGATAGATTGCCAATTGTGATTTCTTCGATGTCTGCTCAAAAATGTATAAGAAAAGGTTGTGAAGCTTATCTTGCTTATGTGTTGAATACAAAAAAATCTGAATTGAAAATTGAATCAGTGCCAGTAGTGTGTGAATATTCAGATGTGTTTCCAGAAGAATTGCTAGTTTTGCCTCTAATTAGAGAAGTTGAGTTTGGTATTGATTTAGTCCCTGGGACTACACCGATATCGATAGCTCCGTATAGGATGGCCCCGACTGAATTGAAGGAGCTAAAAACTCAGTTGCAAGAATTGATAGATAAGGGTTTTGCGAGACCAAGTTATTCTCCCTAGTGTGCACGGTATTATTTGTAAAGAAGAAAGACGGATCCATGAGACTTTGCATCGATTATTGACAGCTTAATAAAGTGACTATAAAGAACAAGTATCCCTTGCAGAGAATTGATGACTTGTTTGATCAGTTGAAAGGGGCAGCAATGTTTTCAAAGATAGATTTAAGATCCAGATACTACCAGTTGCGAGTTAAAGAGTCGGATGTGCCAAAGAGTACTTTTAGGACAAAGTACGGGCACTATGAATTTCTTGTCATGCCTTTCGGACTAACAAATGCTCCTGAAGTTTTTATGGACTTAATGAACCGAATTTTTTGACCGTATTTAGATAAGTTTGTGGTTGTTTTCATTAACGACATACTGATTTATTCTCGAGATGAGGCAGAGCATGCAGAGCACTTGAGGACTGTTTTACAGACTTTGAAAGAAAAACAATTGTATGCTAAGTTTAGTAAAAGTGAATTTTGGCTTTGAGAAGTCAAATTTTTGGGACACAATGTTTCAGGTGATGGTATCTGAGTTGATCCGAGTAAGATTTCTGCTATTGTTGAATGGTAACCACCAAATAATGTATCCGAGGTTAGAGGTTTTTTTGGGATTAGCTGGTTATTATAGACGGTTTGTTAAAAGATTTTCTATGATCGCTACTCCTATGACAAGATTACTGTAAAATGATGTTAAGTTCGAGTGGTCTGAAAAATGTCAACAAAGTCTTGAAAAGTTAAAGGCATTATTGAATGAGGCACCAATTTTAGTACAACCTGAATCGGGGAAAGAGTTTGTAATTTGTAGTGATGCATTATTGAATGGATTAGGATGCGTGTTGATGTGAGAGGGCAAAGTGATAGCTTATGCGTCGAGATAGCTGAAACCGCATGAAAAGAACTACCCGACGCATGATTTAGAGTCGGCTGCCATTGTGTTTGCCTTGAAGATTTGGATACATCATTTGTACGATGAGAAATGTCATGTCTTTACCGATCATAAAAGTTTAAAGTATCTGATGACTCAAAAAGATCTGAACTTGCAACAATGGAGATGGCTTGAATTATTAAAAGACTATGAGCTTGATATTGATTACCATCCAGGAAAGGCGAATGTAGTGGCCGATGCTTTGAGTAGGAAATCCTTGTTTGCTTTGAGGGCCATGAATACACAGTTGACTTTATCCAATAGTGGTTTGATTTTAGCCTAGTTAAGAGTTAGACCGATGTTTCTTCAGTAGATTTGTGAAGCTCAAAAGTGTGGTAATGAGTTGCAAGCCAAGAGAATTCAGTGTGAAAATGGTGATGACTCAGAATTTCAAGTTGACTCTGATGATTGTTTGAGATTCTGAGGTAGGATATGTGTTCCTAAAGATACAGAGCTGATTCAGAAGATTCTTAATGAGGCACATAGTGGTTGTTTGTCTATTTATTCTGGAGTACAAAAATGTATTGTGATTTGAAGAAAATGTATTGGTGGTCAGGTATGAAACGAGATATCTCGGAGTTCATTTTGAAATGCTTGATTTGTCAATAAGTACAGGCCGAACATCAAGTACCTTCGGGTTTACTTCAACCTATGATGGTTCCGAGATATCGGTATGTGGATAGATTATTCACTTGATAAGCTTGCCTTTGACTCCGAAAAATAAGGATTCCATTTGGGTTGTCGTGGACAGATTGACGAAATCAGCTTACATCGGTACGTACTGATTATTCACTTGATAAGCTTGTTGATTTGTACATTGCTGAAATTGTTAGACTTCATGGAGTACTTATTTCTATTATATCGGATAGAGATCCGAGGTTCACTTCGCAGTTTTGAAAAAAGTTGCAAGAAGCTTTGGGCACGAAATTAAACTTTAGTACAGCTTTTCATCCGCAAACCGACGGTCAATCCAAGAGGGTGATTCAGATTTTAGAAGATATGCTCTGATGTTGTGTTCTAGAATTCCAAGGTAATTGGAAAAAATATCTACCGTTGGTTGAATTTGCCTACAACAATAGTTTTCAGTCGAGCATAAAAATGGCACCTTATGAGGCATTGTATGGCCAAAAATGCCAAACTCCATTGTACTGAATCAAGCTTAGAGAAAGTAAGATTCATGGGGTTGACTTGGTTAGAGAAACTGAAGAAAAAGTAAGGGTGATTCGTGATTGTTTGAAAGTTGCTTCAGATAGAAAAAAGTCGTACACGGATTTGAAAAGAAAAGAGATTAAATTTTAGGTCGATCATAAGGTTTTTTGAAAGTATCTCCATGGAAGAAAATTCTAAGATTTGGCCGTAAAGGCAAGTTAAGTCCGTGATTTATTGGGCCGTATGAGATTACCGAAAGAATAAGACCGGTAACATACCGGTTAGCGTTGCCATCTGAGTTGGAAAGGATCCACAACCTGTTTTATGTGTTTATGTTGCTCCGTTATAAATCATACCATTCGCATGTGATTTCACCGACAGAAGTTGAGATTCGTCCAGGTATGGCTTACGGTGAGGAACTAATCAAGATATTAGCCCGGGAAGTAAAGTAGTTGATGAATAATAGTGTAGCTCTCGTGAAAGTGTTGTGGAAAGGACATAGGGTTGAAAAGGCTACTTGAGAGCCTAAGGAGGCAATGAGAAAATAGTACCCAAACCTATTTTACGGTAAGATTTTTGGGGACGAAAATCCCTAAAGGGGGGAGAGTTGTAACAGCCCGATTTTGGGGCTAGTCGAAATAGTAGATTTGGAACCACGAATCCGGCATGGAAAAAAATATTTTTATTATATTTTTTGGTCTATATTTTTATTTATTCTTTTGACTAAATTGTAAAAAAGTGCAAAAGTTAAGTTCTACTTGCTAAAGGTGTCCAATTGCTATGAGATTTAAATTAAAGGTCTTTAGTTGGTAATTAGACCATTGAATAAGTTAGTGAACAAAAATGGTCATGAATGGGTAAAATTTCAAAATTATGCATTAAGGGCATTTTGGTTATTTGATAAATAAAAGAATAAATAGGGAAAATAAAGTCAAACTTGGTGTCCATCTTCTTCTCTTTGGCTGAAATTTTCATGCTCACCATAGCTAGGGTTTTTTCAACTTTCAAGCTTGATTGTAAGTGCATCTAGCCTCGTTTTTAATGCTCTTTACATTTTTGAAGTTGTTATCATCTGATTTACCTATTTCTACTATTATTTTGAAGTAGGGTTCATGTCTAAAAATTTACCCATGTGTGACATGCATGTATTTTGATGATTGATGGAAGATATTGTATGTTTAAGGTGTGATGAACAACTTTTACTAAGTGATTTTTAGTGAAAATGCATAAAAAGGACTTATTTGTAAAGGTTGTAAAAATGGGTAGTAGAAATGTGATTTGATGAAAAATGTGGACTATTATGAGCATGATTTACGTTCGGTTAGGCTTGGATAACAATGAAAATGGATACATTTCATTTTACGAGCCTAAGGACTAATTTGTAAATATGTGAAAAGTTAGAGACAAAATTATAATTTTTCCATAATGTGATTTTTTGAGTAATGTGATAATTAAGTAAGTTAAATTTGCTATTATAGATCAAGAAAAACGAACTTCGGACCTTGACCGGGGGAAGAATAAGGTTATTGATGATTAGCTCCGTTTCCTACTATTTTGTACCGAGGTAAGTTTGTGTGTGAATAATACAATGTTATGTTATGTATTTAATGCTTAGTATTGTATAAATTATACGATTATTCCTATGGAAATATTCAACAAAGTTTCAACGATGAAAAAAATCCCAGTTGAACCTTAGGAATAATTTAGGATACAAGTGACATATCACTAGGAAACCATGTGTTATGTGATTGATGTGAATCCAGGTGCTGGTCATGTAAGTCCTACCGGTGGCCGGGTAGTCCATTATGTTTTGCGGATACCTGACAGCTTGTGTGAGCAGCTCGTGTAGCTACGTCTTGATTGACAGCCTGTGTGAGCATGCCCGTGATTAGCTCGTGTGTGAACCCTATGTGTTATGAGATATGAGGTAGCATTGGCTACATATGTAGCACTTATGTGCAAGACTTTCCATGTATCCAATAGTATTCCAAGTGTTCAACGGGTAATCCGAAAAGTATGTCAAAGTTTACAAAGTATGCAACTATGTTATGAGTTATTACAGGTATGTATGTAAAACTCATGAGTATGGCTATGTTATGAGTTGGTACAGGTATGTATGTAGAACTCATGAGTATGGACTTTAGTATGAGATGAACTCTTGGTAAGAATGCTAATGAGTAAGTTTTGCCTAAGATACATGATGATATTTATGTTAACTTATGTTGAGTAGTTGTATGATTAATGTATGATTAATGTTGCTTATTATTTGCATGCAAACTTACTAAGCTTTAAAGCTTACTCCCTTTTTCTTTCCATTCCTTATAGTGTCGCCAAGTTAGCTCGGGGATCGAGGGTCGTCGAAGCTCGATTGACACTATCAAACGATTGTTTTGGGTATACTTGGTTTTAATATTTTGAGTATGGCATGTATAGTGACTTGGTCATTTTGTTATGTGTCATATTGGTTTAGCCAAATGTGTTGGCATTGTAATAGTTAATGATTCATTTTGTATATGGCGCCATTGGAAGCTGACAATATTACTTTTTTTGGTCATTGGTATGTTTATATGATGCTTATCATGAAAATGGAATTGGCATGGATAGAAAAGAAAGTATGTGATGTTTATGCATGATAAATGTTAGTATGTGCAGATGATGTATTGATATCTTGTCTCTGGCTGATTTAGTTGTAAGTATATGTTTGGATTGGTGTTGGTTGTTGTTGTGTAGGTTGGTGCAAGTAAGGGTGGCAAAATGGCTTGGTAAATAGCATTATTTTTGTCCACACGGGTAGAGACACGGCCGTGTGTCTCAGCCGTGTGAAGGACATGGCCTAGGGACATGGGCGTGTGAAGACTGCACCTATTTTCTGAAAAATTTTAAAAATTAAATTCGCCACACGGCCTAGCATACGGGCGTGTGACTTGGTCGTGTGATTTCTTTTGGTGCATGACATCATGAACGGATAGTTACATGGGTGTGTGACCACACGGCCAACCTACACGGGCGTGTCCCAAGCCACACAGTCGTGTAACCCTGTTTGGATGAAAATTTTTCTAAGTATTGTAGAATTTTCTAAAGTTCTCGATTTTGTCTCGAACTACCTCTAATGCATGTTTAGGGCCTCGTAGGTTTGTTTTAGGGACGACATAATTG
The DNA here is from genome assembly GCF_007990345.1 of Gossypium hirsutum. Taxonomy (NCBI): domain Eukaryota; kingdom Viridiplantae; phylum Streptophyta; class Magnoliopsida; order Malvales; family Malvaceae; genus Gossypium; species Gossypium hirsutum. The sequence continues at coordinate 66,477,424 of NC_053436.1, read as the reverse complement.
AAAATGAAAAATTTTAAATTTGGATGGAAATTTATGTCTCGGTCTTGTATGTTAGTTTGTGTTTGAGTCCGGTGATGCCTCGAACTCGGCTCTGGCGTCGGATATGGGTAAGGGGTATTATAATATTTCCCAATGACTCGATCATTTGCGTATGTGAAAATAAGTTGGTCATAGTAAGGGAAATTTCGATGTCTAAATTGACTGACTTCTTTATGGCTATAAAAAAAGAAGGAATCCATATTAGATATAAGTTTGGTCAAAACAAGATAATAAAGTTAGGAAATAATTCTTACACTGATATATGAGTTCCACACAGCATCTTCAGCAACAACCGTTTACCTATGCTCGTTCGAACCGAAGTTTCTATTGTCTTTTCCTCTAAACATGTTGTAAACGATTGCCTATTCATTTTTCAATGTCCTAATCCTTGCTTCAAGATTAGATCTAACCTTTCCATAACATGAGCTAAAAAAATTTCTAACATTTTTTTAGCGCATTTAAATAATTGACCTTAAATCCCGTATTTGTGTTAAAAGTTCCAACATTTTGCAAGTCGACCATACAAGAAATCAACGTAGCATCTTTTTCTGGAACCCAATTCCTTTTGGTTCTTTGAAAATTTTGGGAAAAAGTTACAGTTGATTGTAAAAAGCCTGACATAACTATCTTAAGAAAAAATAGAAAATAAAATTAGGTTTGATATTAAGAATCAGAAGGTAGACACTTTATAAAATATAACACATGATGAATTAGAAGAAAATAATTGAAAGTTGTAATTCAAGAAGTTCGGTATAATACATAAAGACAATGCAAACAACACCAAAGTTTCATAAACTAGATGCATGAAATAACATAAACAAATTAACATTTTACTATGTTTTAATAAACCTAACTAATTTCTAGATGCTTGTCATTCGTAGAACATTTGATTGGCTAGTTCCACCGTCCAAGTAGCTTGTGCATCCAATGGATGAATATTTACGATATTCGGTTCATCATCCTCTATCACATTCCTAGGTAATCCTTCTCCCAACTCTGCTTCAATAGGATCAAGACTCATATAGGTTGAAATAAAATTATGTAGCAAGCAACATGCAATAATGATTCTATTGTGCACACTCACAGGATAAGATGATGGACTCTATGTATTCCCCATCTAAATTTTAATAACCCAAAGCATCTTTCAATAATATTGCGCGCTGAAGCATGTTTCATATTGAAAAATTCTTCTAGAGTACTTGGTTGGTGACCTTGGCGCCATTCATTCAAATGATGTCTTTGTCCCCTAAAAGCTGCAAGAAAACCCTCACAATTTGTGTAACCAGTATTAACTAGATAATAACAATCTATAAAAAAACTATTTATCATGAATAACTTTCCAAAAAAAGTATGATCTTAAAAATTAATTCAAATTCATCCAGTTTTGCACTTTACCATGAGAAACTTGTAGTCAATATCTCTTACTAATGACATCTCAAAGAAATCGCCCATCAGCAATAGAAGCTTCCCAACTAGGAAGAACATAAAAAAAATGCATATTCAGTGTGAAAACACCTAACGTATTTGTTTTTATGTCACCTTTTCGCGTTTGATATCTAGGTTTATCAACTTTTGGAACACTAATCTTGATGTAGGTTCCATCTAAAACACCTAAGTAATTGTACAAAAATAGTTTAATTCTCGAGTTAGGATACTATATTTAAATCTAAATAAAGTGAATTATGTACAAGCTATATATGAAACCCACTCCAATACCTTGAACCATTTTCATATTGAGTTTGTAAAATTAGTTATAATTGGCTCTGCCTTTTTAAATAGCACATGTTATAAGCGTATGTCATCATTTAAAATATTGTGAAATGATCTACTAATGGTTTCCTCTGGACCTATTAAAGTGATGTTTAATAACTCAATTTTTAAGGTGATGAGAAATAATATGTACGAAAATTGCCACTTGCTCATCAACAAGTATGTTCCTTGATGACTTCAATCCTCCTAAAGCTTGTAACATCTCACATAGTTTTAAAAAAGTAACTCTATTCATCCTAACTTGTTCAATACAAGTCTTGTCATTATCATATACAAGTCTTTTCACAAAATCTCGTTGTGCTTAAAAATATAGAACTTATGATCTAATCTTTGGTTTATAAATATATAGGCTAGAGACAACATCCAACATAACTAAGAGCCAACTCAAAACTATACACATTTGCAACCATACTTTCAATGCAAGACCAATTATTTTTTGCCTTACTTTGTACTATTAAAGGCAAACGAGTCATTACTACAAGAAATTAAAGTGTTACATATCTTCAAATCATAGTATAAATCAATCTCAAAATAGAATGTGATGCATATATCTTCAAAGCATACAATGCAAAACTAAAAAGAATAATTATAACAAGAAAAGAATAACTATAACAAGGAAAAAGCAATGCTCAGAAAGCCTTCAAAGTTGATATTAAATATATATATATGAGATGGAGAGTAGGTTAAAGAGTTAAATACAAATAAGACATTGCCAGAATTATATTCTACCAATAATTCAAGCAGGGTGTATTGAAGGATGGTTTTTAGATGAGAATATCAAAGAAGGATTTCTTATTTCCTCTAAGAGAGCTTAAAATCTTAGAACCATGGAAGAATGCTTGAAATGAAAACAAGTAATTATTCTTGTAACTCAAAGTGTTGTTGGTTTTTTGTTTTGGTAATGCAATCTTTTTGGTTTTTTGTTCTGGTAATGCAATTTTTTGTGGTAGAGTTAACAATCTTGGCCACTATCATATTAGAGAGAATTAAGTTAAACAGCTCAAAGTTCTTCAATATTAATCTTGATAACAGTAAAACACAATAAAAAAATTTTAATTGCAAAAGAACTTACAATAATTCAGTGAATACAAGAGGCTCAGGTGTGGGTGGAGCAAGCAAGCCAAGGGACTAAGGGAGGAGTGTTAGTTGTCAGAGGCGAAGCATGCAAGGGAGGCTAGGACTGAGAGGTAAAAATAACAAGACAAGTTCAGTACTAAAAACAGAAGAAGAAAAAGTAAAGCAATATGTTTGAAGAAATAAAGTAACATGCCCACTCATATGCATGCAAATGAAATTAATAGGTTCATCATATTGCATAAGCAAGACAGTTTGGTCATTTATGAGCATTTGCCAGCTTCTTTTATATGGTAGAAGAATAACAAAGTTTATGAAATTTGATATATGACTTGTTTAAAAATATATGATATTTCATTTAGAAGAAGAATAAAGTTAATGCCTGTTAACGTAATTAATTATTTTTTTAATATTAAATATTTAAAATTTTAAAATATATTAAATAAATTATTAAAGTATATAAATATAAAAGATATAAAAATTCTTAATTTTTTTTAAAATAATAATTAATTACTGACATACATGGCATACACGTTGATGCGACATCAACATTATATTCTAAGTGGCAACAACATTATATTATAAGTATTAAAATTTGGATTAGATCCCAAATAATTTGATATCTTCTCTCAAATATATATAAAGAAACCAAAAAAATATAAAACTAGTGTAATAATAACAAAAATTCTGTTTCTAGAAAATGTGCTTTGTAGTGTTGTTTTTTATTTTATTGTATTGTAGAATATTATTACAGCAGCCAACCAGCCACAACCAATAGTTTTGTCACTTATTACATACTTTGTTACGAAATAAATTGGGCATATATTAGAAACTTGAAATGTAAATAAGAGCAACAACGCATAATTCTAGCTTGTCATGTCACAACCATAATATATGGGAAACAAGAATAAACCAACAACTAAACTAAACTATGCTTCAATAATTTACCTTTGCTGTCTTTTTTTTTGGTTCGATAATTTAGTATAAGGTAATCTGTTGCTAATTTTTTATGGAGCCCTTCCCTAAATGGGAAAAAAATGGCAATACAAAAATCAAAGTATAAGTTCAAGAGTTTTGTGTTTGAGTAAGCTAAAATGAGAATTGCAAATATTGTTAAAGTCATAATCTAGAGGCAGGTAGATGAACTGCAAAGTGATCCATGCCTTATTTTAGTAAAGAATCATACACACCACATTTTTCTCATTATTTGCTTGCAATATCTACTTTTATGTTTCTCAAACAAAAAAGCACAAATGGAAAAGATTCAAACCAAGTTGTTCCAATTTTCCATGAATTGGAGAATGTTATAGATCAATACATAACTACAAATAGAACCCCCTCCTCTAAATGAGGTCTACCTGCATGGTACATCAGCAAAAACATAGCAAGATTGTCAATCCCAAGCACCATGTCCTATGTATTATTCAAGCAATGCATCTTGTGGTATGTATTATATGCCAAAATTCCTTAGAATGTAACATTACTTATCACATTTACGGGAAAGGCTATATCTGGCCTTGTCAAGGATAAGTAAATTAGTTTCCTAACTAATATTTGAAATTTCTCTCTGTCTACTAAGGACCCATCTTCTTTGTTGAATTTCAAGTTTGCCTCCATTGTTGTATCAACCGGCTTACAACCAAGAAAACCAGTTTCTTTGAGTAAATCAGGTACATACTTTCTTTGGTTGATCACAAGTCCTTCTTTTGATCTTGCCACCTCCATTCCTAGGAAATACCTTAGCTTTCCCAAGTCCTTGGTTTTGAATTCCCTGTTTAACAACTTCTTCAAATTGCTAATCTCTTCCTCATCATCTCCAGTAAGAATTATGTCATCCACATACACAATTAGGATAACTTTCTTATTTGTAGAAGTTACCTTGATGAAAAGAGTATGATCGATAAGGGACTGCTTGTAGTCGTTTTTAAGAATGACTTTAGTGAACCTCTCGAACCAAGCTCTGGGTGATTGTTTTAATTCGTATAGAGACTTGTTGAGCTTGCAAGCCTTGTTGCTACCTTCAATAGACTTTAAGCCATGTAGTAATTTCATATAGACTTTTTCCTCTAGCTTGCCATTAAGAAATGCGTTTTTTACATCAAGTTGGTGTAATTCCCAATCGCAATTTACAGCCAAACTTAGGAGTACTCGAACAGTGTTAAGCTTTTCCACAGGTGCAAAAGTTTCTGTGAAATCTATCCCATATGTTTGCGTAAAGCCTCTGGCCACTAGTCTAGCTTTGTATCGTTGGATACTACCATTGGAGTTATACTTTACAGCAAAGATCCATTTACATCTGACAGTCATTTTTCCTTGAGGAAGGTCTGTAATGGTCCAAGTAGCATTTTTCTCTAGTGCACAAATTTCCTCTTCAACAGCCTTCTCTATTTTGGATCCTTTAGAGCTTCAACTATGCTTGTAGGAACCTGTTCTTTATCCAAGGTTGTTGTAAATGCTTAAAAAGAAGGCATCAATGAATTATAACTAGCAATTTTTTCAATAGGATGCTTGGTGCACTATCTAACCCCTTTTCTAATAGCAATAGAGAAGTCATCTAGAGTAGTGGACTTACTGATTTCTTCTTCCATTTCAGCAGCTGGACCCAAATCCAATTCTTGGCAAGAATCAGATTACAAATAGTCTCAGGGATATATTTTCTTTTTCTTGTGTAGGCACGAAGCTGTTTGGGTGGTGTTGTTTTTGGAAGACTTTCAATGGGAGTATGTGTATTTTCAAGAAGGTTGTTTAAAGTAGGTGTGGTTGAATTAGTGATAGGTATTACAGGAGAATCAATGGGAGTAGTCACAGGTGACAAATCTGCAGGTAAAGGCGAAAATGGTGGCAATTCTGAAGGTTGAGAATGAAGACTAGGAGGAGATACCTGATGTGGCTAAAAATCACCCTATGTTTCCCCCTGAATTTTAGTCAGAGTGAAATAGGGATCCTACTCATAAAATGTTAGATCCATAGTGGTAAAAAATCATTTAGAAGGAGGATGATAGCATTTATAACCCTTCTTAAGTGAAGAATACCCAACCAATACACATTTCAAAGACTTAGGATCTAACTTAGACTTATTAGGAGCAATACTTTGGATAAAAATAGTGCAGCCAAAGATTTTAAGTGTCAGGATGGAAGAGATAGGCTTAAAATGGGGAAAGCGCTACAAAAATATAGATTGAGGTGTTTGGAATTTTAAAACCTTACTAGGCATTGAGTTGATTAAATATGTGGCAGTTAATAAGGCTTCCCCCCCCCACAAATATTTGGGAACATTAGTGGTAAATAGAAGAGAACGAGTAACTTCAAGGAGGTGCCTATTTTTTCTTTCGATAATGCCGTTTTGCTGTAGGGTTCCAACATAAGAACTAAGCTGAACTATGCCCTTTTCCCTGAAAAAATCACCCAAAGACCTAGCAAAAAATTCACCGCCATTATCAGATTTAAAGAGCTGGATTTTAGACCCAAATTGAGTGAGAACCAAGTTATAAAATTGCATAAAAACACCAGCAGTTTCAGATTTATCTTTCAGCAAATAAGGCCAAATTATCCTACTGTGATCATCAATGAAAGTGATAAACCACTTACAATTATCAACATTCTTCACCTGAGAAGGACCCTAAATATCACTATGGATCAAAGCAAAAGGGTGAGAAGGCTTGTATGTAGAAGGAAAATAAGATGATTTAGTATGTTTGGCAAGAGAGCACACTGTGCAAGAAAAAGAATTTGGCACTTTATTAATGAATAGAGCAGGAAACAATTTTGCAAGGTATTGGAAACCAGGATGGCTTAAACAAAAATGCCATAACATAACAGTATCAACTTTATTTAAAACGGTGAAAGATTTGGAGATCTCAGTTTTAGGAGAGGAAGGGAGGATATAGAGGCCATTCTAAAAGCTGGCCTTACCAATCATCTTCTCCGAGTTCAGTGCCTGCAAAGTACAATCAAGATCATTAAAAATTGCGGAGCAGTGCAAGTCTGTGGAAAGTTTACTAACAGAAATGAGATTGCAAGCCAGATTTGGTACAAAACGAACATTTTTAAGTGCAATCTATTCATTGAGAACAATAGTGCCATGTCTTTCTATTTGGCACAAGGAACCATCAGCCGTTTTGACAGCTTTACCAAAGGTTTGGAAAAAATTGCGAAACAAGGCCTTGTTACCAGTCATATGATCCGTAGCACCAGAATCGAAGATCCAATTAAGAGTGAACTGGGAGGAGAAAAATGCTGTAGAAGAAGGGTTACCTTCTAGTTCTTTCATGACCAGATTACCCTCACAAGACCCCTGAAACTTTCCAAACAGTTTTTGAAGTTCAACAATCTATTCTTTGGTGAAACTAGTGACAGATGTGGCAGCGACAAGGCTAGATTTATTATCTCGAGAGTTCTTGGACTTCCAGTCCTGAGGCTTACCATGAAGCTTCCAACACTTCTCCTTGGAGTGGTCGGGCTTTTTGCAATGATCACACCAAGGTCTCCCTCGTTTGGAAGAGGGAGATGATTGATGGGTCAGTAAGGCAGATCCTTCAGGAGTGGAATATGGTTCATCAGGCAGCATCACACACAGTCGGCTTTCTTCTTGTAACACCCCACACCCATGCCCTACCTCGGGACGGCATACGAGGCGTTACTAAACTTTAACACATGCACACGATCATTTCTGAGTCATCAAGACTTGATCAAAATTAAAAATTTTTTGAAATTTGTTTAATCTTCTAAATACAAGTCTACGAGGCCTCAGACATTCATTAGAAACCACTCATAACCAACTTGGGTCCTTAAACCGACTTTATAAAAATGATTCTTGAAACAGGGCACACGCCCGTGTGGAAGGGCAACACGCCTGTGTGGTCATTATAACATGGCCGTGCTGATGGCCCGTGTGACACACACGGCCTAAGTATCTAAGGATACGCACGTGTCCCATGCCCATGTGAATTAAATTCTAAATTCGAACCTATAGGGGATTTCATACGGCCTGACACACGCTCGTGTCCATGGTCCGTGTCCCTCACACGGCCATGACACGTCCGTGTGTTAGCCCGTGTGTAAAAACCTTGACATTCTATTTCTGACATCAGCATCTAATAAGGGGCACACGGCCAAGGCACACACCCGTGGCCAGAGGCCGTGTCCTTCATATGGCCGAGACACACGGTCGTGTCTCTGTCCGTGTGTTTACTACCATGCATTCTGACTTGCAAATTTTACATGCAAGGGACACACGACTGGACCACACGCCCTTAGGGCTGACCGTGTGTGACACATGGCCTAGAAACACGCCCGTGTGTCTACTCGTGTCGACAATATAGGGCTATCTACCAAGCCCTTTGCCACTCTGAATCACAACATAACAACAACCATAGTCAAGACCTGTATGCATTACATATATTCTTCTATGCCAACAATTTCACATTTATGAAAGACTAGCTTGTATTCAAATAATAACTTTCAAGATTAGCCATTTTTCCATGGCCTTATACAAAATGAATCAAATGCTAAAGTAAGCCAACACATTTGGCCAATTAACAATGACACAAAACTCAAAGTCAGGGTCCTATACATGCCATAATCAAAATAAATGATCTAACTATACCAAATGCTTCGGATGATAGTGTGATCGATGCCTCTGACTTTCGATGATCCTCGAGCTAATTAGGCAGCATTATAAGAAAATGGAAAGGAGAGGGAATAAGCATAAAGCTTAGTAAGTTGTATGCAAAAATAATTATAACAACAACTTTATCATTCAACACCATGCTCATAACACAAAAGTAGGCATAAGCATAACTTACTCACCACTATCCAATACAATTCATATAACCTACATTAAGATCACATCTCATACATTTCAAATAGGCACCTGTATCACTCGCAACATGGTTATACTTTTCTCGTTTAACTGAAATCATAATTCTCACCGTTGAACCATTTAGAAAGATATCAGATATTCACTAAGCCTCAAACGAAGGGTATAATGTCGATGCCATGTCCCAGACATGGTCTTACACTAGATCTTAGATATCCGTGCCGATGCCATGTCCCAGACATGGTCTTACACTGACACATCTCGTAGTCGATGCATGTCCCAGACATGTCTTACACTGGCTTACATCTCGAGGCCGATGCATGTCCTAGACATGTCTTACACTAGCTCTTGTCTCAATGCCGATGCCATGTCCCAGACATGGTCTTACACTAGCTTTAATAATGTGGCCAGTGCATGTCCCAGACATGTCTTACACTAGCACACAAATGATCCAAATGTCATGGCATGAATATCCGATTTGTTTATAAGGTTCATACGGGAGTTCCTCTATCTCAAAATTTATCATACATAATCAATTCCACAAATAAGCAATTTATGCTATATCAATTGAAACACATATAATAACAATGTAGTTGTATTATTTACATACAACTTACCTCGGTATACACAAGTAGGCGGCTAGTTTGAATTACTCCACTATTTTAGTCTTCCCCCGGTCTAAGTTCGAATTCCATCTTTCTGGGTCTAAATGATAAAAAAAATTCACTCATTTAATCACCATTTTAATAAAAACATCAACAATATATAGTTTGGAAAAATTGACCATTTTGCCCTTATACTTCACAAAAATTACGATTTTGCCCTTGGGCTCGTAAATTGATTTTTATCGAATTTCTTCGAATCTTAAGCCTAGCCAAACCCATTTCACTCTTATAGAGAACCAAAATTTCCATTATTTCACAACATTACTATCCAATTTAGAAACTTTACGAAATGGTCCTATTAGGGTTTTCATGAGAAGTTCTTTCACAAAAGTTGTTTACAACACAACTAAGATTCATTTTCTTTCATAAAAACTTAGCAAAAATCATAAATCCTTTCATATAAAATCCATAGACTATCAACCATTTTGCAAAATAGTCCCCCCATTAGCTAGCTCATGTCATATGGGTCCCAAAAACACAAAAAGCATCAAGAAAAGTCATCAAAATCACTTACTTGTAGAGATATTAAGTGGCTGAAATTTTTCAAGCTTCAAAACCACTCTTATGGATGATATTTTTGGCAGGAATAAGATGAGAAAAAGTATGATATAATTCTCTCTTTGTTTTATTTTATTTTAGTCAATTTAGTCACCAAACCCACCAAATTAACTTTTGACTTTTTGACCATCTTTGCCTCCTATGGCCGGCCATGCCTCTTTAAAGGGTTTAATTACCCTTTAAAGACCCGCAATTTAGGTTCTCTAGCTATTTGGCACCCTTAGCTATCAAAATAGGACTTTTGCACTCTATGCGATTTAGTCCTTTTTCGCAATTAAACTCACAAACGTTAAAATTAAACCACCAAAATTTTCATGCACATTTATAAACATGCCATCACACATAAAATAATATTAAAAATAATTTCTTTGACCTCGGGTTAGTGATTCTGAAACCATTGTTCTGACTAGGCCCAAAATCGGGATATTACACTTCCTTCTTGACCATAGAGAAAGCCTCTCGAAGAGAGGGAAGAGGAGAAATAGCCAGGACCCTGCCGCGAACCTCATCCAGGTCCTTGTTTAAGCCTTAGAGAAATTGAAAAAGCCTTCGCTGAGTGACAATTTGCTGATAAAAAGCAACATCTCTTGGATCTGCCCAATCATGTTGTGTATACAAATCTAATTGCTGCCAAATAGCGGTAAGTGTATTGTAGCAGATAGTGACGGGCATGGTTCCCTGCTTAAGGGTGGCTGCCTGATCTTCAACATGATACAATTCAGCAATGTTATCAGTGCTAGGGTAGGTTTCACAGACTACACTCCAGATTTCAGTGGCTGTGGTGTAAAGAAGAAAGTTTCTGCTTATACTCAGGGTCATGGAATTTAGGAGCCAAGTCATAACCTGACCATTGCCATGCATCCACTTAGCAAAACTAGTGTCAGTCATAGCAGGCTTCTTGATTTCACCAGTAACATAGCCTAATCTTTCTTTACCTAAGAGAAAAATCTTAACCGATTGGGACCATTCAAGAAAATTGTTGCCATTTAATCAATGGCAGATGATAGTCAGACTAGACGAATCTGATTGAGCATTAGAACCAGAAATTTTTTTTGGATTTGAAGTAATCTCTAGAGTAGGAGAAGGAGATGTAGAAGAAGAAGTGTCGGACGTGGTCTAGATTGGAAAGAAACCGTAACCTATTCTGATACCATGTAGAAATAAGAGTAATTCTCTATATTTTTTTATTATATCAATAGAACATGTTACATCTTTTATATATACAAACTATGTCTCTAATTTAGGAAACTCTAAGTTAGGAAAGATACTAATATTAGGAGATATGATCCCTTAAAATAAGGGATAGTAATAAAAAGAATATTTACAGAATCCCTTAATTGAAGGGATGACAACAGTTCATATATTTCTATAATTCCTACATTTTCAAACAAAAACTTTCACAAATCATTAAAAAAATCATTAACAGTTAAAACTTCTTAATCGTCATCATAAATGGAAAACATCCATACCTCAAACCAGATGCAATGTTCCGTTGTCTTAACTGAATTAATTCACTTGCTACTACTGAATATGGTCTCTCCTCTTCAATAGGTCTTTCATTTCGCAATAATCTACCTCTGAACAGTGACTGAAAAGTTAAAAGCGCTGATAGGTAAGCATAGTCGTATATGCAAATAAAAAACTATGTAGGAAAATATATTTAAAATATATATTAAAATCATGACAAATTAATCTCATTTTGAACAACAATATATGTTGAAGTTGAAACACTGATTCAAACCATGGAACTAACATCCATGCATGAAAAGGCAAACTTGTAATCCTTGTATTGTAAACCAAAATAAGAAAGAGACCATACCAGTACATTGCAATATAAGTGCAAAACTAAGTAACACAACATAGTACAATAGTACATGAGCACAATTTACTTCAACTCAATTTAAAATCAAGCAAATTTATATTTCCTACTAATTAGAAAAGTCAAAAACAAAAATCTACAACTTAGCTGAATATAATTTCTTTAAAAAAAGAAAATAATTACAATGCATACAAATGCATGGGAGCTAGTGTCATCTTAGAGAAGCTCAAACTTAACAGACTTTATGATAGCCAACTAACTTGGATGCAATCACGATAAGCAAAATCAGATACAACATGGTGCTCAAACAAACCCTGAAGTTAATAAATTTAATTAGCAGTTTAGTACATTACAATTAATAAAAAATTGTAATTTTTTTTTGCAAAAAACCAACTAAAAACCTAGAAATGGAAGAAAACCAACATAAAAAAATTTAAAAATGAAAAAAAAGCAATAAGAGAGAGGGGAGGGGGGAGAGAGAGAGAACCTGTAGTTAAATCAACATCGGAGGCTCAGCTGTGGGTGGAGCAAGCAAGCCAAAGGATTGAGGGCTGTCGAGCTGCATAAGAAGGTTAAATTGACACCATAAATAGGCTCAAGTATTTTGTTTTAGGGTTAAGTGAGGAAAAGATGAAGTTGAGGATTTGTTGTACATTACAGTAGAGGGAAGAATCATAGAAAAAAAGGAAAGATCCAATTGGGGATTTCAGACGTGAGAAAAAGGAGAATGGTGAGAGTAAAATTGAAACATTTTTATTCCAACCATACCCTGAATCACCATTCATTGGGGAGAACACCAAATGATATGTTGCCCTTTACCTGGAATAAGCTCGTATTCAATACGGGTTCTAATAGCTTATTCCCCTAACCAAATAATGGTTTGGTGGTGGGCTCGTTGAATTCGGCCGTAATGCATTCTTATTCTCCCCAACCAAACATGGTGTAAATACTGAGAAAAGATATGTGGGTGAGTGGAAGGAATGAACAAGTATTATTTTTTATTCCTGGAATGTCACATATTAATTAACTAATTTTGTTTAACTAATTTTGTTTATTTTATTAAATACAAGAAATCTTATCATATGCATGTGGAAATTATAGATTTAAATCACATATATGTATTTAAAAATAATATCTGATTTATAGTTTTAGACTAATTAAATAAATAGCACATGCAATATGTATGATATTAAAATAAAAAATAGATTAATTGTGTGTAACACCCCCAACTCGACCTAGGAGTTTTGGCTAAGTTGAAGGTGTTTGTAACACCCTAAACCTCATTTAGACGTCCAGACCAAATTTGGAGAGTTATGTCATTCGTACTAAAGTTTCATACCATCACAATGCAGTCAAATTAAACCATACAATTGCATATCATTCATCATAGCGAAATCAAACATATAGTCGTCATAAATTCCATAACATCGTAAAACATCAGTCCCTATTAGTGATGCTTAAAGGAAAGAGAAAAGTATGACCAAGCTTCCACGACCTTGACCCGATCAAGACTAGGATCCACTTGAAACCAAGTCAATGAAAATGTGAGTTGTGAACTTAGTGCGTAAATGAATTTATTCTAATAGACTTCATTCATGGTGAAATTCCAATTTTAAATATTCAGTTCATTTCAGATGTATTTGCGATTCAGATTCAGAGCAGACCGATTACGTGTGTACATATATGCAATTTCATATCATATGTGGTACCAATCAGATTCAGATGTGATTTCCTAATACCATCTGTTACACACCATCTTCTGCCATCCCAACACACTATTAAGGACATTTAATGCCCAACCAACCCAGCACACTAGCAACTGTTCGTTGACACTTTTACAGAGACGCAACTTAGCTACTAATTTAGTATGCAACAAGCATCAGAATCATATATAATTTTGGTAGCAAAACCACGATTTCAAAATAGACTTCTTCTCCCTTCATAGTATCTCACCCCATACCAATACAGAATACAACAATCGTAACACATATTTAGTCATTCCAATACAATACAAAATTAACCCAAACATTTCAATAACAGAGTGATATCACAATAAATGTTCAATTATGCGTCCCACAGATTAGTCTCAATGTATCAGACAATCCTCACATAAACAAATTCAGTCATTCGTACATTGGGGAAACCAATATCAAAGTTTAGCATAGTGCTCGATCTCAGAAACAGTCTCTGGGTCCAACCTCCTACCATACGGGTCCAACCTCCTACCATATGGCTTAGGCACACGCCTATGTGCCTTGGTTGTGTGGTCTTTAAGCACAAACAGTGAGTTACACGGTCTGGACACACGCCCGTGTCCCTAATTTTATTAATGCTATTTCTTGAATATTTATGTACTCTTAATTTTATTTTCAATTTACTTGTATAAAATGATTTCTTATGCAACTTTATATTAATTGAAATATGCTACTTGACAAATTTATTTAGAGTATGGCATAATTATCATTAATTTATATACTAAGAATATGGCATAATTATCACTAAAAATGTAGTTTACAATTATATCGATACACTATTAATATTTATCAATTTCTACAAATAAGGAACTTAAGAAATTTTTTATTTAAATTTTAAAAAATATTCACTAATTAATTTCCATAATGGATGTTTTAATTGCTTGGTAATAGTGTTTTATTTCAATGATTTCACCCAATGAAGGCTAAATTATTATAAACAAATAAATACTTAATAATAAAATGTGGCATGCCCTTATTTGTCATTTTACACATATTAAATTTCAATTATCAACTAAAATTTATCAAACACTTTTAAATGAACATTTAATATAAGTAGTTAATCAAACCAACCACTGTAATTCAATTGCCAAATAGGGGAATCATCCTTGTAAAATAGATAATTAATAAGAAAAAGGATTTGGTTCTAAACCTAAATCAGTTTGGAATCATTGGAAGAATGGTATGATTAGAAATACAGAAAAAATAGTAGAGATTATATAATTTAAAAATGTTTAAATATGTAAATGGTGTCTCTACTCTTTAAAAAATTAAAATAGTGAATCCTTACACAATCTTGATCTTTTCATTTAAAATTTACAAATTTACTCCCTAGACTTATTTTTGAGATAGCGAATCATTATATTTTTTATAGTTGAAAATATTGATCTTTTACCTGACTTCCATCCAATTTATGAAGTAGCAATTATAATAACTTTAAAATTTAAAATTTTTATCAATTTGAACTTTATTTTTAATAAAATATATTAGAAATAAAAATTTAAATTCTTATCAATTGTTTTCCAAATTGAGACCATCATCAAGCTCATTGTAGAAGACCGAAAGCCCATTGATGGTGGCAATGCCATTATAAAGCTTGTCATCCCTGCCCATAAATTAACGGTGAAAGAAGATAAGAAGCAAGCGAGTATAATTGCTGAAAATGGTTTAAATATACCATAATAAAGTCACTTATTTGTGAGTTATTCATCTTCCACTGTTGGAGAGGTATAATGGCTTGGAATGCGAAGATGGTACCAGTTGGAAGTAGGTTTGCAAGGTGGGCTGAAAATAGCAGAACGTTGAGGGTGGATTGTGGAAGAGCTGCTTTGGTGGTCGCCATGAATGAGCTTGTGAAGTAAACTTGTGCATAGATCATTTTTATATAAAAATGAAATTTAAATTGGGTCTTTGAAGAGAGAAAATTTTGATTAATATTGGTAGGATATTGGGTGCAAATTTTTGAAAAAAAAAGTATAATTTAAAATTTTGAAAGAAACAAAAAAGATTTTAAATTTGTATTTATGAAAACAATAATTTTTATTTTTATGTATGAAAACTGTTATGAATATATTTTTAAGTGGATTTCTATCATGATCAAATAATGTTTGAATATACTTTAAATTCTAATAATTATTAGAATTAAATTTCTACTTCTTTTATACTTTTTATGTCCATAAATAGAGATTCTGATGAAACATTGTAATCACCCATTTTGATCAATAAAGTACATTCTCTATTGCTTTCATATTTTCTTTATTCTGTCCATCTCTCTTTATTTTATAAAAAAAAAATTTTTAATTCTTAGAATTTTTATGTATTTTTAAAGAGTAAAGATCAAAATGACAAAAATTGTAAATGTTGAAGGCTATAAAAATTATTCTTCTTTTTTTAAGTTAAAATTAAAAGAAACTTAACTAAATAAGTAACTTAATATCTTAAAAAAATTGTAATATAGAGACTAAATTTTAAAATTTGAAAGAGTAACTATATATTTAAACCTTAAAAGGTAGAAATAATTTGGACTTTATGATCGTATTACCTACTAATGCAATTATGTATTTTGACCGGTTAAAAAAAAAGAATACGTATGCCTGGATTTTATATATACACAATTGATACAACTTGGGATCAAACATGTTAAATTAAGATTTGAAATCAATATTATATTTATCATTTTTATTCAAATTTATTACATTAAACCAATATTTAAAATTTTAAGCTTATCAAATTTATTTATCTTATTTCGTTAAAAATAATATATATTATATAATAAGAATTAATTATTTATTATTTGAATTATAGGTGTTTATGGGTGTTGTTGAGTTTAAGCATAAAATTTGCTCAAGTTTGGTCCAATTTGAAATATGGGCATAAAATTTTATTCAAGTTCGCTCATACTTGTAAATGGTTAACTCAAGCTCATTTTAGACCTACTTATATTATTTTAATTTTTTTTGAAAATATATTTTATTTTTATATATTTTTCATTCATTAAAAATATATGTTTAAGGAACTTAACATTTTTTAATATGTTTATATTATATTATAGATTTAATTTTTATATATTAGAAATCAAATATAATACAATATTTTAGAAATCTAGATAAAAGGTTAAGCCTGTAACGCCCCAAAAATTGGGCCTAGAAGAGTTGGGCTTTGAGTCTGGGATTCGGATAGAAGAAAACCTGAATATTGAGAAGTTTTAAATATTACTAGTGTTTAAAAATATATATATTGATAAAATATTTATGTTATTACTAATAATTTAATTTTTATGAAAATTATTATCATTATAATTATTAGATACAAATATATTTATAAAATTATTGTTGTTAATTTAGTGTTTAAATTAACATATTATTAGAAAATTTTACTGTATCTATTTTTATTGATTTATGGAAATTATAATTATTCTTATTAGGAAAAAATATATATTATCGTATTTGAAATTTTCATTATTATGGTTATTATTATTATAATTATTTTAGTTTTTAAATAAATTACAATGGATTTAAAGTGTGGGAAAAATTCGGACCAAGACTCTAGCAAAAAAATATTATTATTTTTGCTCCTTGGCATTAAGGTTTATTAATAAGTTCGGCTAAAATTTGACATAAGGAGGAGTCTAGCCTAGTGGTTAGTCGTGTTAAGCGGTAGGAAAGGAGCAGGGGTTCGATTCCCTGCGTGCGCAAATGTGGGTTTTTATTTTAGAAAAACCAAGGGCTGTCGCAGGTAGGCCTTATTAACTGTTTAGGCTAATTTATGTTAGAAGTAGACATTTGGCTCAGTGGCTAAGGACGCTAGGAGGGTGCTTGGGGTCAAGGCGCGGCGTGCGCAATTTGTGTGTTTTTTTTTTAATATGCAGATCGCAGCTAGATAAGGGTTAAGAAAAGTTACGAGTATAATTTAACACAAAAAGAGCTTATGGCACAGTGGTAGCAGCGCGTTAAAGGGACTGAAATTCGAATCCAGGTGCTGGCATTATTTTGGTTTGTTTTTAGGCGGACCAAGACTTCAGCAGGTAAGGTTTATAACTAACTGTGACCGTATATAAGTAAAGAGAGAAGCATGGTACAGTGGCCATCAGCACGGGCGAAGGTACAAGGGCAGACGGAGGTCTGAGGTTCAAGCCTCACCTTACGCACGGAAGGCTTGTATTTTTGTTGCTCAAGTGGGGGAGAGTCAGAGTTTGACCGAAACTCTACTAGCCATGGCTTGAGTCGGTCAAGCGGTGGACTACTGTTGATGGTGCAAGGAAGTTGGATAGGATTTAAATTGGTGGTGGCTGAAATTAAGGAGAAAAATAGGGAATTTAAACTTGGGAAGGATTTGTATGCCGAAATAGGATTCATGGTGGTACCAATTCGGCTATAGGCAATTAAATGCCGAAAAAGCTCTCAAATTTTGGCTAGGATGAATTGTTTGTTTATTTTTTTCAGCTCAAATTCTCTTATCATATTTTCTTTATTTTATTTTATTTTCTCAAACTTCATTCCTTTTGATTCATTTTTCTTTTCTTGGCTAAAGCCTAAATCTTCTATTGCTATTCTTAAAATTCTTTTCCCTTTTCTTTTTCTTCCACCGATCTCTCTCAAACCATTGCTAACCGATTACCCTTCGAAAAACTGAACCACACTACGTGATAGCCGACTTTACTCCTTAGCCGAATCCTCTATTCTTTTTCTTCGTTATTCTTCGATTTTCTTCTTAACTCGAAATAAGCATACCTAAGAATAAGTTCTAAAAGCCGAAAACCCTATAGTCGTAGGAGCATAGCCGAATCTTTAGACCAGTAAAAGGATCGATTTCTGCTAGTGTTTGAAGGTTAGATCTACATCAGAATTGAATAAGAACTAAAGTGGAATCGTTGGCTGAAGGAATCGGTGGTAAGTTTTCGAATCTATTTCTTTATTTCAGGAATTAAGAAAAGCCGAAACCCTTACGGGTGGCTAGCGTTTTGGTCGAAGGGTTTTTTTGCCTCTTTCTTTTGATTGTGTAAGAGTTAGCATAGACAAGAGGACAAGAGGACGTACAACGAAGGGCTTGAAGACTAATTTGGTTGGCTCTTCAGATCTAACCCATATTTCGGCAAAAGGTAAAAAAAAAACTCTGAGATCTAAGGCTGTGTTGGACGAGTATGGTAAGAGGTTAAATAAGTAGTTTGTTTTCGATATTTAGATTGACGTGGTAGTAATCCAATTGTAGGCAGTTCGTGTGTGGATCTCGCCAACGTATCGTTCTAAATCAGGTGTGTAAACGACACCCACTCATAGACTAGATCGGTAAAAGCCGAAAAGCCGGCATTTATGAACTTGCGAGCGTGCGAGCGCTTGTGAGGTGGTTTGGTTGTTAATTTTGATAATCGCAAGCAGTATGATTGCAGAGTGCGTAATTTCGTGCACTTCGGTATATTTGGGCTTAATGGACCGAAAATAGGTTAGTGGGCCAACGGGCCCGATTCAGTAAAAACGCTCAGTAAGTGCCTCTGTTAATGTGTTAATGGTTAGAATATGTATGTAAACTATAGAATAGTAAATTTTATTAAACTACCCCTAAGTATGAAAATTACTGTTTTACCCCTAGGTGCTAAATGACCGTTATACCCCTAGGGTTAATTTTGACTGAAATACATGATATTTTGATTCTGTTTGTTATATGCCATGACATGTATATCTATTGCATGGGGTTGGGTTTTGTTATGGAGGAAGAACCCGTTCTGGTGGCTGTGCCACATATTCTGATATAAGCAGCTTTGCTGCGGATTATAGTTAGTGCCGCAATCGGTGCTAACACTGTAAGTGTAGGGATGGCGTGGGTGATTTATTCCCCACAGGAAGTGTAGGGATGGACGGAGGCAAGTGCAGGGTTGGATGGGGTTATCATGCATTAATCATATGAGACTGTTTTATTATGAGCCAACTGTATTAAAATGGGCCCAACTGTGTCAATATGGGCAAGGCCCAATATATCTCGATTTGTAATAGGGCTACGGCCCAGATTGATACTGATATGGGCTAGGCCCAGTATACTCTGTTACTGTAAGGGGCTATGGCCCAGATTAATATTGATATGGGCTAAGGCCCAGTTAACACTAAATTCTGAATAGGGCTTAGGCCCAGTAAAGCTTGAACTGATTTGGGCTCTGGTTGGGATACTTTACACACTGAGTTTTCCAAACTCACCCCCCTTTTTCCCATCTTTGCAGGTGAGCCTTAGATCGATGGACTTGGAGCTGGGCGGGATTCAGAGTGGCCACGAAGATTAAATTTCTGGTTTTTAAATAAGTTTCAATTAGCTTCCTTTTAAATTTCGCATTTATTTTTGATTATTTTTATTCTAGTTTAAGTTGTAATAAGGCCGCTCTTTTTATTATTTTTAATATTTTGGGTTGTTAAATTGGTTAGCTCTAGGGCGCGTTTTATAAAATTACTTATTTTTAAAATATCACGATTTCCGAGCAAAGCTTCCGCAACGTAAATGTTTTCAAAGGAAATAAATATTTTAAATGGACTTAAACTTAATTTTTTGTTCGTGGACAAGTAATATGCTTTAAGTGTGGCAATGGATGTGTGCATGTCTAGAATTGGATCCATGAAGAGCTTGGTACTTAAGCAGTCCAATAGACTCACCTCCTCTTTTCTGGCTTCCTACCTGGTGCACAGTTTCCATTTACTTTAATCTATAACGAAAATATTCTTTTCAAAGATTTTTAATTAAAACATGAGTTTTACAATAACGCTCCAATGAGTTTTACATCAAGAAGGGTTTTCAATGAAAACATGGTTTTCGAAAAACACTTCAATGTGACACGCCGGATTCGATCATAACGTCTGGGCCGGGTTTGGGGTGTTACATTTAGTGGTATCAGAGCCCGGTTGCAACAACTCGGCTGTGGTTCGGGTCCAAAAAGGGTTTTCAAAACTTTATGCCAAAAAGGGTATTTTTGGAAAAACCTGACTTTTGAAAACAAATTTTTGTTTAAAGGAGATAATCTCCGAACTTGTTTTTTTTAAATGATTGTAAAATGGATTTCAAAAAGGTTTAAATCTTTTGAGTTCATCTTAAAACTGAGGAGGTGGCATACTGAATCCCCGGCACCAAGTCTGTAAGTACTTCTTTTTCCTATACTGTAATGTACTGAAATAATACTGTAGTTAGAATCGAGCCTTTTGATATGAAACTGTAGAGAGGGTAGAACTAAAAACCCTAAAAGATTGAAACAGTGGCTAGGATATGATTCTATAAAAACAAAAACTTTAAAATACTCTCTCTGCATAAGACATATGAATAAATAGTAAAACTTTTTGAGATCTTTGTAGTTATTTGATATGTGTACTGGTAATGTAGAGTATTGATATGGATTCTGAGGGTAAGCAAAGTTTGCCAACTTCGGGTAGCGGTAACTCGGAGCTTGGTACTGAGGCACTGGTCGAGATAGTAAGGAAAGTGGTAGAGAAAGTATTGGATACCAAAATTAAGGAAATTAGGGAAACGCTTCAAATAGAGTGCTTGGAGTGTAAAAAGAGGAAGGATCCTAGTTCTCAAAGAATAGAGCCTCGTTCTGTGAAACATGTTAAGACACGACCAAACTTTCCAACCTGCAAAGACTGCAATGGGCGTCATCCGGGTGAATGCCATAGGAAGACAGGAGCATGTCTTAGATGTGGGTCCAAGGAGCATCGAGCTTGAGATTGCCAAGTTTATTCTATTTGAGTGTGTGCTACGAATTGTATGCGTGCTTGATAAACGTTTCCTTATTTCTGTAATTAGATGTTCTGGGTCGTATTAAAATTATTTATATCAGAGTGCGCAGCGGTAGCATATTAGCATATTGGTTTGACTTGAGTAATACAGTTAGTTGATAGTTGGAAATTTCGAGGACGAAATTTTTTTTTAGGGGGATAGAGTTGTAACGCCCCAATAATTGGGCCTAGAAGAGTTGGGCTTTGAGTCTGGGATTCGGATTGAAGAAAACCTAAATATTGAGAAGTTTTAAATATTACTAGTGTTTAAAAAATATATATTGATAAAATATTTATTTTATTACTAATATTTTAATTTTTATGAAAATTATTATCATTATAATTATTAGATACAAATATATTTATAAAATTATTGTTGTTAATTTAGTGTTTAAATTAACATATTATTAGAAAATTTTACAGTATCTAATTTTATTGATTTATGGAAATTATAATTATTATTATTAGGAAAAAATATATATTATCGTATTTGAAATTTTCATTATTATGGTTATTATTATTATTATTTTAGTTTTTAAATAAATTACAATGGATTTAAAGTGTGGGAAAAATTCGGACCAAGACTCTAGCAAAAAAATATATATTATTTTTGCTCCTTTAGGGGATCTGGGCATTAAGGTTTATTAATAAGTTCGGCTAAAATTTGACATAAGGAGGAGTCTAGCCTAGTTGTTAGGCGTGTTAAGCAGTAGGAAAGGAGCAGGGGTTCGATTCCCTGCGTGCGCAAATGTGGGTTTTTATTTTAGAAAAACCAAGGGCTGTCGCAGGTAGGCCTTATTAATCAGGCTAATTCATGTCAGTAGCAGACATCTGGCCCAGTGGCTAAGGACGTTAGGAGGGCGCTAGGGAGGTGCCTGGGTTTAAGGCGCGGCGTGCGCAATTTGTGTGTTTTTTTTAATATGCAGATCGCGGCTGGATAAGGATTAAGATGAGTTGCGAGTATAATTTAACACAAAAAGAGCTTATGGCACAGTGGCAGCAGCGCGTTAAAGGGACTGAGAGGGCACAAGTTCGAATCCGGGTGCTGGCATTATTTTGGTTTGTTTTTAGGCGGACCAAGACTTCAGCAGGTAAGGTTTATACTTAACTGTGGCCGTATATAAGTAAAGAGAGAAGCATGGTGCAGTGGCCAGCAGCACGGGTGAAGGCACAAGGGCAGACGGAGGTTTGTGGTTCAAGCCTCACCTTGTGCACGGAAGGCTTGTATTTTTGCTGCTCACGTGGGGGAGAGTCAGAGTTTGACCGAAACTCTACTAGCCATGGCTTGAGTCGGTCAAGCGGTGGACTACTGTTGATGGTGCAAGGAAGTTGGATTGGATTTAAATTGGTGGTGGCTGAAATTAAGGAGAAAAATAGGGAATTTAAACTTGGGAAGGATTTGTATGCCGAAATAGGATTCATGGTGGTACCAATTCGGCTATAGGCAATTAAATGCCGAGAAAGCTTTCAAATTTTGGCTAGGATGAATTGTTTGTTTATTTTTTTCAGCTCAAATTCTCTTATCATATTTATTTTATTTTATTTTATTTTCTCAAACTTCATTCCTTTTGATTCATCTTTCTTTTCTTCGCCGAAGCCTAAATCTTCTATTGCTATTCTTAAAATTCTTTTCCCTTTTCTTTTTCTTCCACCGATCTCTCTCAAACCATTGCTAACCGATTACCCTTCGAAAGGCTGAACCACACTACGTGATAGCCGACATTACTCCTTAGCCGAATCCTCTATTCTTTTTCTTCGTTATTCTTCTATTTTCTTCTTAACTCGAAATAAGCATACCTAAGAATAAGTTCTAAAAGCCGAAAACCCCATAGTCTTAGGAGCATAGTCGAATCTTTAGACCAGTAAAAGGATCGATTTTTGCTAGGGTTTGAGGGTTAGATCTATATCAGAATTGAATAAGAACTAAAGTGGAATCGTTGGCTGAAGGAATCGGTGGTAAGTTTTCGAATCTATTTCTTTATTTCAGGAATTAAGAAAAGCCGAAACCCCTAAGGGTGGCTAGCGTTTTGGTCTAAGGGTTTTTTTGCCTCTTTCTTTTGATTGTGTAAGAGTTAGCATAGATAAGAGGACAAGAGGACGTACAGCGAAGGGCTTGAAGACTAATTCGGTTGGCTCTTCAGATCTAACCCATATTTCGGCAAAAGGTAAAAAAAAAAACTCTGGGATCTAAGGCTGTGTTGGACGAGTATGGTAAGAGGTTAAATAAGTAGTTTGTTTTCGATATTTAGATTGACGTGGTAATAATCCAATTGTAGGCAGTTCGTGTGTGGATCTCGCCAATCGTATCGTTCTAAATCAGGTGTGTAAACGACACCCACTCATAGACTAGATCGGTAAAAGTCGAAAAGCTGAAAAGCCGACATTTATGAACTTGCGAGCGTGCGAGCGCTTGTGAGGTGGTTTGGTTGTTAATTTTGATAATCGCAAGCAGTATGATTGCAGAGTGCGTAATTTCGTGCACTTCGGTATATTTGGGCTTAATGGGCCGAAAATAGGTTAGTGGGCCAAAGGGCCCGATTCGGTAAAAACGCTCGGTAAGTGCCTCTGTTAATGTGTTAATGGTTAGAATATGTATGTAAACTCTAGAATAGTAAATTTTATTAAGCTACCCCTAAGTATGAAAATTACCGTTTTACCCCTAGGTGCTAAATGACCGTTATACCCCTAGGGTTAATTTTGATTGAAATACATGATATTCTGATTCTGTTTGTTATATGCCATGACATGTATATCTGTTGCATGGGGTTGGGTTTTGTTATGGAGGAAGAACCCGTTCTGGTGGCTGTGCCACATATTCTGATATAAGCAGCTTTGCTGCGGATTATAGTTAGTGCCGCAATCGGTGCTAACACTATAAGTGTAGGGATGGCGTGGGTGATTTATTCCCCACAGGAAGTGTAGGGATGGACGGAGGCAAGTGCAGGGTTGGATGGGGTTATCATGCATTAATCATATGAGACTGTTTTATTATGGGCCAACCATATTAAAATGGGCCCAACTGTGTCAATATGGGCAAGGCCCAATATATCTCGATTTATAATAGGGCTACGGCCCAGATTGATACTGATATGGGCTAGGCCCAGTATACTCTGTTACTGTAAGGGGCTATGGCCCAGATTAATATTGATATGGGCTAAGGCCCAATTAACACTAAATTCTGAATAGGGCTTAGGCCCAGTAAAGCTTGAACTGATTTGGGCTCTGGTTGAGATACTTTACACACTGAGTTTTCCAAACTCACCCCCCTTTTTCCCATCTTTGCAGGTGAGCCTTAGATCGATGGACTTGGAGCTGGGCGGGATTCAGAGTGGCCACGAAGATTAAATTTTTGATTTTTAAATAAGTTTCAATTAGCTTCCTTTTAAATTTCGCACTTATTTTTGATTATTTTTATTCTAGTTTAAGTTGTAATAAGGCCGCTCTTTTTATTATTTTTAATATTTTGGGTTATTAAATTGGTTAGCTCTAGGGCGCGTTTTATAAAATTACTTATTTTTAAAATATCACGATTTCCGAGCAAAGCTTCCGCAACGTAAATGTTTTCAAAGGAAATAAATATTTTAAATGGACTTAAACTTAATATTTTGTTCGTGGACAAGTAATATGCTTTAAGTGTGACAATAGATGTGTGCATGTCTAGAATTGGATCCATGAAGAGCTTGGTACTTAAGCTGTCCAATAGACTCACCTTCTCTTTTCTGGTGCACAGTTTCTATTCACTTTAATCTATAACGAAAATATTCTTTTCAAAGATTTTTAATTAAAACATGAGTTTTACAATAACGCTCCAATGAGTTTTACATCAAGAAGGGTTTTCAATGAAAACATGGTTTTCGAAAAACACTTCAATGTGACACGCCGGATTCGGTCGTAACGTCTGGGCCGGGTTTGGGGTGTTACAAAGCCGGGCTAAGCTAGGGTATTAAATGTTTGAGCTTGAGCCCAAACCATATTTTAGTTGAACTTAAAGTTTTTGTTCATTCTTATTTTTCAGATTTAATATTTTTCTCAAACACTTTAAATTTCGAATAAACTTTAAATTTAGATCAATAACTCAACCCTTAATAAGTTCAAAGAAGCAAATAAGTTCGTAGGAGAAATTATGGACATTTGATTTCTTTTAATGCAAAAACATTGGAGAGACTTGCACCTCAAACCTATTTCTACTGTACCAACAAATAGTTCAACTTACACCTCAAACCTATTTTTATTAATTTAATTATAAAAAATAATAAAAATAAGCTTTTAAGTTGTCTTGGACCTAAACTTGAGTAAAGAAATGAAACTGATTCAATCCATTAACACTCATACTCCCTCTAAAAACAATAATCAAATTTTTATCCCTTCATTAGAAATCTCTTTTAAAATTTTTAATATTTTTCAATTTAAAAAATTAGCATAGCGCTTCTTCAACTGTTAGATAATTTTTTAAGAATACTATTCATTTTCTTTTTAACTGTAATTTATCACTAAGAAAATTATTATTTTAATAATATTTTAAAAGAAATTAAAATTTATTAAAGTAACAATTTCTTTATTTTGTAAAATCAAATAAGGGTATGTGAATTAGGTTACATGTGAGGAAGGTATTTGTGTAATGGGATTAGACTTTTATTCTCGCCATTTGTGTGACCTTATGGGATTTCTTCGCTTCAAATGGACCTAAGTCAACCTAATTCTAAAGTGAGAATTCTCGTAGAATTCCTTCAAAGCACCAAAATTATAATGCAAGCAACAATGCACGAGAGGTGTGAATAAATGCTCTCAATGTAGAATTTACAAGTAAAGAATGAAATACAATGAGTGATTTACAACTGAGGGAGAGACTTTCTATTTATAATTGAGCTCCCCAAATCCAACGGTCTAGTTAAATTTATATCGACGGATGAGATGAAGCTTATCCCTACAATTAATAGATTTACAAGATTATACAATCAAATCATATCTAATCTTATCAAATTTTATTTCCCTCAATATTCTAATATTACTTTTTCCTATTTATCAAGGTAGTCTAATTTTTCATATCTGCTTCATTAGGCCACCCAGGCTTCAAATAGACGGACTTCTTCATAAGTTCTTCGAATCAGGTTAGTTCTCATTGGTCAAGTGAACCCCATTTAATCGGTAAACCTCCATAGGATGCATTTTATGCAATAATCACGAACTTCGAACAGCGTCCCGTGACATTAACACCATCTCAATATCCATTATTAATGTGGTACCAAATAATAATGTATTGTGCTATATTTTGAAACAATAAATTTAATATCAATCTATATCTATATATTATATAAAATTAGCTATATAGAGAGGCATAGGAGTTTAATAAAGGTAATATAGACATTTTAGTTAATATAAATTATATATATTTCTATCTTTCTCTTTAATTTTTTTAGAGTTTTTTTTAACAATCTCATTATAGGTTATGATCTATTTTTGACACAATGTCTAAAACCATCTATAATTCTTCCCCAACCTATAAATAGAAAGATAATTCTAATGGATTAAATAGGTTTAAAATGGTTAGAATTGAAATAATCACAGTAGTTTCAATTTTCTCATTAAAATAACATTTTGCATTCATTCCTAAAATTTCAGATAAATTGAAAACATCGTTATAATTATATTGATAAAAAAACTTTCCAAACTTTTTCCAATAATTTATTTTTTGTATAGTGTTATTTATGTTGAGATACAATTTTTTAGTGTTATATAATATGGAAAAAATATTAATTGATCATGTTTATATCTATATATGTATTGATTAGTTAGGAAAAATTAAATCTTTTACAGTTTAATAATGTTTGAATTACTGTTACATTTATTCTTTTTCATTAAAATTATATTCATTGGAAAAGTTTGCATCTATATTAATCTAAATAAGAAAAATTAAACGTCGATTCCTTTTCCCATTAATAGGAAATAATTAATTAATTTTATATGTTATGAGATGAGAATTAGAGTTTTAATTTGTATATAAATTACTTTAATTTTCATTGTTTTTAGACAAATTTCATTTAGCAGCCCTTCCCACTAATAATCTATTTGTTAGGTCCTATAATTGTAATTCTTGCAATTGATTTTATCAAATATTACATTTCTAATTCTTTTAACCATATTCTTTCTTTGCTTTACTTTGAAAGCTAATTAATAGGTCAATGGAATCACCTTATTGAATATGAATCTATATGTATCAAGCAATAATTGAATAAAAGATGAAGGGTTTGAAAAAAATTCATTTGTTTTTGGTCTCTCTTCTAATGAAAAATTAGATTAACTGCAACTACAAGAGTTAGATTTAGAAAAATGGACTAGCTAAACTATTTATAGCTGAAATTTTATTTTATTTTATCTTTTTTAATTTTACCATTACTTATAAATTTATTTATAGGAACCGTGATCATATTAAGATATATTGAAAATGATTATTTTGAGAAAAAAAGTCGATCAAAATGTTATGTAAAAAAAAATGAAATTTTGGTTTTAGTATGCTTATTCTAAGTTATGAAATTTATCATATTTTTATAATGAAAAAAAATTATAAAATTGTATGATTAAGTAAAAGTAAAATTTATGTTAGTCTTTAATGATATTAGAAGTTTTGACTTAAAAAACTATATTTGGTTTTAGAAATATATATATATATATATATTGCTACATAATTAGGAGGCACCGTTCGATTGAATTGAGTAAAATTTTTTTGAGTTAATCGAGTTGACAAGTCCTATTTTATATAATTAGTGGTGATAAAAACAATGCTTTCGGGACCACAATTTTGATGTGTATATTCGTAAATATTATTTATTTATATTTATGAGGTTATTATAGTGTCATATTAAATTTTGGTCTAGTAATTTTAATGTTTGGTTAATTAATTAAAGAAAAAGGATTAAATTATAAAAGCTGCAAAAGTAAACCATTAATTGGTTATATGTGTTAAACGGATATTAAAACATGAAGTGAGGGTCTTAAAAGATAATTAAACCTTATTTTATTGTAGTCGACGGTTTAGATTAGTATATTATGAAACTTGTGTTAATTTTAAAGGTTAATAATGTAATTAAATTATAAATAAACAAAAAAACAAAAGATGAAAGTTATCATCTTCCTTTTTATTTCTTCTTTCCAAAACCGAAAGTTGATGGGGGAAAAGCTTAAAGCATCGGTTAATTTAATTCATTGCATGGTATGTGTTTTTCAATCCATTTTTCATGAATTTTATGCTTTTGAGATTGTTTTAAATTAATCTAGCTAACTCGAGGTTTAATTTGTTACACTGTTAAATGTTTTGGAAGATGCCATTGATGAATATTATATGTTTTTAAAGTTTAATCTTAGAATATTATACTTGGGTGTTAAATAGAAATAATTTGTTAAGTGATTTTGCATAATTTTCAAGTTTAGGGATATAATTGAAAATAAAGTAAATATAATATGATTTTCTTGTGAAATTATAGCATGTAAGGACTGATTTGGAGCATTAGTAAATTCGGCACAAGGGGTTTAAAGTTTAATTGTGAAAATAAACTAGTTTTCATCTTAAGGATCAAATTGAATAAAATATAAAAGTTTGGGGAAATTGTGAAAAATTGTAAATAGGAAGTTATATGCACTAAATTGAATATTATATAAATTTGAAGCTAATAAATTGAAATAAATTACTTTATAGATCAATAACTAGTAGACAATCAAGTAAAAAGGAAAGTTGCTAACTAGTCCCTGAAATTTTTGTTATCTCTACAATTTAGCCATAGTAAGTTCTTTTGGTTTAGTTTAGTATAATTTGAAATGTAATATTGATTGTGAAATTGGTTGTTGAATATTATTGATATACGTGTTTTGTTATAAACTATTATGAATTGAGAAAGAAACTGATTGATCGTTGTTAAATGATGATGTGTTTTGAGCCGAATGAATGTAGGATAGAGTACAATTGGCATGCCAATAGGATATATTACGTGCTGTACGGGATTGACTAATTATAAGATGGTGATTTCCTAACTTGATAATATCCACTGAATATACTGAAGTTCAACATTTTTTGCGGACTACGTTTTATGTTTACAGTGATTCTGGCATGTTATCGGGGGTGGATGTAAAGCTTTGGACTTGCCACTTGGTGCCCAGGTGTGTTTTCGGAGGGATGATAGCTTATGGGCTAGGCATTTAGTGCCAAGACGTGTTTTCAGTTGGATTGGCTCGTTTGAGCTTTTTTGCATGTTTCAGGTGGATAATCGCATACTTGTATCTGTTATATCATTCATCGGGCAAATTTCTAATGATAAATGAATTGTTACAAAATTGTATAATGAATTGCATGATTTTCCAATATTATCGTGATTTGATATGGAATGATCTTGTGTGATTGAATATATTATGCAACTTACGTATATATATAAACTCAACTGTTGGATGATTGTGGTTGGTAGGATTTATTATTTGTTAATCTTGTTAATATAATAGCTATGTTTATCAGTAAGTTTTATTATTTTAGTCGTTGAGCTTACTAAGCTGTAATAGCTCGTTTTCAGTGAAATCAGAATAGTGGTTTCGGGACCACAAATTCGATGTCAGAAAATTTATTTTATTTTTATTTTATGGTTTACATCATGATAGTATTACCGTATAAAAATTTTGTTAAGAAATTTTATCGTTTACCTGTTCAATTTGATAAAAAGGACTAAATCTCGTAAAGTGTAAAAGTTGAGTTCTAATAGCTAAAGGTATTAAATAGCTATAGAACTTTAAAGTAGAGGTCCTTATATAGTAAATAACCCATAAATGTGTTAGTGGAATGTCATAGCTTGGTAAACTTGTAAATTGAAATAATTTTAAAGGTTAAATAAGTAATTAAGTAAATAAAGACAAAATTTAGTAAAATAAAGCCAAGTATCATCTTTTATGTTCTTTCTTCAACCGAATAGCCAAGAAAAAGAGACAGTTTTTCTCTTTAGGGTTTGGCAAGCTTGGTTCCATCAATTAGGTATGTGTTTTGTCCTGTTTTTATAATTTCTATGTTTTTGGGACCGCTGTAGCTTAATCTAGCTAGCCCGGGGACTAATTTGTGAAACTGTTAAAGTATTTGAGTTTTTTCATTGATGAACATGTTAGAGTTTTGAAGTTTAATGGTAGAAAATGAATGGTTGTTGTTAGATAAACAACTTTTGGAAAGGAATTTTTGATGAAATTATCAATTAGGGATAAAATTGAAAAATGTGATAAATTGTGTGGTAAAATTATGAATTTGTGAAATATATGGGCTATTATAAATATGTTTATAATTCGGCTAGGCTTGGGTAGGGATAAAATTGAATGAAATTCATTTTCTGAGCCTAGGGACTAAATTACAAAGAATTAAAAGTATAGGGGCAAAATGATAATTTTGCTAAAAATGTGTGTTGGACCAAATTTGTAACACCTCTAACCTGTATCCGTCGCCGGACTAGGGTTAAGAGGCATTACCAGACATATCAGAACATTTAGCATTCATTTCACAATCATCATAGCATCATAATCACACATCAACATAGAGTCCCTTTCTTAAGTCAATAAAGATATCGGAACTAAATCGAGCTCATACAAAATTTTCCAAAACTTAAACATTTTTCAAAGTTATACAGGTCACATGCCTGTGTGAACAGCCGTGTCCCTCACACGACATTAGACACACCCGTGTGTCTAGATTGTGGCAAAACAGGGCATACATACTGACTTCACCACACGACCACAAGACACGCCCGTGTATTTTGGCCATGGTCGAAATTGACTTGGATCACACGACTGACCACATGTCCGTATGTTTAACTCGCTACCCTTCGAAATGACCACACACGCCCATGTGCCAAGGCTGTGAGCCTCACACGGCCACCAGACACACCCATGTGTCTAGGCCGTGCTCGAGACTGACTTGAATAACTAAACTACAACAAACATATGGTCGAGACACACGCCCATGTGCTCAACCGTGTAGGGTGAAATTAGGCTTGGTTTAAGCCTTATTTCCCACCTATCTCACATTTATAGGCAACCAAATTAACCAATTCATACATATTCCATGCCATTCAAACACCATCCAATTTATTACTCAAATCCACAACCAAAGTATACCAAAATCATTACAATTTATATGAGTTTCAAATGTATAAACTCATCATCTTGTCACAATTTCATACCATAAAATTTACCATTTCAACATTTCATAATCAAACCATCACATAAGCAATACATACATCAAATAACTTATTTAGCAAACACACCATTTAGGCCAACTTAAGAGGCCATACATATCAACAACTACAAGCCAAACTTTTGGCTAATATTCACATCACAAAACATACCAAAATGACACTAGCCTATACATGCCATATACCATAAGTACAACTCTCAAAATGGTACCAAAACAGATGTCCAATAGTGTGATTTATCGCTAACGATTCTTGGATCTGAGATAGCTTTACCACACTATAAAACAGAGAACATTTCACACAGGAAGCTTTGGAGCTTAGTAAGTTCGCACCGAATATAATCAACAGTTTATATAATACGAAAACATCAAATAATAAACACTTAGTAGTTCACAAATCATCCATCAATTCTATTCCATCTCATTTAATATGTTCATACGAATTCATCAAGCTTCATACACATAGTATTATCTACCACATAGGTATCGAACATACCTAAACTTTCCCGTATTTATTCATTTCATTCTCACCTCTCGTTCAAATACATTATTTCATTCGGAAGTCTTTCAATGCTTAAAGAATTCGCACACTTAGTGCATTAATGATTAGCTGGAGCTATAAAGATATCGCACACTTAGTGCCATTTCAACTAACTGAAGTTATCTCGGTATCGTACACTTAGTGCCTCATATAGCCAAAGCTATTCCAACTTGCACACTTAGTGCTATTTATAGCCGAAGTTGTTTGAATCGCACACTTAGTGCCGAACATAGTTGATTTATCATCGTATTCAAACCAAGCTCAAATATATACAATTTATATATTATCAAAACATTAAAACATAAATTGTAACATTATTTATCACGTACGAACTTACCTCGTACTCGGAATTGACAATTCGAATCGTTTACTCGATAATATTCGATTTTCCTCGATCTAAATCCGAATTCCTCTTTTCTTGATCTATATGTATTCAAAATTAACCCTTTTATTAAAAAAATAATTCAATTCAATCCATATACACATACTTTGGGCATTTAACAATTTAGCCCTCACATTTTCACATTTTAAGAATTTAGTCCCTAATTCATAAAATTAAAAAATACACAAAATTTCTTTATACCATTGCCTAGCCGAATTTTACCTTAGCTCATATAAGCCCACACATTTCATTTATTTCACATTTTAGCCCCTCAATTTCTCATTTTCACAATTTAGTCCAAATTACTCAAATTCATCAAAAATCCCAATATAAAACATGATAATCTAACACATATCTTTCATATACTATCATCAAACTTCATAAAACTCATAATTTCATCAATGAATCAACTCAAAATCATCAAAAATTTCAGAAATTGAGACATGGGCTTGCTAGAACACTTAACAACGATCACAAAAGCGTAGAAATTATCAAAAACGAATCAAAACACATACCTTAATTAGCCAATATAAGTGCCGAAACCCTAGCTTGCTTATTCTTTTATTTTTCTTTGATTTTCGACAATGGATGAACATAAAATGGCCTATTTTCATGCCTTTGTTTAATTAAATCAAATTATTTAGTCATTTACCAATTTAACCCTTATTAATATCATTAAAATTCCACCAACTAATGTCCATTAATGTCTATTCATGAATCCAATGGTCCATTTACAACATAAGGACCTCACATATATAAAGACATAGCAATTTAACACTTATTCAAATAGAAGGCCAATTTTACATTTTACGCGATTAAGTCCTTTTTCAAAATTAAGTACACAAATGATAAAATTTTCACACGAAACTTTCACACATATCAATACACAAATTATAAGCACAAAAAATAATATTAAAATATTTTTTTGACCTGGATTTGTGGTCTCGAAACCACTATTCCGACTAGGGTCTAAACCTGGTTGTTACACCTCTCCCCCTTAGGGATTTTCGTCCCCTAAAATCTTACCATTGAACAATTTCGAATATTGCTGTCTCATAGCATCTTCGGGCTCCTACGTAGCCTCTTCAATACCGTGTCGATGCCACATTACTTTTACTAACAGAATTTTCTTATTTCTCAATTCTTTAACCTCGCGTGCCAAGATTCAGATCGGTTTTTCATCATAAGACATATCAGACTGAATTTCAACATCAATCGGGAAAATAATTTGTGTAAGATCTGATTTATTTCTTCATAGCATCGATACATGAAATACATTGTGAATCTTTTCTAACTCAGGTGGCAACAACAATCTATAAGCAACCGGCCCGATACGCTTGATAATCTCATACAACCCGATGAATCTCGAACTCAATTTGCCTTTCTGTCGAATTGGAGCACTTCCTTCCACGGAGATACTTTCAGAGACACTTTATCTCCGATTTCAAACTCAATATCTTTTCTTTTTAAATCTGCATACGATTTCTAACGATCCGCAGTTGCTTTCAGACTATCTCGTATTACTTTCACTTTTTCTTTTGTTTCTCCAATCAAATCAACTCCGTGAATCTTATTCTCACTAAGCTCTGTCTAGTACAACGGTGTTCGACGTTTTTGACCATATAAAGCCTCGTAAGGATCATTTTGATACTCGATTGAAAGCTATTATTATATGCAAACTCAATCAATGGCAAGTTTCGTTCCCACGTACGTTCAAACTCAAGAATACAACATCTTAACATATCCTTGAGTATTTGAATAATCCGTTCAGATTGACCATCTGTCTGTGGGTGAAAAGTAGTGCTAAAGTGTAGTTTCGTATTTAACGCATCTTGTACTTTATTCCAAAAGCGTGATGTGAACCTCGGATCTCTATCTGAAACAATAGAAATAGGTAATCCGTGCAATCTCACAATATGAGAAATGTACAACTCAACAAGCTTATCAAGTGAATAATCTGTACGAACTAGAATGAAATGAGTCGATTTAGTTAATCTATCAACAACAACCCAGATTGCATCTTTCTTACTTGGTGACAAAAGTAAACTCGATACAAAATTCATCGTGATTCTATCCTATTTTCACTCTGGAATCATAATCGGTTGTAACAAACCGGATGACACTTGATGTTCAGCTTTAACTTACTGACATATCAAACATTTTGAAACAAAGTTGGAGATATCTCTTTTCATTCCAGACCACCAGTAATGCTGTTTCAAATCATTATACATTTTTGTACTACCGGGATGTACAGATAACCGACTACTATGAGCTTCATTCAAAATCATCTGAATTAACTCTAAATTTCTCAGAACACAAATCTGATCTTGGAATCTCAAACAATCGTCATTATCAACTTGAAATTTAGAATTAGAATCAAGATCACACTAGGCTCGTTTTGCTAAAATCTCATTATCAACCTTCTGAGCATCAATAATCCACTGTAAGAACAAAGGTCTCGCTTTCAATTCCACTAAAACCGAACCATCATCAGGCAAATCTAAATGAGCATTCATGGTACGTAATGCAAACAATGATTTCTGACTCAAAGCATCAGCAAAAACATTTGCTTTTCCCGGATGATAATCGATAACAAGCTCGTAGTCTTTTAGCAGTCCTAACCATCTTCTCTATCGTAGATTCAAATCTTTCTGAGTCATCAGATATTTTAAGCTTTTGTGATTGGAATATACATGATATTTTTCACCAAACAGATAATGGCGTCAAATCTTCAAAGCAAACAAAATAGCCGCCAATTTCAAATCATGTGTTAGATAGTCCTTTTCGTGAGGCTTCAACTATCTCAAGGCATAAGCTATGACTTTGCCTTCTTGCATCAAAATGCAACCTAATCCGTTCAACGAAGCATCACTGTAGATCACAAATTCTTTACCCAATTTTGGTTGTACTAACACCGGAGCTTCAGTTAATAGGACTTTCAATTGATCAAAGCTTTTCTGACACTTTTCAGACCATTCAAATTTCACATCTTTCTGAAGTAATTTCGTCAACGGAGTCGCGATCATAAAAAAGCCTTTTACAAACTGTCGATAATAACCAGCAAGTCCAAGAAAACTACAGATTTCAAAAACATTTCTCAAAGGCTTCTAATCCAAAATAGTCGAAATTTTACTCGGATCAACTCGGATACCATATGCCGACACAACATGTCCCAGAAAACTGACTTCTCGTAACCAAAATTCACATTTGCTAAACTTCGCATATAACTGCTTATCTCGCAAAGTCTATAGCACTATTCTCAGATGTTCAGCATGCTCAGTTTCATCACGCGAATAAATCAAAATGTCATCAATAAATACAATGACAAATCAATCTAAATACTGTCTAAAAATTCTGTTCATCAAATCCATAAAAACAGCAGGTGCATTTGTTAATCCGAAAGGCATAACCAAAAACTCACAATGTCCGTACCTCGTTCGGAAAACAGTTTTCGAAATGTATGAATCTTTTACTCGCAACTGATAATAACTCGATCTCAGATCTATCTTTGAAAACACAATAGCTCCTTTTCACTAATCAAACAAATCATCAATTCAGGGCAGAGGATATTTGTTCTTGATAGTCACTTTGTTCAACTAACGATAATCAGTGCACATTCTCATCATGCTATCTTTTTTTTCACAAACAGAACAGGTGCACCCCAAGGTGAGAAATTCAGTCTTGCAAATCCTCTATCGGTTAATTCTTGCAACTGAGACTTTAACTCTTTTAACTCGATCGGAGCCATTCTATACAGAGCTATCGAAATCGGAGTAGTTCCCGATACTAACTCAATGACAAATTCAACTTCTCGAATCAGAGGTAATCCTGGAAGTTATTTAAGAAACACATCAGAGAATTCACAGACAACAGACACTGATTCCATTTTCTTTTCTGATACTTTTGAATCAATCACATAAGCAAAGTAAACTTCACAACCCTTTCTCACAATACTCAGAGTTTTCATTGACAAAATCACAGCCGATAACCCATTCAAATCACTAGATTCAATTCGGACCATTTCATCATTCTTGCATCTCAAATCAATAGTTTTCTATTTGCAGTTCACAACAGCATCATGTAATGTTTGCCAATCCATACCCAGGATTATGTCAAACTCATCAAATGGTAATAACATCAAATCGGCCGAAAAATAATTATCCCGAATCATCAACGGATAATTCTTGCACACTTTATCAACCAATACACACTTGCCTAAGGGATTTGATACTCTAATTACAAATTCAGTAGACTCTACAGGTAAAGTCTTACTGGATACTAAATTCACACATATGTACGAATGAGTAGACCCTGGATCTATCAATGCAATAACTTTAGTATCATAGAGAGTAAAAGTACTGATAATAACATCTGGATATGACACTTCTTCGCGTGCTCGAATAGCGTAGGCTCGTGCAGGTGCTCTAGCATCAGATCTTGCTGCAGTGTCTCGCGTCACACCTCTACAAACACTCATATTTCCCATGTTTCTTGATGGTTTACCTCTAACTACAAATGTTACTCAAACTCATATTCTAAACATTATCTTTGTCAGCTAATTCTAGGCAATCTTTTATAAAATATCTCGTGAACCACAGCTATAACAAGCTCGGTTATTACTTTTTCCCAAAAAATCTCCAAAATGTCGTCTTCCACATTGTTTACACTCAGACTTTATATCCTTTGCGTTACCAACACTCGATACTGAGGTAGTTTGAGCCTTAGGGTTAGTATATTGCTTTCCTCGATCTCTATTCTAATATCCCGTTGAAGCTATTGATCGATCAATAAAATCTCTAGATTTTTTTGATGAGGAATGATAAGTTTTATTCATTGATCTCTTTCTCGATTCTCTAGCCTCTGAATCAGCTTTTCTCTTTTCTTTGCTGAGATCCTCGACTTTACAAGCCCTCTCAACCAATACTACGAATTATTTTAGTTCAAGTATCCCGACTAACAGTTTTATGTCTTCGTTCAATCCATCAACAAATCTTTTACACATGATCTCTTCGGTAGACACGTATTCTCGAGCATACTTACTCAAACGTACAAATTCTCTTTCGTATTTTGTTACAGTTATCCGGCCTTATTTCAACTCTAGAAACTCTTTATTTTTTTGATCGAGGTATCTTTAAATTATGTACTTATTTCGAACTCAGTCTGAAAGAATTCCCAGGTAACTCGTTCTCTAGGAACCACTGATGTCAACGTTTTCCACCAGTGATATGCATTATCTCTAAGCAAATATACTATGCATTTAATACATTCTTCTATAGTACAGGACAATTCATCAAATACTCAGATAGTGTTTTCAAGCCAGAACTCAGCTCTCACTGCATCATCGTCAACCGCAACCCGAAACTCTTCAGCCCCATGTTTACGGATCTTATCAACAGGTGGCTTAGTCAATCGAATCAGATCTATTACTTGTGGCACAACCGGGACTTATTGAGGAAAAGGTGGGGGCGGAGGTTGTTGAGCAGCCATATTCGTTTGTACGAATTTCGTGAATCACTCAGTCATCATTTGGAAGAAGGCTTGCTTAACCTCTCCTCCCTAACTACTAGATATCAGCCTAGATTCTGCTGACACTGCCCCTTGAGTATGAGCGGGCACATTGTTCTCAACATCATCAGCTATCGCTCATTCGAAGTCCATGAGCTATATAGAATCACATTTTCATTGTCAGGATTTATCACACTATCGCAGTTCATAAATATGGCATGTATACTAAACTATGCTTCAATAATTTACCTTTGCTGTCTTTTTTTTTGGTTCGATAATTTAGTATAAGGTAATCTGTTGCTAATTTTTTATGGAGCCCTTCCCTAAATGGGAAAAAAATGGCAATACAAAAATCAAAGTATAAGTTCAAGAGTTTTGTGTTTGAGTAAGCTAAAATGAGAATTGCAAATATTGTTAAAGTCATAATCTAGAGGCAGGTAGATGAACTGCAAAGTGATCCATGCCTTATTTTAGTAAAGAATCATACACACCACATTTTTCTCATTATTTGCTTGCAATATCTACTTTTATGTTTCTCAAACAAAAAAGCACAAATGGAAAAGATTCAAACCAAGTTGTTCCAATTTTCCATGAATTGGAGAATGTTATAGATCAATACATAACTACAAATAGAACCCCCTCCTCTAAATGAGGTCTACCTGCATGGTACATCAGCAAAAACATAGCAAGATTGTCAATCCCAAGCACCATGTCCTATGTATTATTCAAGCAATGCATCTTGTGGTATGTATTATATGCCAAAATTCCTTAGAATGTAACATTACTTATCACATTTACGGGAAAGGCTATATCTGGCCTTGTCAAGGATAAGTAAATTAGTTTCCTAACTAATATTTGAAATTTCTCTCTGTCTACTAAGGACCCATCTTCTTTGTTGAATTTCAAGTTTGCCTCCATTGTTGTATCAACCGGCTTACAACCAAGAAAACCAGTTTCTTTGAGTAAATCAGGTACATACTTTCTTTGGTTGATCACAAGTCCTTCTTTTGATCTTGCCACCTCCATTCCTAGGAAATACCTTAGCTTTCCCAAGTCCTTGGTTTTGAATTCCCTGTTTAACAACTTCTTCAAATTGCTAATCTCTTCCTCATCATCTCCAGTAAGAATTATGTCATCCACATACACAATTAGGATAACTTTCTTATTTGTAGAAGTTACCTTGATGAAAAGAGTATGATCGATAAGGGACTGCTTGTAGTCGTTTTTAAGAATGACTTTAGTGAACCTCTCGAACCAAGCTCTGGGTGATTGTTTTAATTCGTATAGAGACTTGTTGAGCTTGCAAGCCTTGTTGCTACCTTCAATAGACTTTAAGCCATGTAGTAATTTCATATAGACTTTTTCCTCTAGCTTGCCATTAAGAAATGCGTTTTTTACATCAAGTTGGTGTAATTCCCAATCGCAATTTACAGCCAAACTTAGGAGTACTCGAACAGTGTTAAGCTTTTCCACAGGTGCAAAAGTTTCTGTGAAATCTATCCCATATGTTTGCGTAAAGCCTCTGGCCACTAGTCTAGCTTTGTATCGTTGGATACTACCATTGGAGTTATACTTTACAGCAAAGATCCATTTACATCTGACAGTCATTTTTCCTTGAGGAAGGTCTGTAATGGTCCAAGTAGCATTTTTCTCTAGTGCACAAATTTCCTCTTCAACAGCCTTCTCTATTTTGGATCCTTTAGAGCTTCAACTATGCTTGTAGGAACCTGTTCTTTATCCAAGGTTGTTGTAAATGCTTAAAAAGAAGGCATCAATGAATTATAACTAGCAATTTTTTCAATAGGATGCTTGGTGCACTATCTAACCCCTTTTCTAATAGCAATAGAGAAGTCATCTAGAGTAGTGGACTTACTGATTTCTTCTTCCATTTCAGCAGCTGGACCCAAATCCAATTCTTGGCAAGAATCAGATTACAAATAGTCTCAGGGATATATTTTCTTTTTCTTGTGTAGGCACGAAGCTGTTTGGGTGGTGTTGTTTTTGGAAGACTTTCAATGGGAGTATGTGTATTTTCAAGAAGGTTGTTTAAAGTAGGTGTGGTTGAATTAGTGATAGGTATTACAGGAGAATCAATGGGAGTAGTCACAGGTGACAAATCTGCAGGTAAAGGCGAAAATGGTGGCAATTCTGAAGGTTGAGAATGAAGACTAGGAGGAGATACCTGATGTGGCTAAAAATCACCCTATGTTTCCCCCTGAATTTTAGTCAGAGTGAAATAGGGATCCTACTCATAAAATGTTAGATCCATAGTGGTAAAAAATCATTTAGAAGGAGGATGATAGCATTTATAACCCTTCTTAAGTGAAGAATACCCAACCAATACACATTTCAAAGACTTAGGATCTAACTTAGACTTATTAGGAGCAATACTTTGGATAAAAATAGTGCAGCCAAAGATTTTAAGTGTCAGGATGGAAGAGATAGGCTTAAAATGGGGAAAGCGCTACAAAAATATAGATTGAGGTGTTTGGAATTTTAAAACCTTACTAGGCATTGAGTTGATTAAATATGTGGCAGTTAATAAGGCTTCCCCCCCCACAAATATTTGGGAACATTAGTGGTAAATAGAAGAGAACGAGTAACTTCAAGGAGGTGCCTATTTTTTCTTTCGATAATGCGTTTTGCTGTAGGGTTCCAACATAAGAACTAAGCTGAACTATGCCCTTTTCCCTGAAAAAATCACCCAAAGACCTAGCAAAAAATTCACCGCCATTATCAGATTTAAAGAGCTGGATTTTAGACCCAAATTGAGTGAGAACCAAGTTATAAAATTGCATAAAAACACCAGCAGTTTCAGATTTATCTTTCAGCAAATAAGGCCAAATTATCCTACTGTGATCATCAATGAAAGTGATAAACCACTTACAATTATCAACATTCTTCACCTGAGAAGGACCCTAAATATCACTATGGATCAAAGCAAAAGGGTGAGAAGGCTTGTATGTAGAAGGAAAATAAGATGATTTAGTATGTTTGGCAAGAGAGCACACTGTGCAAGAAAAAGAATTTGGCACTTTATTAATGAATAGAGCAGGAAACAATTTTGCAAGGTATTGGAAACCAGGATGGCTTAAACAAAAATGCCATAACATAACAGTATCAACTTTATTTAAAACGGTGAAAGATTTGGAGATCTCAGTTTTAGGAGAGGAAGGGAGGATATAGAGGCCATTCTAAAAGCTGGCCTTACCAATCATCTTCTCCGAGTTCAGTGCCTGCAAAGTACAATCAAGATCATTAAAAATTGCGGAGCAGTGCAAGTCTGTGGAAAGTTTACTAACAGAAATGAGATTGCAAGCCAGATTTGGTACAAAACGAACATTTTTAAGTGCAATCTATTCATTGAGAACAATAGTGCCATGTCTTTCTATTTGGCACAAGGAACCATCAGCCGTTTTGACAGCTTTACCAAAGGTTTGGAAAAAATTGCGAAACAAGGCCTTGTTACCAGTCATATGATCCGTAGCACCAGAATCGAAGATCCAATTAAGAGTGAACTGGGAGGAGAAAAATGCTGTAGAAGAAGGGTTACCTTCTAGTTCTTTCATGACCAGATTACCCTCACAAGACCCCTGAAACTTTCCAAACAGTTTTTGAAGTTCAACAATCTATTCTTTGGTGAAACTAGTGACAGATGTGGCAGCGACAAGGCTAGATTTATTATCTCGAGAGTTCTTGGACTTCCAGTCCTGAGGCTTACCATGAAGCTTCCAACACTTCTCCTTGGAGTGGTCGGGCTTTTTGCAATGATCACACCAAGGTCTCCCTCGTTTGGAAGAGGGAGATGATTGATGGGTCAGTAAGGCAGATCCTTCAGGAGTGGAATATGGTTCATCAGGCAGCATCACACACAGTCGGCTTTCTTCTTGTAACACCCCACACCCATGCCCTACCTCGGGACGGCATACGAGGCGTTACTAAACTTTAACACATGCACACGATCATTTCTGAGTCATCAAGACTTGATCAAAATTAAAAATTTTTTGAAATTTGTTTAATCTTCTAAATACAAGTCTACGAGGCCTCAGACATTCATTAGAAACCACTCATAACCAACTTGGGTCCTTAAACCGACTTTATAAAAATGATTCTTGAAACAGGGCACACGCCCGTGTGGAAGGGCAACACGCCTGTGTGGTCATTATAACATGGCCGTGCTGATGGCCCGTGTGACACACACGGCCTAAGTATCTAAGGATACGCACGTGTCCCATGCCCATGTGAATTAAATTCTAAATTCGAACCTATAGGGGATTTCATACGGCCTGACACACGCTCGTGTCCATGGTCCGTGTCCCTCACACGGCCATGACACGTCCGTGTGTTAGCCCGTGTGTAAAAACCTTGACATTCTATTTCTGACATCAGCATCTAATAAGGGGCACACGGCCAAGGCACACACCCGTGGCCAGAGGCCGTGTCCTTCATATGGCCGAGACACACGGTCGTGTCTCTGTCCGTGTGTTTACTACCATGCATTCTGACTTGCAAATTTTACATGCAAGGGACACACGACTGGACCACACGCCCTTAGGGCTGACCGTGTGTGACACATGGCCTAGAAACACGCCGTGTGTCTACTCGTGTCGACAATATAGGGCTATCTACCAAGCCCTTTGCCACTCTGAATCACAACATAACAACAACCATAGTCAAGACCTGTATGCATTACATATATTCTTCTATGCCAACAATTTCACATTTATGAAAGACTAGCTTGTATTCAAATAATAACTTTCAAGATTAGCCATTTTTCCATGGCCTTATACAAAATGAATCAAATGCTAAAGTAAGCCAACACATTTGGCCAATTAACAATGACACAAAACTCAAAGTCAGGGTCCTATACATGCCATAATCAAAATAAATGATCTAACTATACCAAATGCTTCGGATGATAGTGTGATCGATGCCTCTGACTTTCGATGATCCTCGAGCTAATTAGGCAGCATTATAAGAAAATGGAAAGGAGAGGGAATAAGCATAAAGCTTAGTAAGTTGTATGCAAAAATAATTATAACAACAACTTTATCATTCAACACCATGCTCATAACACAAAAGTAGGCATAAGCATAACTTACTCACCACTATCCAATACAATTCATATAACCTACATTAAGATCACATCTCATACATTTCAAATAGGCACCTGTATCACTCGCAACATGGTTATACTTTTCTCGTTTAACTGAAATCATAATTCTCACCGTTGAACCATTTAGAAAGATATCAGATATTCACTAAGCCTCAAACG
Organism: Gossypium hirsutum; assembly: GCF_007990345.1. Classification (NCBI taxonomy): domain Eukaryota; kingdom Viridiplantae; phylum Streptophyta; class Magnoliopsida; order Malvales; family Malvaceae; genus Gossypium; species Gossypium hirsutum. The sequence continues at coordinate 66,434,278 of NC_053436.1, read as the reverse complement.
AAGGGTATAATGTCGATGCCATGTCCCAGACATGGTCTTACACTAGATCTTAGATATCCGTGCCGATGCCATGTCCCAGACATGGTCTTACACTGACACATCTCGTAGTCGATGCATGTCCCAGACATGTCTTACACTGGCTTACATCTCGAGGCCGATGCATGTCCTAGACATGTCTTACACTAGCTCTTGTCTCAATGCCGATGCCATGTCCCAGACATGGTCTTACACTAGCTTTAATAATGTGGCCAGTGCATGTCCCAGACATGTCTTACACTAGCACACAAATGATCCAAATGTCATGGCATGAATATCCGATTTGTTTATAAGGTTCATACGGGAGTTCCTCTATCTCAAAATTTATCATACATAATCAATTCCACAAATAAGCAATTTATGCTATATCAATTGAAACACATATAATAACAATGTAGTTGTATTATTTACATACAACTTACCTCGGTATACACAAGTAGGCGGCTAGTTTGAATTACTCCACTATTTTAGTCTTCCCCCGGTCTAAGTTCGAATTCCATCTTTCTGGGTCTAAATGATAAAAAAAATTCACTCATTTAATCACCATTTTAATAAAAACATCAACAATATATAGTTTGGAAAAATTGACCATTTTGCCCTTATACTTCACAAAAATTACGATTTTGCCCTTGGGCTCGTAAATTGATTTTTATCGAATTTCTTCGAATCTTAAGCCTAGCCAAACCCATTTCACTCTTATAGAGAACCAAAATTTCCATTATTTCACAACATTACTATCCAATTTAGAAACTTTACGAAATGGTCCTATTAGGGTTTTCATGAGAAGTTCTTTCACAAAAGTTGTTTACAACACAACTAAGATTCATTTTCTTTCATAAAAACTTAGCAAAAATCATAAATCCTTTCATATAAAATCCATAGACTATCAACCATTTTGCAAAATAGTCCCCCCATTAGCTAGCTCATGTCATATGGGTCCCAAAAACACAAAAAGCATCAAGAAAAGTCATCAAAATCACTTACTTGTAGAGATATTAAGTGGCTGAAATTTTTCAAGCTTCAAAACCACTCTTATGGATGATATTTTTGGCAGGAATAAGATGAGAAAAAGTATGATATAATTCTCTCTTTGTTTTATTTTATTTTAGTCAATTTAGTCACCAAACCCACCAAATTAACTTTTGACTTTTTGACCATCTTTGCCTCCTATGGCCGGCCATGCCTCTTTAAAGGGTTTAATTACCCTTTAAAGACCCGCAATTTAGGTTCTCTAGCTATTTGGCACCCTTAGCTATCAAAATAGGACTTTTGCACTCTATGCGATTTAGTCCTTTTTCGCAATTAAACTCACAAACGTTAAAATTAAACCACCAAAATTTTCATGCACATTTATAAACATGCCATCACACATAAAATAATATTAAAAATAATTTCTTTGACCTCGGGTTAGTGATTCTGAAACCATTGTTCTGACTAGGCCCAAAATCGGGATATTACACTTCCTTCTTGACCATAGAGAAAGCCTCTCGAAGAGAGGGAAGAGGAGAAATAGCCAGGACCCTGCCGCGAACCTCATCCAGGTCCTTGTTTAAGCCTTAGAGAAATTGAAAAAGCCTTCGCTGAGTGACAATTTGCTGATAAAAAGCAACATCTCTTGGATCTGCCCAATCATGTTGTGTATACAAATCTAATTGCTGCCAAATAGCGGTAAGTGTATTGTAGTAGATAGTGACGGGCATGGTTCCCTGCTTAAGGGTGGCTGCCTGATCTTCAACATGATACAATTCAGCAATGTTATCAGTGCTAGGGTAGGTTTCACAGACTACACTCCAGATTTCAGTGGCTGTGGTGTAAAGAAGAAAGTTTCTGCTTATACTCAGGGTCATGGAATTTAGGAGCCAAGTCATAACCTGACCATTGCCATGCATCCACTTAGCAAAACCAGTGTCAGTCATAGCAGGCTTCTTGATTTCACCAGTAACATAGCCTAATCTTTCTTTACCTAAGAGAAAAATCTTAACCGATTGGGACCATTCAAGAAAATTGTTGCCATTTAATCAATGGCAGATGATAGTCAGACTAGACGAATCTGATTGAGCATTAGAACCAGAAATTTTTTTTGGATTTGAAGTAATCTCTAGAGTAGGAGAAGGAGATGTAGAAGAAGAAGTGTCGGACGTGGTCTAGATTGGAAAGAAACCGTAACCTATTCTGATACCATGTAGAAATAAGAGTAATTCTCTATATTTTTTTATTATATCAATAGAACATGTTACATCTTTTATATATACAAACTATGTCTCTAATTTAGGAAACTCTAAGTTAGGAAAGATACTAATATTAGGAGATATGATCCCTTAAAATAAGGGATAGTAATAAAAAGAATATTTACAGAATCCCTTAATTGAAGGGATGACAACAGTTCATATATTTCTATAATTCCTACATTTTCAAACAAAAACTTTCACAAATCATTAAAAAAATCATTAACAGTTAAAACTTCTTAATCGTCATCATAAATGGAAAACATCCATACCTCAAACCAGATGCAATGTTCCGTTGTCTTAACTGAATTAATTCACTTGCTACTACTGAATATGGTCTCTCCTCTTCAATAGGTCTTTCATTTCGCAATAATCTACCTCTGAACAGTGACTGAAAAGTTAAAAGCGCTGATAGGTAAGCATAGTCGTATATGCAAATAAAAAACTATGTAGGAAAATATATTTAAAATATATATTAAAATCATGACAAATTAATCTCATTTTGAACAACAATATATGTTGAAGTTGAAACACTGATTCAAACCATGGAACTAACATCCATGCATGAAAAGGCAAACTTGTAATCCTTGTATTGTAAACCAAAATAAGAAAGAGACCATACCAGTACATTGCAATATAAGTGCAAAACTAAGTAACACAACATAGTACAATAGTACATGAGCACAATTTACTTCAACTCAATTTAAAATCAAGCAAATTTATATTTCCTACTAATTAGAAAAGTCAAAAACAAAAATCTACAACTTAGCTGAATATAATTTCTTTAAAAAAAGAAAATAATTACAATGCATACAAATGCATGGGAGCTAGTGTCATCTTAGAGAAGCTCAAACTTAACAGACTTTATGATAGCCAACTAACTTGGATGCAATCACGATAAGCAAAATCAGATACAACATGGTGCTCAAACAAACCCTGAAGTTAATAAATTTAATTAGCAGTTTAGTACATTACAATTAATAAAAAATTGTAATCTTTTTTTTGCAAAAAACCAACTAAAAACCTAGAAATGGAAGAAAACCAACATAAAAAAAATTTAAAAATGAAAAAAAAGCAATAAGAGAGAGGGGGAGGGGGGAGAGAGAGAGAACCTGTAGTTAAATCAACATCGGAGGCTCAGCTGTGGGTGGAGCAAGCAAGCCAAAGGATTGAGGGCTGTCGAGCTGCATAAGAAGGTTAAATTGACACCATAAATAGGCTCAAGTATTTTGTTTTAGGGTTAAGTGAGGAAAAGATGAAGTTGAGGATTTGTTGTACATTACAGTAGAGGGAAGAATCATAGAAAAAAAGGAAAGATCCAATTGGGGATTTCAGACGTGAGAAAAAGGAGAATGGTGAGAGTAAAATTGAAACATTTTTATTCCAACCATACCCTGAATCACCATTCATTGGGGAGAACACCAAATGATATGTTGCCCTTTACCTGGAATAAGCTCGTATTCAATACGGGTTCTAATAGCTTATTCCCCTAACCAAATAATGGTTTGGTGGTGGGCTCGTTGAATTCGGCCGTAATGCATTCTTATTCTCCCCAACCAAACATGGTGTAAATACTGAGAAAAGATATGTGGGTGAGTGGAAGGAATGAACAAGTATTATTTTTTATTCCTGGAATGTCACATATTAATTAACTAATTTTGTTTAACTAATTTTGTTTATTTTATTAAATACAAGAAATCTTATCATATGCATGTGGAAATTATAGATTTAAATCACATATATGTATTTAAAAATAATATCTGATTTATAGTTTTAGACTAATTAAATAAATAGCACATGCAATATGTATGATATTAAAATAAAAAATAGATTAATTGTGTGTAACACCCCCAACTCGACCTAGGAGTTTTGGCTAAGTTGAAGGTGTTTGTAACACCCTAAACCTCATTTAGACGTCCAGACCAAATTTGGAGAGTTATGTCATTCGTACTAAAGTTTCATACCATCACAATGCAGTCAAATTAAACCATACAATTGCATATCATTCATCATAGCGAAATCAAACATATAGTCGTCATAAATTCCATAACATCGTAAAACATCAGTCCCTATTAGTGATGCTTAAAGGAAAGAGAAAAGTATGACCAAGCTTCCACGACCTTGACCCGATCAAGACTAGGATCCACTTGAAACCAAGTCAATGAAAATGTGAGTTGTGAACTTAGTGCGTAAATGAATTTATTCTAATAGACTTCATTCATGGTGAAATTCCAATTTTAAATATTCAGTTCATTTCAGATGTATTTGCGATTCAGATTCAGAGCAGACCGATTACGTGTGTACATATATGCAATTTCATATCATATGTGGTACCAATCAGATTCAGATGTGATTTCCTAATACCATCTGTTACACACCATCTTCTGCCATCCCAACACACTATTAAGGACATTTAATGCCCAACCAACCCAGCACACTAGCAACTGTTCGTTGACACTTTTACAGAGACGCAACTTAGCTACTAATTTAGTATGCAACAAGCATCAGAATCATATATAATTTTGGTAGCAAAACCACGATTTCAAAATAGACTTCTTCTCCCTTCATAGTATCTCACCCCATACCAATACAGAATACAACAATCGTAACACATATTTAGTCATTCCAATACAATACAAAATTAACCCAAACATTTCAATAACAGAGTGATATCACAATAAATGTTCAATTATGCGTCCCACAGATTAGTCTCAATGTATCAGACAATCCTCACATAAACAAATTCAGTCATTCGTACATTGGGGAAACCAATATCAAAGTTTAGCATAGTGCTCGATCTCAGAAACAGTCTCTGGGTCCAACCTCCTACCATACGGGTCCAACCTCCTACCATATGGCTTAGGCACACGCCTATGTGCCTTGGTTGTGTGGTCTTTAAGCACAAACAGTGAGTTACACGGTCTGGACACACGCCCGTGTCCCTAATTTTATTAATGCTATTTCTTGAATATTTATGTACTCTTAATTTTATTTTCAATTTACTTGTATAAAATGATTTCTTATGCAACTTTATATTAATTGAAATATGCTACTTGACAAATTTATTTAGAGTATGGCATAATTATCATTAATTTATATACTAAGAATATGGCATAATTATCACTAAAAATGTAGTTTACAATTATATCGATACACTATTAATATTTATCAATTTCTACAAATAAGGAACTTAAGAAATTTTTATTTAAATTTTAAAAAATATTCACTAATTAATTTCCATAATGGATGTTTTAATTGCTTGGTAATAGTGTTTTATTTCAATGATTTCACCCAATGAAGGCTAAATTATTATAAACAAATAAATACTTAATAATAAAATGTGGCATGCCCTTATTTGTCATTTTACACATATTAAATTTCAATTATCAACTAAAATTTATCAAACACTTTTAAATGAACATTTAATATAAGTAGTTAATCAAACCAACCACTGTAATTCAATTGCCAAATAGGGGAATCATCCTTGTAAAATAGATAATTAATAAGAAAAAGGATTTGGTTCTAAACCTAAATCAGTTTGGAATCATTGGAAGAATGGTATGATTAGAAATACAGAAAAAATAGTAGAGATTATATAATTTAAAAATGTTTAAATATGTAAATGGTGTCTCTACTCTTTAAAAAATTAAAATAGTGAATCCTTACACAATCTTGATCTTTTCATTTAAAATTTACAAATTTACTCCCTAGACTTATTTTTGAGATAGCGAATCATTATATTTTTTATAGTTGAAAATATTGATCTTTTACCTGACTTCCATCCAATTTATGAAGTAGCAATTATAATAACTTTAAAATTTAAAATTTTTATCAATTTGAACTTTATTTTTAATAAAATATATTAGAAATAAAAATTTAAATTCTTATCAATTGTTTTCCAAATTGAGACCATCATCAAGCTCATTGTAGAAGACCGAAAGCCCATTGATGGTGGCAATGCCATTATAAAGCTTGTCATCCCTGCCCATAAATTAACGGTGAAAGAAGATAAGAAGCAAGCGAGTATAATTGCTGAAAATGGTTTAAATATACCATAATAAAGTCACTTATTTGTGAGTTATTCATCTTCCACTGTTGGAGAGGTATAATGGCTTGGAATGCGAAGATGGTACCAGTTGGAAGTAGGTTTGCAAGGTGGGCTGAAAATAGCAGAACGTTGAGGGTGGATTGTGGAAGAGCTGCTTTGGTGGTCGCCATGAATGAGCTTGTGAAGTAAACTTGTGCATAGATCATTTTTATATAAAAATGAAATTTAAATTGGGTCTTTGAAGAGAGAAAATTTTGATTAATATTGGTAGGATATTGGGTGCAAATTTTTGAAAAAAAAAGTATAATTTAAAATTTTGAAAGAAACAAAAAAGATTTTAAATTTGTATTTATGAAAACAATAATTTTTATTTTTATGTATGAAAACTGTTATGAATATATTTTTAAGTGGATTTCTATCATGATCAAATAATGTTTGAATATACTTTAAATTCTAATAATTATTAGAATTAAATTTCTACTTCTTTTATACTTTTTATGTCCATAAATAGAGATTCTGATGAAACATTGTAATCACCCATTTTGATCAATAAAGTACATTCTCTATTGCTTTCATATTTTCTTTATTCTGTCCATCTCTCTTTATTTTATAAAAAAAAAATTTTTAATTCTTAGAATTTTTATGTATTTTTAAAGAGTAAAGATCAAAATGACAAAAATTGTAAATGTTGAAGGCTATAAAAATTATTCTTCTTTTTTTAAGTTAAAATTAAAAGAAACTTAACTAAATAAGTAACTTAATATCTTAAAAAAATTGTAATATAGAGACTAAATTTTAAAATTTGAAAGAGTAACTATATATTTAAACCTTAAAAGGTAGAAATAATTTGGACTTTATGATCGTATTACCTACTAATGCAATTATGTATTTTGACCGGTTAAAAAAAAAGAATACGTATGCCTGGATTTTATATATACACAATTGATACAACTTGGGATCAAACATGTTAAATTAAGATTTGAAATCAATATTATATTTATCATTTTTATTCAAATTTATTACATTAAACCAATATTTAAAATTTTAAGCTTATCAAATTTATTTATCTTATTTCGTTAAAAATAATATATATTATATAATAAGAATTAATTATTTATTATTTGAATTATAGGTGTTTATGGGTGTTGTTGAGTTTAAGCATAAAATTTGCTCAAGTTTGGTCCAATTTGAAATATGGGCATAAAATTTTATTCAAGTTCGCTCATACTTGTAAATGGTTAACTCAAGCTCATTTTAGACCTACTTATATTATTTTAATTTTTTTTGAAAATATATTTTATTTTTATATATTTTTCATTCATTAAAAATATATGTTTAAGGAACTTAACATTTTTTAATATGTTTATATTATATTATAGATTTAATTTTTATATATTAGAAATCAAATATAATACAATATTTTAGAAATCTAGATAAAAGGTTAAGCCTGTAACGCCCCAAAAATTGGGCCTAGAAGAGTTGGGCTTTGAGTCTGGGATTCGGATAGAAGAAAACCTGAATATTGAGAAGTTTTAAATATTACTAGTGTTTAAAAAATATATATATTGATAAAATATTTATGTTATTACTAATAATTTAATTTTTATGAAAATTATTATCATTATAATTATTAGATACAAATATATTTATAAAATTATTGTTGTTAATTTAGTGTTTAAATTAACATATTATTAGAAAATTTTACTGTATCTATTTTTATTGATTTATGGAAATTATAATTATTCTTATTAGGAAAAAATATATATTATCGTATTTGAAATTTTCATTATTATGGTTATTATTATTATAATTATTTTAGTTTTTAAATAAATTACAATGGATTTAAAGTGTGGGAAAAATTCGGACCAAGACTCTAGCAAAAAAATATTATTATTTTTGCTCCTTGGCATTAAGGTTTATTAATAAGTTCGGCTAAAATTTGACATAAGGAGGAGTCTAGCCTAGTGGTTAGTCGTGTTAAGCGGTAGGAAAGGAGCAGGGGTTCGATTCCCTGCGTGCGCAAATGTGGGTTTTTATTTTAGAAAAACCAAGGGCTGTCGCAGGTAGGCCTTATTAACTGTTTAGGCTAATTTATGTTAGAAGTAGACATTTGGCTCAGTGGCTAAGGACGCTAGGAGGGTGCTTGGGGTCAAGGCGCGGCGTGCGCAATTTGTGGGTTTTTTTTTTAATATGCAGATCGCAGCTAGATAAGGGTTAAGAAAAGTTACGAGTATAATTTAACACAAAAAGAGCTTATGGCACAGTGGTAGCAGCGCGTTAAAGGGACTGAAATTCGAATCCAGGTGCTGGCATTATTTTGGTTTGTTTTTAGGCGGACCAAGACTTCAGCAGGTAAGGTTTATAACTAACTGTGACCGTATATAAGTAAAGAGAGAAGCATGGTACAGTGGCCATCAGCACGGGCGAAGGTACAAGGGCAGACGGAGGTCTGAGGTTCAAGCCTCACCTTACGCACGGAAGGCTTGTATTTTGTTGCTCAAGTGGGGGAGAGTCAGAGTTTGACCGAAACTCTACTAGCCATGGCTTGAGTCGGTCAAGCGGTGGACTACTGTTGATGGTGCAAGGAAGTTGGATAGGATTTAAATTGGTGGTGGCTGAAATTAAGGAGAAAAATAGGGAATTTAAACTTGGGAAGGATTTGTATGCCGAAATAGGATTCATGGTGGTACCAATTCGGCTATAGGCAATTAAATGCCGAAAAAGCTCTCAAATTTTGGCTAGGATGAATTGTTTGTTTATTTTTTTCAGCTCAAATTCTCTTATCATATTTTCTTTATTTTATTTTATTTTCTCAAACTTCATTCCTTTTGATTCATTTTTCTTTTCTTGGCTAAAGCCTAAATCTTCTATTGCTATTCTTAAAATTCTTTTCCCTTTTCTTTTTCTTCCACCGATCTCTCTCAAACCATTGCTAACCGATTACCCTTCGAAAAACTGAACCACACTACGTGATAGCCGACTTTACTCCTTAGCCGAATCCTCTATTCTTTTTCTTCGTTATTCTTCGATTTTCTTCTTAACTCGAAATAAGCATACCTAAGAATAAGTTCTAAAAGCCGAAAACCCTATAGTCGTAGGAGCATAGCCGAATCTTTAGACCAGTAAAAGGATCGATTTCTGCTAGTGTTTGAAGGTTAGATCTACATCAGAATTGAATAAGAACTAAAGTGGAATCGTTGGCTGAAGGAATCGGTGGTAAGTTTTCGAATCTATTTCTTTATTTCAGGAATTAAGAAAAGCCGAAACCCTTACGGGTGGCTAGCGTTTTGGTCGAAGGGTTTTTTTGCCTCTTTCTTTTGATTGTGTAAGAGTTAGCATAGACAAGAGGACAAGAGGACGTACAACGAAGGGCTTGAAGACTAATTTGGTTGGCTCTTCAGATCTAACCCATATTTCGGCAAAAGGTAAAAAAAAACTCTGAGATCTAAGGCTGTGTTGGACGAGTATGGTAAGAGGTTAAATAAGTAGTTTGTTTTCGATATTTAGATTGACGTGGTAGTAATCCAATTGTAGGCAGTTCGTGTGTGGATCTCGCCAACGTATCGTTCTAAATCAGGTGTGTAAACGACACCCACTCATAGACTAGATCGGTAAAAGCCGAAAAGCCGGCATTTATGAACTTGCGAGCGTGCGAGCGCTTGTGAGGTGGTTTGGTTGTTAATTTTGATAATCGCAAGCAGTATGATTGCAGAGTGCGTAATTTCGTGCACTTCGGTATATTTGGGCTTAATGGACCGAAAATAGGTTAGTGGGCCAACGGGCCCGATTCAGTAAAAACGCTCAGTAAGTGCCTCTGTTAATGTGTTAATGGTTAGAATATGTATGTAAACTATAGAATAGTAAATTTTATTAAACTACCCCTAAGTATGAAAATTACTGTTTTACCCCTAGGTGCTAAATGACCGTTATACCCCTAGGGTTAATTTTGACTGAAATACATGATATTTTGATTCTGTTTGTTATATGCCATGACATGTATATCTATTGCATGGGGTTGGGTTTTGTTATGGAGGAAGAACCCGTTCTGGTGGCTGTGCCACATATTCTGATATAAGCAGCTTTGCTGCGGATTATAGTTAGTGCCGCAATCGGTGCTAACACTGTAAGTGTAGGGATGGCGTGGGTGATTTATTCCCCACAGGAAGTGTAGGGATGGACGGAGGCAAGTGCAGGGTTGGATGGGGTTATCATGCATTAATCATATGAGACTGTTTTATTATGAGCCAACTGTATTAAAATGGGCCCAACTGTGTCAATATGGGCAAGGCCCAATATATCTCGATTTGTAATAGGGCTACGGCCCAGATTGATACTGATATGGGCTAGGCCCAGTATACTCTGTTACTGTAAGGGGCTATGGCCCAGATTAATATTGATATGGGCTAAGGCCCAGTTAACACTAAATTCTGAATAGGGCTTAGGCCCAGTAAAGCTTGAACTGATTTGGGCTCTGGTTGGGATACTTTACACACTGAGTTTTCCAAACTCACCCCCCTTTTTCCCATCTTTGCAGGTGAGCCTTAGATCGATGGACTTGGAGCTGGGCGGGATTCAGAGTGGCCACGAAGATTAAATTTCTGGTTTTTAAATAAGTTTCAATTAGCTTCCTTTTAAATTTCGCATTTATTTTTGATTATTTTTATTCTAGTTTAAGTTGTAATAAGGCCGCTCTTTTTATTATTTTTAATATTTTGGGTTGTTAAATTGGTTAGCTCTAGGGCGCGTTTTATAAAATTACTTATTTTTAAAATATCACGATTTCCGAGCAAAGCTTCCGCAACGTAAATGTTTTCAAAGGAAATAAATATTTTAAATGGACTTAAACTTAATTTTTTGTTCGTGGACAAGTAATATGCTTTAAGTGTGGCAATGGATGTGTGCATGTCTAGAATTGGATCCATGAAGAGCTTGGTACTTAAGCAGTCCAATAGACTCACCTCCTCTTTTCTGGCTTCCTACCTGGTGCACAGTTTCCATTTACTTTAATCTATAACGAAAATATTCTTTTCAAAGATTTTTAATTAAAACATGAGTTTTACAATAACGCTCCAATGAGTTTTACATCAAGAAGGGTTTTCAATGAAAACATGGTTTTCGAAAAACACTTCAATGTGACACGCCGGATTCGATCATAACGTCTGGGCCGGGTTTGGGGTGTTACATTTAGTGGTATCAGAGCCCGGTTGCAACAACTCGGCTGTGGTTCGGGTCCAAAAAGGGTTTTCAAAACTTTATGCCAAAAAGGGTATTTTTGGAAAAACCTGACTTTTGAAAACAAATTTTTGTTTAAAGGAGATAATCTCCGAACTTGTTTTTTTAAATGATTGTAAAATGGATTTCAAAAAGGTTTAAATCTTTTGAGTTCATCTTAAAACTGAGGAGGTGGCATACTGAATCCCCGGCACCAAGTCTGTAAGTACTTCTTTTTCCTATACTGTAATGTACTGAAATAATACTGTAGTTAGAATCGAGCCTTTTGATATGAAACTGTAGAGAGGGTAGAACTAAAAACCCTAAAAGATTGAAACAGTGGCTAGGATATGATTCTATAAAAACAAAAACTTTAAAATACTCTCTCTGCATAAGACATATGAATAAATAGTAAAACTTTTTGAGATCTTTGTAGTTATTTGATATGTGTACTGGTAATGTAGAGTATTGATATGGATTCTGAGGGTAAGCAAAGTTTGCCAACTTCGGGTAGCGGTAACTCGGAGCTTGGTACTGAGGCACTGGTCGAGATAGTAAGGAAAGTGGTAGAGAAAGTATTGGATACCAAAATTAAGGAAATTAGGGAAACGCTTCAAATAGAGTGCTTGGAGTGTAAAAAGAGGAAGGATCCTAGTTCTCAAAGAATAGAGCCTCGTTCTGTGAAACATGTTAAGACACGACCAAACTTTCCAACCTGCAAAGACTGCAATGGGCGTCATCCGGGTGAATGCCATAGGAAGACAGGAGCATGTCTTAGATGTGGGTCCAAGGAGCATCGAGCTTGAGATTGCCAAGTTTATTCTATTTGAGTGTGTGCTACGAATTGTATGCGTGCTTGATAAACGTTTCCTTATTTCTGTAATTAGATGTTCTGGGTCGTATTAAAATTATTTATATCAGAGTGCGCAGCGGTAGCATATTAGCATATTGGTTTGACTTGAGTAATACAGTTAGTTGATAGTTGGAAATTTCGAGGACGAAATTTTTTTTTAGGGGGATAGAGTTGTAACGCCCCAATAATTGGGCCTAGAAGAGTTGGGCTTTGAGTCTGGGATTCGGATTGAAGAAAACCTAAATATTGAGAAGTTTTAAATATTACTAGTGTTTAAAAAATATATATTGATAAAATATTTATTTTATTACTAATATTTTAATTTTTATGAAAATTATTATCATTATAATTATTAGATACAAATATATTTATAAAATTATTGTTGTTAATTTAGTGTTTAAATTAACATATTATTAGAAAATTTTACAGTATCTAATTTTATTGATTTATGGAAATTATAATTATTATTATTAGGAAAAAATATATATTATCGTATTTGAAATTTTCATTATTATGGTTATTATTATTATTATTTTAGTTTTTAAATAAATTACAATGGATTTAAAGTGTGGGAAAAATTCGGACCAAGACTCTAGCAAAAAAATATATATTATTTTTGCTCCTTTAGGGGATCTGGGCATTAAGGTTTATTAATAAGTTCGGCTAAAATTTGACATAAGGAGGAGTCTAGCCTAGTTGTTAGGCGTGTTAAGCAGTAGGAAAGGAGCAGGGGTTCGATTCCCTGCGTGCGCAAATGTGGGTTTTTATTTTAGAAAAACCAAGGGCTGTCGCAGGTAGGCCTTATTAATCAGGCTAATTCATGTCAGTAGCAGACATCTGGCCCAGTGGCTAAGGACGTTAGGAGGGCGCTAGGGAGGTGCCTGGGTTTAAGGCGCGGCGTGCGCAATTTGTGTGTTTTTTTTAATATGCAGATCGCGGCTGGATAAGGATTAAGATGAGTTGCGAGTATAATTTAACACAAAAAGAGCTTATGGCACAGTGGCAGCAGCGCGTTAAAGGGACTGAGAGGGCACAAGTTCGAATCCGGGTGCTGGCATTATTTTGGTTTGTTTTTAGGCGGACCAAGACTTCAGCAGGTAAGGTTTATACTTAACTGTGGCCGTATATAAGTAAAGAGAGAAGCATGGTGCAGTGGCCAGCAGCACGGGTGAAGGCACAAGGGCAGACGGAGGTTTGTGGTTCAAGCCTCACCTTGTGCACGGAAGGCTTGTATTTTTGCTGCTCACGTGGGGGAGAGTCAGAGTTTGACCGAAACTCTACTAGCCATGGCTTGAGTCGGTCAAGCGGTGGACTACTGTTGATGGTGCAAGGAAGTTGGATTGGATTTAAATTGGTGGTGGCTGAAATTAAGGAGAAAAATAGGGAATTTAAACTTGGGAAGGATTTGTATGCCGAAATAGGATTCATGTGGTACCAATTCGGCTATAGGCAATTAAATGCCGAGAAAGCTTTCAAATTTTGGCTAGGATGAATTGTTTGTTTATTTTTTTCAGCTCAAATTCTCTATCATATTTATTTTATTTTATTTTATTTTCTCAACTTCATTCCTTTTGATTCATCTTTCTTTTCTTCGCCGAAGCCTAAATCTTCTATTGCTATTCTTAAAATTCTTTTCCCTTTTCTTTTTCTTCCACCGATCTCTCTCAAACCATTGCTAACCGATTACCCTTCGAAAGGCTGAACCACACTACGTGATAGCCGACATTACTCCTTAGCCGAATCCTCTATTCTTTTTCTTCGTTATTCTTCTATTTTCTTCTTAACTCGAAATAAGCATACCTAAGAATAAGTTCTAAAAGCCGAAAACCCCATAGTCTTAGGAGCATAGTCGAATCTTTAGACCAGTAAAAGGATCGATTTTTGCTAGGGTTTGAGGGTTAGATCTATATCAGAATTGAATAAGAACTAAAGTGGAATCGTTGGCTGAAGGAATCGGTGGTAAGTTTTCGAATCTATTTCTTTATTTCAGGAATTAAGAAAAGCCGAAACCCCTAAGGGTGGCTAGCGTTTTGGTCTAAGGGTTTTTTTGCCTCTTTCTTTTGATTGTGTAAGAGTTAGCATAGATAAGAGGACAAGAGGACGTACAGCGAAGGGCTTGAAGACTAATTCGGTTGGCTCTTCAGATCTAACCATATTTCGGCAAAAGGTAAAAAAAAAAACTCTGGGATCTAAGGCTGTGTTGGACGAGTATGGTAAGAGGTTAAATAAGTAGTTTGTTTTCGATATTTAGATTGACGTGGTAATAATCCAATTGTAGGCAGTTCGTGTGTGGATCTCGCCAATCGTATCGTTCTAATCAGGTGTGTAAACGACACCCACTCATAGACTAGATCGGTAAAAGTCGAAAAGCTGAAAAGCCGACATTTATGAACTGCGAGCGTGCGAGCGCTTGTGAGGTGGTTGGTGTTAATTTTGATAATCGCAGCAGTATGATTGCAGAGTGCGTATTTCGTGCACTTCGGTATATTTGGGCTTAATGGGCCGAAAATAGGTTAGTGGGCCAAAGGGCCCGATTCGGTAAAAACGCTCGGTAAGTGCCTCTGTTAATGTGTTAATGGTTAGAATATGTATGTAAACTCTAGAATAGTAAATTTTATTAAGCTACCCCTAAGTATGAAAATTACCGTTTTACCCCTAGGTGCTAAATGACCGTTATACCCCTAGGGTTAATTTGATTGAAATACATGATATTCTGATTCTGTTTGTTATATGCCATGACATGTATATCTGTTGCATGGGGTTGGGTTTTGTTATGGAGGAAGAACCCGTTCTGGTGGCTGTGCCACATATTCTGATATAAGCAGCTTTGCTGCGGATTATAGTTAGTGCCGCAATCGGTGCTACACTATAAGTGTAGGGATGGCGTGGGTGATTTATTCCCCACAGGAAGTGTAGGGATGGACGGAGGCAAGTGCAGGGTTGGATGGGGTTATCATGCATTAATCATATGAGACTGTTTTATTATGGGCCAACCATATTAAAATGGGCCCAACTGTGTCAATATGGGCAAGGCCCAATATATCTCGATTTATAATAGGGCTACGGCCCCAGATTGATACTGATATGGGCTAGGCCCAGTATACTCTGTTACTGTAAGGGGCTATGGCCCAGATTAATATTGATATGGGCTAAGGCCCAATTAACACTAAATTCTGAATAGGGCTTAGGCCCAGTAAAGCTTGAACTGATTTGGGCTCTGGTTGAGATACTTTACACACTGAGTTTTCCAAACTCACCCCCCTTTTTCCCATCTTTGCAGGTGAGCCTTAGATCGATGGACTTGGAGCTGGGCGGGATTCAGAGTGGCCACGAAGATTAAATTTTTGATTTTTAAATAAGTTTCAATTAGCTTCCTTTTAAATTTTCGCACTTATTTTTGATTATTTTTATTCTAGTTTAAGTTGTAATAAGGCCGCTCTTTTATTATTTTTAATATTTTGGGTTATTAAATTGGTTAGCTCTAGGGCGCGTTTTATAAAAATTACTTATTTTAAAATATCACGATTTCCGAGCAAAGCTTCCGCAACGTAAATGTTTTCAAAGGAAATAAATATTTTAAATGGACTTAAACTTAATATTTTGTTCGGGACAAGTAATATGCTTTAAGTGTGACAATAGATGTGTGCATGTCTAAATTGGATCCATGAAGAGCTTGGTACTTAAGCTGTCCATAGACTCACCTTCCTTTTCTGGTGCACAGTTTCTATTCACTTTAATCTATAACGAAAATATTCTTTTCAAAGATTTTTAATTAAAACATGAGTTTAAATAACGCTCCAATGAGTTTTACATCAAGAAGGGTTTCAATGAAAACATGTTTTCGAAAAACACTTCAATGTGACACGCCGGATCGTCGTAACGTCTGGGCCGGGTTTGGGTTTACAAAGCCGGGCTAAGCTAGGGTATTAAATGTTTGAGCTTGAGCCCAAACCATATTTAGTTGAACTTAAAGTTTTTGTTCATTCTTATTTTCAGATTTAATATTTTCTCAAACACTTTAAATTTCGAATAAACTTTAAATTTAGATCAATAACTCAACCCTTAAAAGTTCAAGAAGCAAATAGTTCGTAGGAAAATTATGGACATTTGATTTCTTTTAATGCAAAAACATGGAGAGACTTGCACCTAAACTATTTCAACACCAACAAATAGTCAACTTACACCTCAAACCATTTTTAAATTTAATTAAAAAAAATAATAAAAAAAAGCTTTTAATTGTCTTGGACCTAAACTTAGTAAAGAAAGAAACTGAATTCAATCCATTAACACTCATACTCCCCTAAAAACAATAATAAATTTTATCCCTTCATAAATCTCTTTAAAATTTTTAAATATTTTCAAATTAAAAAATAGCATAGCGCTTCTTCAACTGTAGATAATTTTTTAAGAATACTAATCATTTTCTTTTAACTGTAATTTATCACTAAGAAAATTATTATTTTAATAATATTTAAAAGACAATTAAAATTATTAAAGTAACAATTCTTTATTTTGTAAAATCAAATAAGGGTAAGTGAATTAGGTTACATGTGAGAAGGTATTGTGTAATGGGATTAGACTTTTATTCTCGCCATTTGTGTGACCTTATGGATTTCTTCGCTTCAAATGGACCTAAGTCAAAACCTAATTCTAAAAGTGAGAATTCTCGTAGAATTCCTTCAAAAGCACCAAAAATATAATGCAAGGACAACCAATGCACGAGAGGTGTGAATAAATGCTCTCAATGTAGAATGTACCAAGTAAAGAGAAAATCGATGACTCTTAATCAACTGCAGGGAGAGACTTTCTATTATAATCTGGCCCCCAAATCCAACGGTCTAGTTAAATTTATAAATGGACTAATGTAGATATGAAGCTTATC